>NC_057748.1:15679956-15692663 GCF_004010195.1 Chiloscyllium plagiosum | reverse complement strand
GATCACAGAAGCACTTCACAGGAGGCTCCCAAGCACTGAGGATGTCACCCGGACAGGGGACGAAACGTCTGCAACACAAATTCCCAGCTCGGCGAACAGAACCACAACAACGAGCACCCAAGCTACAAATCTTCTCACAGACTTTGATCACATCAAAGCAATTTGCCTCATTGGCGCCACTTCCACAAACATTTACTGACATTCAAAAGCAGCAACAGGTACCATCTACAAGACACATTGCTGAAATTCACAAAAGACCCTGAGGCAGTACCTTCCAAACCAACAAGCACTTCCATCCAGAAGGTCCAGGTCAGCAGATACTTGGAAACACTACCATCTGCAAATTTCTTTCCAAACCATTCATCATCATGGCTTGGAAATTGATCATTGTTCCTTCAATGTAATTGGATCAAAATCCGAGAATTCCTTCCCTAACGGCATTGTGGGTCTATCTATAGAGCATGGATTGTGGTAATTCAAGAAGGCAGCTCATCCCCACCTTCTCAAGGGCAGATAGGGATTGGCAATTAATGCTGGTCCAGCCAGCGACGCCCACACCCCACAAGTGGATAAGAAACTATGTACCACCTTTGACTGTAGGCTGCTCACCACAACTATTCCATTATGTCATTTTTGCTTTCAGCTACTCTAACTTGGACAGGCAGTGAGGAGCAGGAGGATTATGCTGAAGAGGCATACTATCGATAATCCGGACATTCTCAGCATCGACTCAGTTGCTGGAGGCTTAGAGGCAGGAGCCATGTGTAGTGAGGCATCATGGCTTGCCAGTGGGACAGGGAGAACTTGCCAGAAGGTGAGGTTGCACTCGAGTTTGGCTGCAGAGGAATTCAAAACGTCACATAGTGACCTGACTTTGAAGGAATGAAAATTCAGTTGTGGTACATCTCAAAGTGGACCTTTGATATCCACAAAGCAAAGTGTGCACAGTCAATAGTATACCACACAATAAGGGAAGCCTGCATGATGCTATGTGGTCAGTTGATCCACTTGGAATGCAGAATCTTAGTTCTTTTTTATTCTTGTGTGGGATGTGGGCATTATTGATGAGACTGGCATTCTTTGCCCACACCTTAATGGCCTTGAACTAAATGGCTTGCCACGCTATTTCAGATGGCAGCTGAGCCATTCATGTTGCCATAGGTCTGGAGCCATCCATAAGCTGTGCCAAGAATTGCAGTTTTACTTACTGGGTATTATTGAACTACAGATGGGTTGTTGAACAATTGACAGTGGGTATATGGTCACCATGAGACTAGATTTTAACTATTTCAAATTTCATCTCCTGCCACCATGGGTTTGAATGCACACCCCCTGGGTTACCAGCCCAGTGACACGACCACTGTGCCATGCCTCCCCTTTGCACATTGAAAGGTTTTGAAAATGTGATCTGCTGCAGACTGGAAGAAGCCAGGCAGCTCATGACCCATGTCAACTACACAGTCACCAGTATAGCTGTCCATGTGCTGCTCTGGGGCTGCAGTTATGGCAGATTCCAATGCAAATGCCCTGAGTGAAATAAAGTTGTTTGACACACTATTTCTGGAGTTTCACTTAAGAGGACAAATTTAAGAATTTAAGACAGGACCTCCAGCTGACAACATTTCTCACCCTTCTCCCTTTCCCGGCAGCTCGCACTCTGTATTGCTCATACTCATTGTCCATGCCTTGCTATGCTTCAAACAGCACAGCCACTGTACTCTTGTCTGGCAGAAATTTTGTTCTTGTAGAATCCTTGAAGTCAGGACAAAGTCCTTCCAATACCAGTTCCTGGATACCCCAGTGACTTCAACAACTTTCAACAACTCCAAACACATTCACAATCACAGCTCAAGAGAGCAGAAATCAAACAGCAATCAAGCAGAAAGAAATCAATGATCCCTCTCAATAGCATTGGCAGGAGGGTGGGGGTGAGCGATGGGGAGGGTCATTTGTGTTACTGTCCAGCTGTGTGTGTTTAAGAGAGGGATTTCATTGGAGCACTGGGCTCCAATAATGGTAGCATTTCCTTCAGGCACTGATTAGAGTCAAAGTTATTCTAATCTGTATACATTCAGCCGCTGCGTCCCGTGTGTGCTAAACTCCTCACCAAACTGGCATCCAGCATGGCTGGCACCAGAGGCTTGCATGAATTTGTGAGTGTGCCCACATCATTATAGTGGCAAACAACTCACAGTATTCATAAAACAGGCACCAGGGAGTCAAATTCCATCAGCAAACTACATGGAATAGAATAGAATCCCTAAAGTGTGGAAACAGACCCTTCAGCCCAACAAGTCCACACTGACCCTCTGAAGGGTATCCTACCTAAACCCATTCCCCTAAATTTATCTCAGACTAATGCACTTAACCTATACATCCCTGAACCTATCCTGTTATGTACACCCTGTTCACAACTGGGCAGCAGATTACTACAATTAGCAAACAGGCTTAGATTAAAGACTATATTGACAACACATTACTACAGTAAAGGAGCTTTTTGATGTTGCAGGATTCAGCGCAGGAACAGATCACTGCAGAAAGAAATATACTGAGACGACAGGGTGTTCCATGGTCAAACACTGACCAAACATTCTTGGGAAAACAATGCTAGCCCATTGTTGATTTTGCCCAGTAATTTGTGGGTGGGCTAATGGCAGGGAAAGGGAAGGAAGAAATACCCCATGAGGTGATAATTGCCATAAAACTTTGATCCTTAGTCTCACAAAGTTCACAAACTACACCCTTGATGTTTTGTCCATACTGAGAAATTGTTGAATTTGTGTTGTAGAGATGAATACATCTCGCTTCTATCATTCAACTTAGAAACAAACTCACATCACAATTATCCCTTCAAGCATTTAGTTCATTGGAGCTTTATCTGCCCGACCTCCCAAGTCCGGGGGTGAGGGTAGGGGGCATGGTGTAAGGAAATGGCCCTGACACCTTCTTTCCTGCTGGTCTTGTATCCTTAGTGGGTGTTGCTCAGTAGGGGAATGTATTCAGGAGTTGCTGATCAAGCTATAAACTGACAAAGTCTACCTACATTGATGTCAAGATTGGTTGAATTCTGCAGTTGACCTCCAATTATTTTTATACTGTATTGTTAATGACATTTAATCTCTGAGCTCAGTGACCAAGTTATCTGCCCAACACCTCAGCCTCCATCTGCAATCAACTTTCTTCAATTTTCTCCATTCTTGAAATTCTCCTCTCATTGGTCCTCCGGCTGACTGCACCACATCCTACAGATGACCAAGGCACATATCTGCCAGCGCTCCCTCACCGACATTTCCCCAACGCTAACCCCTGAAAGCTTGGACTCAGGCGAAAAGCCCAACCTCACAAATCCCTCCTCCTGACCCCTGGTGGCATCAGCTTGATGGGATGCATGGCATGTATGAATCCGGCAGGAGTGGGAAGCAATGAGATGGGCGTGGGACAAGGGGATGAGGTGAATGCCACTCATGCATGCAATCTCCTCCTCTTCCTAAAGCAAGCCCATGACCACCTCCACCATCACACCCCACTCCTCCTCTGCCTCTCATCCCATTCAGAGAGTGCCCTCTGCAAGTCTTGCTGTCTTTGAGTTGCTGTGGACCTGTGAGAAATGAAAACAAAACAGTACCTGTTAAAGGAGGTCCAGAAGTCACACAGCATCATTGCATCAGTGTACAACACTGGCACAGACAAGGCAGCTCAAGCAGGCTTACATATCCCAGAATCCTCCTTTTCAAAAAGCCTGTACTCGCCCTGCAGTACAAAGATAATGCAGCCCATGGAACACACATGCAGTTCACAAGTCTCAATTCCCCTTCTTCTACTTCCTCAATCATCTTTGTTTTCTGGGAAGAATACAATAAAAGACAATGTGACACTCACCTCACCTGAGTCTAATCCCTCTTTGGAATTCTTTTGGGTTATCAGCAGGGTTGGTAGTGGAGGGATGTGGTTAAACCCCCTCAGGAATTACCCACCTCAAACCTTCGCCCATAATCTACACAGACAGAAAGCAACACATTAGTTGCTGGCGACTTATGGGGCATACTTTTAATCCATTCAACTACACTTTCACTGTTGCCTGGATAAAAAGGCACAAAATGGATCACCTTGGGAAGATTCGCTGTCACCCACGACAACGCAGTTTTTATAACTCACTTGACTGTGGGATTCAGCCGTCCATAAGCAACTTTGGAAAAAAAGTACTCACTGATGTGCAAACATATATTTACCCAATAAACTATACCTACCTTCCATGCTCTGGTAAGATCATTAGACTTCTTCCCTGCATCGGTCCATGGGATCCCGGGTGTTACAGTGAAATTCACTGCCACTTCCGTTTTGTGATTGCATGGTGAATTTGCCTCAATTTCTTGTTTTCCGGTCGACCCAAACATTTCATAACAACCTGGTCTAACAGCTTCTGCTGGTCATCTTTACATCTGACTGGTCTTTCAGGAGTGTTCTGTGAAGAAGTGCATAGGCAAACACTATCAGTTACTTTCGACTGCCTGGCATCATTTTAGTAACTTCCTAATGTTATCCTCAGTGAAATATGCCTTAATGGAGTTGAATTTTCAGTTGTTTACAGCACACTGCAGTTAACTTGTTTGACAACTGAGTGAGATGTCCTCGAGATACTTGAGGCTGCATCGACCCTGTCACACCATTATCAATACTCCTTGGCAGCGATTCAAGGTGCAAAACTAACATAGTCTCAAGGGTGAAGTCAAACAAGAATCCAATTCACAAGTCTCCAGCAATTTTTGAAGTACTCGTACAATAAATAAGATGATAAGATGCATCACAGCAATACAGCACAAGAGTAAGTAAATGCTGAGGCTATAGTCTGCATTGTGGCAACACCTTATTATAGTAAGTAGGCAGATTGAGGCTACATGCTTTATATTAACACATTACTTCAATAAATTATCACACAAATATTGTTGGGTATGTCACATTAAATTATTGCTATAATAGGTTTTACTTCAGTAAGTATCCATACTGATGTTATTTGATGCAAGACAGCATTACATTACTACAGTAACTAAACCTACCAAGACTGTAGCGTTCACCAAGTACAGTATACTGAATACTGCAGTAGGTAAATGCATTGACTGGCTAAAAAGAGACGTCTATTTTCACTTAGAAAGTGGTCAGAATGTGGTCACAGCAAGAGCTTAGGTGTTTTCAGAAGGAAACTAGCCGGCCACATGAAAGAGAAAGATGTAGAAAGAAATCCTCACAAGCTGAGGTGAGCTAGGTTGATTGAGAGGAGACCCATATGGAGTATGAACAACATACAATGGATGGGCTGAATAGCCTGTTTCTGTGCTGTATAGTCAAATTAATTCTGAGTACTGAGGCTACAGTATTCCTCATAGCTATGTGTTACTGTTGGAAGTAGGGAGAATCTTAACCGTACATGTAGGAATTAAATTTAGAGACTAGAATGTGCATCACTGTTTTGCGTTACTGAGACATGTAAACCTACTGAGGCAACAGGCTGATTTATGACCACAAATAACTGCAGCAGAAAATAAACTCAAGGTGAATCATGGCAACATGGGCAGTAAACCTTGAGCTAACAACAGCATCATAACAAACATGTTACTCCAGTAACTAAAATGAACACTGATAGATGATGCATCATAGCAATACCTTACCACAGCAAGTAAACGGACTGAGGGTGGAGGTAACATCATTGTAACACCTTACAGGAGTCAGAAAACATATTGTGTCTATAGAACTGCCATCATCATAATATGTAACTGGAGTAATTAAATGGACAAGACATTGTGGCAAACACCATAAGATATTAACTCTGCTGGCTGAGTTAGGTTAAAAGATTACTGGAGAACATAACCATACTTGGTCTATGTGGAAATGCAAAAACTGGAAAGCTAAGACTAAATGGGATATTTTATTTCAAAAAATTACTAAATTAAGTAAAGGTACTGCAGCTACACATGGTTACAGAATATGAAAGACTGCATCTAAATGTCTAAGTTTCCTGATATACTGAAGCAACAAAGATATCGATTACAGTAAGTAAAAGTACAAAAGCTGCAGGGTGCATCATCGAAAGACAACATCACTGCAAGTAAAGACACCATTTGGGGAATAAGGCAAAACCTCTTCATTCAGCGAGTATATTGAATTTGGAAGTCATAGGAAGTGATTGAGTTAAAAAACACAGCGGTCAGGCAGCATCTGAGGAGCAGGAGAGTTGACGTTTCGATTATAAGCTCTTCATCAGAAACATAGAATATGTCCTCACTTTCTCCATAGGAAGTAGTTGAGGCAAATATAGTTTAGATGCTTTCGAAAGGAAATTAGGTGACTATATGAGGGAAAAGGGAATAGAAAGGCATGCTGGAAAGTTTCAATGAGGCATGTGGAATAGAAGAAAGCACATCTGGAGTATAAATAACAGGACAGTTGGGCTGAATGGTCTGTTTCTGTTTCTTATTGCATAGTTTATGTACTCCGGTCATAGCAAGCATCATACAGAAAAATATTATTGCAGTAAGTAAACAGATTGGGACAGATGGTGCATTACAACAACATCACCACAGCAATTGTAGAGTGGAACATGGCAATACTTGCTCCGGTTTTCTTATATTACTTGAGAAATCAATATATTGAGGCTGCAGGTTCCCCCAAGGTGGCACAATACTACAAAAAGTGAACATATCGAGACTGTAGGATGTGGTTAGGCAACTTGCAATGACAGAACGTAAACATAGCGACAGAATCGAGTTCATCATTGGCAACATATTACCATATGAAGTGAACACATTGATGCTCGAAACAGCACTGTGACAGCATAAAAATGAGGCATTGGGACTCATTAGGGTCACAGATCACTGCAGTAAGTGCACATTTCAAGGAAAAAGTGAGGACTGCAGATGCTAGAGAGTCAGAGTTGAAAACTCTGGTGCTGGAAAAGCACAGTGGGCTGGCAGCATCCGAAGAGTAGGAGCGTACTGATGAAGAACTTATACCTGAAACGTTGACTCTCCTGCTCCTCAGATGTTGCCTGACCTGCTGTGCTTTTCCAGCACCACACGTTTTGATGCTAATCAGCATCTCAAGCCTAGTTGCACCATTTAATGAGATTGAAGCTGATCAGCATCTGAATTCTATCCAGCTATCCCATTCCAAATCCTGTTCTGTCACACGTTTATGGGGGAGGCAATGGCCTAGTGGTATTATCACCAGACTGTTGATCCAGAGACTCAAGGAATGGTCTGGGGAATCTGGGTTCAAATCCTGCCATGGCAGGTGTTAGAATTTCAATTCAATAAAAATCTGGAATTAGGAGTCTAAATATGACCTGGAATCCATTGCCAATTGTCAGGAAAACCCATCTGGTTCACAAATGTCCTTTAGGGAAAGAAACTGCCATCCTTGTCTGGTCTGGTCTCCATGCGACTCCAGCCCCACAGCAATGTGGTTGACTCTAAACTGGTGCTGGAAATTAGGGATGGGTAATAAATGCTGACCCAGTCTGAAACACCCTCACTTCATCAATGAATGATACACACAAATTTCCCAAATGATCAACTAAGAAAGAACCATTTGCTTGATGTGGGCAAGAATTGCACCCCTTGAAGACATATTTTCCAAAGTTATTTCCCATACGGCCTTTGTTTTTAAGCTTGTCCTTCAGTTTCAGTGGAAAACGGTATTCCTTATTTATCCAATCTATTCACATTAAAATTCCAGGATCCTCTATCCAATTACCCCTTAAACCCTCAATAAATCTGGGAACAAGTTACATCTCTTTGCCTCATACAGTAACCCTTGGAAACCTAGTGGCATTCTAATGAACATGCACTGCACTCCTTCAAAGCAACATGTCCTTTCTTTGGCAACGTCCACCTGAGACTGTGGGTGTTACCATGGCAACATATTATAACAGTAAAAGAAGATACTCTCTAATAGATGACCGCAATGCATTACAATGGTAAATAAACGTACCAAGGTGGAAGGTACATCTCTAGAAAAGTAACAATACATTACTACAGTACGGAATATAATGAGGCTTTTGTTTGAATCATGGTCACATAGAACTAGAGTAAATCAATATTTTGAGGCCTGAAGGAGTAATTCTCTAACTTGACCCTCAGTGAGGAATAACTTATGAGATATTTGTGCTTTTAAAAGGGTGCTCTCTCTGAAAGCTGCCACCAACTGTACTCCCAACCACTACCTCAGAACAGGACTTGCACTGCATTTCCATTGGTTGTGAAAGGCACTGTGACTAGGAGCTTTCACGCATCCAAAACCTTCAAGGCTGGAACTGTTCGCAACATCGCAACATCTTGCAGTTCACTGTCACTGTTGACTGAGAGACAGAACTGATGATTTCTATTCTATGAGAGGTAACTACTTTTCATCCTTTCCCATCAGAGCTAAAGAGATTCCAATCCCTCCAACGAGTGTCTGACCATATGTTATTGCTCAGTGCCCTGGCAGCAATTTTGATGTCTTCGTTTTGTAGCGGTTCACCATACCATCTGTATGTCAGACCAAAGGCTGGTTACTGGGCGCAGTGCACACAAGAAGAGCCATGCTGCTATGTGGAATCTGATAGAGCAAATCATTGAGGTACTCAAACAATGTTTTCACTGCCAGAATCCTTTGAGAGAAACCCTGCACTACTCAGTAGAGAGGCTGTCAAGATTCATTGTAGCTTCAGGTATGCAGTACTTGACCATCCAGAGAGAACAGTCCTTCTCTAACTACACATCATTAATTCAGGAATGGGAGACATCTAGAATTTTTAGACTTCAGAAGGAGACCACTCAGTCCACCAATAGGCTCTTTGAATGAACGTTTCACTAATGCCATTCTCCCTGTAACCCTGTGCATTGTTCCTTTTCAATAACAGTCTAATTCTCTTTCAAATACGGTGATTAAAGCTGCCTCCACCACACTCTCTAGCTATTCAATCCAGACCCGAGCCACTTACTGCGTGTAAAAGCTTTTTCTCAGATTGCTTCTGCCTTTTGCCAATCACCTCAATTCTGTGCCTTCTTGTTCCTGCACCTCTTGGGAAAGGCAACAGTTTCTCCCTGACTGATCTGTCCTCGTGATTCTGAATTACCTTGATGAACCCTTCTCAGCCTTCTCTTTTTCAAGGAAAACAGTACCAACATCTCCAATTTATCTTCATAACTGAAATTACTAAAGTTCCTCATCCCTGGAGGCATTTTTGCAAACCTTTTCTCCATTGTCTCATGTGACCTCACATCCTTCTGAAACTGTGGCATCCACATTTTGGACAAGAGTCCGGCGGAGGCTGAACCCTTATCCAGTGGATTGTCCATTAAATACTCATCTGAATGCAATACCAGTAACTGCAACGCTAACTCCTCACTCCACAAGATACCTATATTTTACCTTCCTTCGTTCGTTGACCAGCAGTTGAGCCCAATGTCAAGTAAAGGTCACCACATAATAAATATTCCAAACCAAACTTCTAAATAAAAGCACTTCACATTGCATGCAAAATTCAACTAACTCACTGTTTATGGGTGATCCTGAGGAGCTGTCTTTCTGTTGTCATTTTCCACATCTGGTGCTCCAATGCAATACAAGCTAAGTGGCTGCAGCATGGCAGCTGACTCTCAATGGAGGAGACTGCAGATGGTCACCAAGGATTACTTCAAAGAACTTTGAGTCTAGAAGGCCTCTCTGTGGACCACAACACTTTGGCGTGGACAGCGGTCTGGGCTGGCTTACTGATGGGCACCCACAGAGCTGTCCTAGAGTGGCTCAAATGTTGCCATCTTGAAAGAGTTCCAAAAGTCTGTGCCCCATAGAATCAGTGCCCTCCACATGGACAGTTGCTCAGCAATCTTATCTGGTTGAAGGACAGAGTGCTGCAGTGACCTGCTATGATCCACAGCCATTCGGGCAGGATCTTAAGTTAGGAGCAAGCTGCTTTGCACCATTTCAGGACTCCACACTGAGTCAACCTGCTGCTTGTGGAAGCAGTGACATTGACCATCGTATTGGCTCCCCAAAAGTGCTGACAGAGTTGGCCACCATTTCCAGACCAGAGAGGAAGGACCCCAAGCTCGGTGCATACCCATTGGTTCTCTTCTTTAAGCTACCCATTGAAATGCTTGACCTGAGTCCTCTGTAACAGAACTCATGTGTAACCACACCATCTGGAGAGTTGGAAGCTGTGCATCCATCTTCCCCTGACCTGGCTGCATAGCACTCATGTCCAGTGTCTCGCCATATGCAAGTCCCACCTCGATTGTTTCCTCAGTAAATGGACAATGTCGATATTTCAGCTTGTGGCCGTGAGTGTGAATTTAGTGACAAGGTTGAGTCTTCACCATTGCTCTCTTGTTGCTGTTCCTCCACTGCCTGGTCAAGCTGACCTTTTTGCAGCTGAAAGGAGAAATACACAAAGATAAAGCTGTAGTGCAGGGAAGAGAGCACCGTGTAAATCTGTCACATAGCAGGAGAGGAAATGGGTAGAAGCTAAGCTGTCAATCCAGAGAACCAGATAATGTCCCGTGGTCTTGAGTGCTAATCCCAGAATCTAGATGATGGTGTTTGAACTCAATATAAATCTGGCATAAAGAGTCTAATGGTATTCATAGAGTCCCTACAGTATGGAAGCAGGTCATTCGGCCCCTCAAATCCTACACCAACTCTCCAAAGGGTATCCCACCCAAACTCACCCCACCCTTGTGATTTCCCATGGCTAATCCACATACACTGCTCATCATTGGACATGGGAGGACACCCATGCAGAAACAGGAACAATATGCAAACTCCATACAGATAGTCACCTAAGGGTGGAATCGAACCCAGGTCCCTGGCGTTGTGAGGCAGTAATGCTAACCACTGAGACACCATGCCACCCAAATCTGGAATTGAAAGCTAGCCTTGGTGATGGTGATCATTAACCTATCATTGATGGTGAGAAAAAAATCTGGTTCAATAATGTCCTTACCAGGTCTGGCCTACCTGTGACTCCACAACAACAAAGTTGACACTTAACTACCCTCTGAAATGGCCCAGGAAACCATTCAATTTAAAAACAATTAGGGATGGGCAACAAACCCTTGCCTTGCCAGTGATGCATACATGCCATTAAACAATAAAGAAATAAAAGTTGAAAGAAACAGGGGCAAAATGGAATGTGGGAGAGAGAATTAGGGAGGGAGAATTGAAAATACCCTCACCTTTGATGGTTTCAGCACCTTCACTGATCATGGCCTGAGCAATGGCAGTCAACAGGATATGCTTGCCTCCAGTTAATTGCTGCCACCTCTGGCTTTGTGTCACATTCTCCTGCAAAAGAGAAGTGTCTCACTGAGTGTCATACAATCTGTGTGAGCGATGTGGCTGTCATTGTTCAATAATTGTTTGTGTACGCAAGGTCGGAAGAATGGAATTGAGCCTTGCATCAGTGTGAGGGTTTGATATAGCATAGAGACAGTAGGTAGGAATCTGCAACGATGGATGCAGTTGGTAAGTGATGGGGCTGAAGTGGATTGATCAGTGTCTGAGACTATTGGTGTATTTGGCAGGATATGGTGTTTGATGATTCACAATTTAATTGTCCCACTCATATGATGTCAATGGATGTCCTTTGGCACTGTGACATCCAGCTCCTCAGAGGTTGACACCTAGCATTAAGCTCCATAGCTATCTGCCCTCACCTCTTTCTAAGAATGTGTGTGAGCCTTTGTAGATATGGTACATTATCATTGCCATCCTGGATTTCTAATGACCTGAAGCTAACTGCTCCAATATATATAATAGGGCTGCAGCAGATCAGAAGCTGGGAATTCTGCAGTGAGTAACTCACCCGCTGACTCCCCAAAACCCATTCAGCATTTTCAAGTCACAAATTGGGACTGTGCTGGAATACTTCTTGTTTGCTGGGTAAATGCAACTCCAACAACACTCAAAGGATTTTGATACCATCCAAGACAAAGCGATTCCCTTGATTAGCACACCATCCATCACTTTCAAAATTCACTCCCACCAACTCAATGCACAGTAGCAGTAGTGTGTATCATTTACAAGATGTACTGCAGCAATTGACCAAGACTCCTTTAACAGTACCTTCCAAATTGTGGCCTCTAGCACTTAGAAGGATAAAGGTAGTAGATACATGGGAACACTATCATCTGCATATCCTCCTCAAAGCGACACATCAGCCTGACCCAGAACTATAATTGTCATTCCTTCACTGTTGTTGCTTCTTAATAGCACTGTGAACTTGGCTATACTTTACGGACTGCAGCAGTTCAAAATGGTGTAAAAACAATGACTGCAGATGCTGGAAACCAGATTCTAGATTAGTGGTGCTGGAAGAGCACAGCAGTTCAGGCAGCATCCAAGCAGCTTCAAAATCGACGTTTCGGGCAAAAGCCCTTCATCAGGAATAAAGGCAGAGAGCCTGAAGCATGGAGAGATAAGCTAGAGGAGGGTGGGAGTGGGGAGAAAGTAGCATAGAGTACAATGGGTGAGTGGGGGAGAGGATGAAGGTGATAGGTCAGGGAGGAGAGGGTGGAGTGGATAGGTGGAAAAGGAGATAGGCAGGTAGGACAAGTCCAGACAAGTCATGGGGACAGTGCTGAGCTGGAAGTTTGGAACGAGGGTGAGGTGGGGGAAGGGGAAATGAGGAAACTGTTGAAGTCCACATTGATGCCCTGGGGTTGAAGTGT
>NC_057748.1:15493189-15679842 GCF_004010195.1 Chiloscyllium plagiosum | reverse complement strand
CAGGTTTTACAGTTCCTGCGGTGGCAGGGGAAAGTGCCAGGATGGGAGGGTGGGTTGTAGGGGGGCGTGGACCTGACCAGGTAGTCACGGAGGGAACGGTCTTTGCGGAAGGCGGAAAGGGGTGTGGAGGGAAATATATTCCTGTCTACATTGGGGAGACTGGGCGCCTCCTAGCAGAGCGCTTTAGGGAACATCTCCGGGACACCCGCACCAATCAACCACACCGCCCCGTGGCCCAACATTCCAACTCCCCCTCCCACTCTGCCGAGGACATGGGGGTCCTGGGCCTCCTACACCGGTGCTCCCTCACCACCAGACACCTGGAGGAAGAACACCTCATCTTCCGCCTCGGAACACTTCAACCCCAGGGCATCAATGTGGACTTCAACAGTTTTTTCATTTCCCCTTCTCTCACCTCACCCTAGTTCCAAACTTCCAGCTCAGCACTGTCCCCATGACTTGTCCGGACTTGTCCTACCTGCCTATCTCCTTTTCCACCTATCCACTCCACCCTCTCCTCCCTGACCTATCACCTTCATTCCCTCCCCCACTCACCCATTGTACTCTATGCTACTTTCTCCCCACTCCCATCCTCCTCTAGCTTATCTCTCCACACTTCAGGCTCACTGCCTTTATTCCTGATGAAGGGCTTTTGCCCGAAACGTCGATTTCGAAGTTCAAAATGGTGGCTGACTGCCCCCTTCCTAAGAGCAATTAAGGATGTGTAACAAATGCTAGCTCACATCCCATGAAAAATTTTAGAAAATTCTTCTTTGAGTCTCATCGAAGAACTCCAGATAAAAATCCAAAAATCTTGAAGGCAGCGTTCTCCCATGCTGTGTCATTCTTTTCCAGGTCAGATTCAGGTCATGGAAGACTCACAGTGTCTATACCATCTTGTTAAGAGGCACAGGCTAACGGTGAGTCATGTTAGCTGGCTTTAACTGTTGCTAGCCACTCCTGATACTGTGTACACACATCAACCACCAGGGATCCCCCTTCCTCAATGTGGTTTGTGATCCAATTTCTGCAAATTTAGACAGTGTTCCCAGGACAGACACCACCATGGCTTTGTTCTGTCTTGCTAAGTGCTGGGGTGGCACGGTGGCTCAATGGTTAGCACTAATGCCTCACAGCACCAGGAACTGGGTTTGATTCTGGTCGCGGGCCACTTTCTGTGTGGAGTTTTTCTACCATCACCATAACACTTCAAGATATCTGCACTTGTCTAAGTCTGACCTCTTTTATTGTTGCTGTATTGCTGGCTGTACAAACAGTGGAAAAGGGCCCAAGCTTTGGGATTCCCTCAAACTCTTGACTTTGCTTTCCTCCTTTAAAGCGCTCCACAAAACCAACCCTTTTTGACCAGCTTTTGGTCATCCATTTCACTCCCAAATTTTATTGATTGATGTCCCTGTGAAGCAGATTTGGGTGGTTCATGATGCTAAAAGTGCAATAGAGGTTGTTGTTCAACAATGGCACTTATCGGAACTCTGATCCACTATGACTGACAGTGATACAAGGGCTGCCATTTGTGTGTTTGGTGCACTGAAGGTGCACTGCAGGTTCCTTGAAACCAAGTCTCCAGGCTGGTCCTGGTGGGCTGGGCTCTTCACAGCATTGCCAAGCAGGACATACAGGAAGACCATTGTGCAAATGTACAGATTATGGAGGATTCTGAGGAGAGGAGGGGAAAGGTGACTGAATAACATCTGTCCGGAATGTCAGTCATGCACTTGTTAATGCAAAATTTACTGAGTTGGTTCAGTCGAACCTTGTCATAGTTACAAGTTCCTCTCAGCCAATAATCCCTTGCAAATCACTACATCCCCACAATACTCCTGACGAATCCCATCTCTTGCCATTCATCATCAAGATGGTTAAAACTCAACAAATGAGCATTGGCAAGGACATAAAGTCTTACAAACTCAAAAATCATACAGAGGAATTTCAAAATATCACAATTTTTGCATGCAGTCATGTAGGTACTCTTCTACAATTACAAGACTTTAGTCTACCTTTCCTACCCATTTGGTTCCACCAGGGACGCAGACAGGCCATGCAGATCCATATATCCTGACTGCTAAGATGCTCTGGGCTGACAACATCCAGTTTCAGGAGCCCATGTGGGTCCCACCAGATACTGCTCCCCCTGAGGGGCCAAACTCAGTCATTGAGACTTGAGGTAGCATGTCGGATATTGACTGATGTGGGATGATGTGGAGCTCCACAGCTTTCCTTACTACCATTGTCTGCCCTTGTTCACTTGTTAGCAGGAGAAAAGCCAACTATCTGTCTCACTGAACCTACCAAATTGTGCATATCTGAGTGGGTTCATGGTCTGCATAAATCCTGTGACTGTGCTTCTTCAGAAAGGAACCAACTTCCCACTGAGGATCCACAAGGTCCACAGATTGCTGAAACTGGTGGAGAGAAAAGATATGAATTAGACCCGTCAAAGTAAGTAAGGCACAAGTCATCATTCTGAACCTGATCAAATTTCACTCACTGTTGAAATGAAGTATGACATGGCTGTCACTGATATATTGTGTCAGCAGGAGGTTGGGAGGTTCCCATTTTCCAGTGTCCCAGTGTCTCAGAGTCAGGGATGCTGAAATACCAGCACTCCCTCCTCTGAAGTTAATAGTTGGACTTTTGTGGAGTGACACTTGCTCTTATCTGAATAGCCTGTGCTCTTTTCTCCTGCAACAGGAAGAAGTGCAAATTTACTAGTGATTGCAATGGTAGATGTCCCAGCAATGGGTGCAATATTTTTTGGTCTGGCTGAGGGATAAGATAGCAGGAGGGTGACTTTGAGTGTCAATAGTAGATGGCTCGCTGGAATCATGGGAATGTGCATACAAAGTGCATGGGGTGCACTTGGAAGGTGAGTGAGCGTGAGGAGCGATGGGATAGGTTGGCTTGGCAAGGGAGAACAAAGGGTTGAAGCGATCGACTTAGGAGATTGTGCAACCGTACTCACCCTCCCTGACCCTCGATAATTCGAAAACACTTCCTGCACTGAATCCAGAAGTGTGTCTTAATGTCACTATTCCTGTCCTCTTGGACCACAATTCCTGCCAATGGCAACAGCACGTTCCCTTTGCCTGCCACTGAGGGACAGCATCTCCCTCACGTTTCCTCTCAGCAGTATGTCAAGGGAGGCATCACAGGCAGGGAGTGCACTAAGATGGGAACACAGACAGGGAGTGAATGGAGATAGGAACACAGACAGGGAATGCACTGGAGGAGGATCATAGACAGCCTTTGACTGTCCTGAAATTTCTGCCAATGCTTGGATTCTCTCGCTTGCAACTTCAGACTCGTCCAAATTCCACTCTTGGATTGGCCTTTCAAAATCCAGAGTTGAGATTGCTCACTCTGTCTCTCCAATAGCCTGACCGCTGAACACTCACTCCCAAAACTAAAGGCAATAAGATAATAAGCTGGCTGTGGTAAAATGTAACAGGCCAGAGGGAAAAACCTAGACAAACCAGTAAGAAATCTGCATGAAACCAGATCAAGATCTCCTGGTTTTGTCTGTTCAGGTATGGATTTGCCTTGGAGGTGACCACAAGACTGATCATTCTATTGGTCAGAAATCTGGTAGCAGTAGTTTCGTGCCTTTTCAGCACAGACTGTGATTACACCGCACTAAACCTTGAGTTCATGTCAATGTGAATGCTTGGATATGAAACCCCAGGAATGCTCATCATCTCATTTATCTTTTCCTTTATTTTCAAACATCTCCTGACCATTCACCTCCACCCTTGATTTCCCCACCCGCACAGTCCCTGTCCACATCACTCCACACCCTCACGTGCCCTGTCTCCAACACTCCCCACCCCCTCAGCCAGGCAGCTCTTTCTGCTGATGCAGATGACTCCCCACAGTCATGTGCAGCTCCTGGTCTGACTCTCCACCCTCACAGATCCTGCATGCACCGTGCACCCCGAACTCTATTATCATTCAAATGAATCTAAGAATTGCTGATGCTGGAAGTCTGAAAGGCAGAAATTGCTGGAGAAACTCAGCAAGTCTGGCAGTATCTGTGGAAAGGGAGAAAGCAGGGTTAATATTTCAAGTCCAGTGGTGAAAGGTCTGAAGATGGCCCTGTGCCTGAAACGTTGAGTATGCTTTCTCTCTACAGACGCTGCCAGACCTGCTGATATATTCTCCAGCAATTTCTGTTTTTGTCTTCGACTTTGTGATTGCTTTGTTTAAAGTCTTAGTAAGTGAAAAAAACAACAGAGCCGCATATTCATTGCTGCACCACTCATTTCACTTCATAATTAAGTATCACAAACTCATACACAAGTGGCTGCAAATGAAATGTCAACATCCAATGTCAATGTAGATGTAATGTCTGTGTGTTATTATGTATATGTAGCTATAATTGGTCCTTGTGTATGATGCATTAGGAGCTATGATCTACCTGTCTCAAGCATAGAACAATAAAACTGAATTCATTCATATTAATTCAATCTGAAAGAAATGAAATCTGCAATATCCACCTAGTTTAGAGCTACATAATTTGTCAAATAAGGATTGTAACATTTACCTTGAATGGATGGTCAGGGCAGTGTCTTGTACAGACTTTTAAATGCGTGAAGCTCTCCCATTTTCTGATTCTTGAATGGCGGAGCGTCCTCTATCAACATCTCCCTGACAATGAGCACACGGTTACCTAGTAAAGTCAGGATACTGCCTAGCTATGGGGGAGGTAATGGCCTAGTGGGATTGTCACTGGGCTCTTAATCCAGGGACCCAGGTTTGAGTCTTTTGGCAGATGATAGAATTCGAGTTTAAAAATGCCCCTGAAATTAAGACTCTAATGATGGTCGATTGGTATTATCGCTGGACTGTTAGTTCAGAGACCTTGGTAATGTTCTGGATTCTTCAAATGCTACCACGGCAGATGGTGGAATTTGAGTCCAATAAAAATCTGGAATCAAGAGTCTAATGATGATCACGAACCAATGCCAATTGTCAGAAAAAAGCCATCTGGTTCATTGACATCCTTTAGGGAAGGAAACTGCCATCCTTATTTGGTCTGGCCTACATGTAACTCCAAACCCACAGCAATGGGTTGATTCTTAACTCCCCTTTTGACAATTAGGAATGGATAACAAATGCTACCTATCCAGCAATGCCCTGATCCCTTGAATGAATTTTTAAAATTAGAGAGAAAACCCCACCTGGTTTTATCATGTCCTTTAGGGAAGATAGCTGCCATTTTACCTGGTCTTGCCTATATGTGACTCCAGACCTACTATAATGTGGTGTGCATTTACCTCAATAAGGGATAAGCAAGTATTGTTGGCAGTGAAGTCCATGTCCAGTGAATGAATTAAAAAAAGATGTTGACTGATTTTGTTCCTGCTGAACAGAGCTGGAAAATGCTCACTTTGCAATGTCCTGTACCATCTTGCACATTCTTTGATGCTCACAAACAATATCTACTTAATGTGAATACAGCTCCAACAATATAAGGCTGCCATTTCCTGACGATTTAACATTCTACTGTGACCTGTGCACCTCCCTAAAGATCTACAGGATTGTTTTCTCACCTTTTTTTGGGGCTTAACATAATGTAGCAGATTTCTGACTCACTCGTCAAGGATGGCAGATTCTGCAAGAGGAACAGCTCATGTACCACTTCGGAGGAAAAAAAACCCGAAACCTTTCAGCTGCTGCTTCACTTCCCATTTACACACCTCAAAGGAGAAGCAGGAATGTGACCACAAGAGTCCCTCCTGACTTCAGAATTGGGAAGATGCTTCAATGAGTGTACATTGTACATCACAGCTGCATCAGGATAGAGAATGTATCCTTCTGAAAATAAAAACATCAGTCTGCAAAGTGCTCATCTAAAGGAGGGAGGTAGGGGCAATTGACTTTTGCAACAGAATGAAAGGAGCCTGGATAAGGAGTGCCCAATCCTCCAGCTATTCCTGCGGGAGGACATAATATGGTGGACTATAAAGCAGCAGCTGTCTGTATCTCTCTTGAGGTCTGGTGGTACTCCCTTCTAGACAATGACCTCCTTCACAAACTTTAGGGGCTTAATGGAACAGCAAACGAGGACAGCCACAATTCAGTTAGCTGCCTTGTGACTCCCAGCAGAAGGCAACACATGAAGCCCATGGAGAATCCCCAAACTAGAGGGAAGTTTGGCAACTTGGGAAGTCAAAGAATAATACAAGCACAGGAACAGGCCCTTCGACCCACCAAGACCACGTCAACACCATGTCTTTCTAAACAAAAATCCTTAGCCTCTATATGATTTGTTTCTTTCGACTCCCTTCCCATACATGTGTCTGTCAAAATGCCTGTCAAACATTGCTACTGTATCCACCTCCACCACCTCCTCTGACAATGCATTCCAGGTATTTACTCTGTGTAAAAAAAAATGCCTCTCACATCTCCTTTAAACTTATCCCCTTTTACCTTAAACCTATGTCCCCTCGTAATGGACATTTCTACCCTGGGAAAATGACTGACTATTCACCCTATCCATACCTCTAACAATTTTGTAAACTTTTATCAGGTTGCCTCTCATCCTTCCACGTTCAAGTGGAAACAAATCAAGTTTATTCAATCTCTCCTCACAGTTAATACTTTCCAAACCTGGCCACATCCTGGTAAACCTCTTCTGTACTCTCTCCAAAGACTCCACATTCTTCAGATAGTGTGGTGACCAATATTTCAAATGTGGCCTAACTAAAATTCTATACAGCTGCAACATGACTTGTTCGGTTTTTTTACTCTATGCTCTGACAAATGAAGGCAAACATGCCATATGCCTTCTTCACTACCTTATCCACTTATGTTCCCACTTTCAGGGAATTGTGGACCTGTACACCTAGATCCCTCTGCATGTAGACGCTACTAAAGGACCTGCCATTTATTCTCTACTGTCAGAGGACTTGGGAGAGTACCTGTTGAAGCAGAAGCGGGTACTACAGACGCTGGAGATTAGAGTGGTGCTGGAAAAGCACAGCAGGTCAGGCAACACCTGACGAGAAGGAAAATCGATGTTTCAGGCAAAAGCCCTTCATCAGTACCTGTTGAGTCCTGACAATGGCTAGTACAAAGTGCATATCCTGTTTACTGGCGGGTAAGCCTGTAAGAGCAAAACATAAATAGAGAGCTTTGCAAAGAAAGGTATAAATGAATTTTTTTTAGTGTGTATGCGTTGCTAGAACATAGGTAATTGTTGTGCATTCCCCAAGTACAGAGACTCTAATGGATTTCGGGCTCAAAACACAAAGTGGAGGCTGATGAATTAGCCCCTCAAGGTCAGCACTGTTGCGTTTGAAAACAACGATGCCCAAGATCTACAACGGCAGTACCATTCAGGTCAGGAGGGCATTGAAAGCTAGCAGTACAAACAGGGTAGGTGATTAAACCACTCACTCATTCATGCCGGGCAGTGTATGTTAGCAGAATTGAGATGAATCTGTAGAGTAGCACATGGTGCGCAAAGCAAATCATTCTTAACAATACCAGAATGCAATCTCCAATCTGTCTTCGCTGATAGAAGCACAAGAGAGGACAGATGAAGAAGGCCCACAGGATACAGCTGCAGAATTGATGGATGGGGGTCATGTCAGGGCTTCCCAGCTGTAGTTCAGGGGCCTTGGCATTAGATCCCCCTCTATATCGGGGCAGGCTATGAATGAGGTGGCTTCTCCATCAACAGTAGTCTCTTTGGACATGGATGTCCCCGTATATTGAAGCAGATGAGACAGAGGAACTGGATGGATTGCATTTTAATCCATTGCCCACAAAGAAGAATGGACCAGCTTCACTCGCTGCCTCCAGAAAAACTCCTGAGTGACACAGTGTAAAATTTTGGATGCCAAAAACATAGATTGCTACTTTGATTCAGGATTATCTCTCTCCCCAAGACTATCAGTGAAAGTCTTGAGACGAGACCATGTCAGTCTTGATTGAGTTTGCCATCCAGCCTAATCTGATGTTGCCATACAACCAAGTCAAAAATCACACCAGGTCTTAGTGAGAATATGGACTCTCTTGTATAACGTGTTGCATGATTTTTGACTTTGTCCACTCCAATCCAACACTGGCACCTCCTAATCATGGCCATACAACCCAGTCTGAGGTTGCCAACAAGGTTAAAGCACTCCCAATCATCTGGGGGAATTTCCAACACCTCCCCAATCATCTGGGGGAATATCCAACAAGGAAAATAATCTTTATCTCACCTAGTACCTTGTCTCTTTCTCATTCTAAATAGCCCACAACTGGGCAGAAAGAGTCAAGACAGATGATAAGCTGACTGATATTCAGCTCCTCACCCTTTATGTGGAGACTATCCTGACTCTGACTACCCAGAGTAGCTAACTGATCATGTCCAAGGTCCTGGACTGGTATCGAAGGTTGCCCTTGGCTTACTGAGCCAGGACCCCTGAGCGAATGCTATCCCTGGACTTGGCCAAGGTCTGCTGACAACCATGACAAGCTTCCGATCTTTATGTCCGTCCCAAACAATTATTTAATTTCCCTCCAATTTGGGAGTTTTTGTTTGGTCACCTTGACATCTGATGAGGATAGTTTAGTCATGACTGAGTTATAGACAATCGTCAATCCCACCTGTAAATCAGAATGCCTTGTGTACCTCAAGATTGACTTTTTGTAATCTATAGAAATGTTCAAAGCTCATTAGGCTTGTGTGTCCCCTTAATTAAGCGAATGGAAAAGCTGTAACAGCAAAGGGCTATAATTAAAACGCTGACCACAGAAGCTTTCAAATGAGGCAAATGAAAATGACATAGATCTGAATCACCCAGTCATGATCGTAACCATGGGAACTCACCTGGAACATTAGCTGTGAGTCAGTCAGTGGCACTTTGGGTTCAAGGTCAGAAAGTCATGGGTTCAAGTCCCATTCCACACCCATAGTGAAAATATCTAGGATCATGTTCTAGTGCAGTACTGTCAGAGTGATGACTTTCTTTTAGAAACCATACAGTGTGGAAACAGGCCATTCAGCCCACACTGTCCCTCTGAAAAGCATCCCACTCCAATCCCATAATCCTGCATTTCCCATGGCTAATCCACCCAACCTACACATCCCTTGACACTATGGACAATTTAACAAGGCCAATCCACCTAATCTGCATGCCTTTGTACCGTGAGAGGAAGCTCATACAGACACAGGGAGTACATGCAAAAGCCACACAGACAGTCATCCAAGGGTGGAATTGAACCCAGGCCCCTGGTGCTGTAAGGCAGCAGTGCTAACCACTGAGGCATCTCCCTTTCAGATGAAACAATAAACTTGCGAGCCTGTCTTCTCTCTCAGATGGTGCTATTTCAAAGAACAGCAAGGGTACATTATCTTATTACAACCCTTCAATTCAGGAGCATAAGATGGTTTTTACGATGGTCAGAATTTGGTGTCACAATAGTGATGAGGCATTTGTTAGTATCAGTACAGAAATAGCAAATTCAAATACTTTTCCAAGATAGTTTAATGAAAGCAACAGCACACTCTCTGCTTCACCACTGGAAAGCATTAGTAGTCTGTACTAAGTAAATTCACCAGTGAAAGTCAGTGCTTGACTGACATGATGATGGAGCATGCTTTGGCATCACCTAAAGTCCGTGCATATGTAATTTGGTCTTGATTCGGCCAGAGGGAGCTTTTTAGCTGCCAGAGAATTTTTTTTTCAGAGGGATCATCTGCGTGATCCAGGGTGTCAATGCTGTCAAATTTAAGTGACATCCACAGCCAAAGTGATTAAATAAACCAGCGAGATAAATGAGGGGAAAAAGAAAATGCCTCGTCCTCCTGGCAAGTCCGTGCATATGTAATTTGGTCTTGATTCGGCCAGAGGGAGCTTTTTAGCTGCCAGAGAATTTTTTTTTCAGAGGGATCATCTGCGAGATCCAGGGTGTCAATGCTGTCAAATTTAAGTGACATCCACAGCCAAAGTGATTAAATAAACCAGTGAGATAAATGAGGGGAAAAAGAAAATGCCTCGTCCTCCTGGCATCATACCATTCATAATTGTATGGTACAACATCAAAACTGGCATATGGGACAACGGCTAATAACTGACACCGTGCCTGCAAACTGACCAAAACAAATAATTACCTACCTCAGAGAGTCACAGAGTGGGTGGTGTTTAAGGTGATGCCTGTGGAGCTGTGTGCATAACAAGAATAGGCATTGGCAAGGATGCCAACAACATGTTAAAATATCATTTTCAGCCACCTCCTTACTCCCATAGGGCCATCTCAATGGCCATGAAGGTACTGCAGCCTTGATGCATGAGGTCATTTCAGCTTGGCAGGTGGCAAGTGCATCACGCAATTGGCCTGGCAATAAGGTGATCTCAGATGCCATAGTCCACACAGCATCTGCGTTTATCCCCAGCACTAACCCATTTCACAGGATCGATTGATTCCACAGAGTGCAGTGAACATTAGAGAGACTCACAAACCCCATTGGAGATACAAAACAATTTGCCTGTAATCTACCTGAACAGGAACATAGTCCATTTGTAAAATCTGATCATTCTTTACAATATCGAATTGCAGATTGTAAATGTCAGTGCAAATCACTAGGATGGTGCTCCTGACGCTGTTGTCCTTCAGGATTGGAACTTATACTCCAGCACAGCAAGGGCCCAGATAGATGATCTACAACATCTCTACAACATCACCAACATCACCAACAGTCTCACAAAGAGGAGCATTCCAAGGATTAGGACTAAGATAAAGAGAAATTTCACGACTCATAGAGTTGAGAATCTTTGAAATTCTCCACCTCAGATGATTGTGGATGCTCAGCTGATAAATATATTCAAGACTGAGACTGATAGATTCTTGGACATGAAGGGAACCAACTGTTACTGGAATCTGGAAAGTTGCTATGATGTCCAAATTCATCCATAATGTTGTGAATGATGGAACAAGTTCACAGGAGTAAATAACATACTCCTGTTCCTGCTTCTTATGCCAAGTGGCATGTGCATTTTATTCCTCTTAAAAAAGGTTTTGCAGAGGTTGGATACTGTAGTGTAAGGGATTGACAGTATCTGAACTCTAAGAAGAGCATGTTCGAAACTTGCAATGTCATAGTGACATCCAATTCTGTGAACCAAAGCCTAAGTCCTTAGAGATCTGAAGGATATCATCCTGTACCATCCCCTACATATAACAGAGCCTATTAATGTTCACTCACACAGTGTGGAACGGGTCTTACTACAAATAAAACTCAGTGTCTTTAATATGTTCCTTCTCCAAAGAATATGAGTAAGTCAGTTGGGTTTTTATTACAATCTGATAGCTTTACAGTTACCAGAACTATTATCAGAATTTTATTCTGGATTTGTTTTATTAACTGATCTCAAATTCACAAATTGCCACAGTGAAGCACTGGCCAAGGGATTTGGATTATTAATCCTGAAACATAACCATTATGCTACAGTAGGCATTAAAATGTTCCACAAAACATGCTGAGGCCATTGGCTAAACCATGGCAATGCATTAATCGATATTAAGTGAACATAATTAGGGTACAGCATGTATTGCAGCAAGGCATTGCTGAAATAGGTAAATGTACTGAGGCTGAAGTGGGATCACAGCCACACCACTACAGATAAGCATAGTACATGGTGCAATGTGTCAACACTTTACTAATGAAAAGGGAGGTTATATGGATGTTCATGGCAATACATTCCTAAAATAAGTA
Organism: Chiloscyllium plagiosum; assembly: GCF_004010195.1. Taxonomy (NCBI): domain Eukaryota; kingdom Metazoa; phylum Chordata; class Chondrichthyes; order Orectolobiformes; family Hemiscylliidae; genus Chiloscyllium; species Chiloscyllium plagiosum. Next base: position 15,668,114 of record NC_057748.1, on the reverse strand, counting down.
AATAAACTCTGGATCCACTGCACCTCATGTCTATGAGACTATAAGAAGTAAATGTACTGATCATATATGATACATTATTCCCATAAGAAAAGAAATATGCAGAGTTTGCAGAAAATATGGCACCAGTGAGCAGAAGCAACGTAGCGAGGCTTTAAGGTACATTATCTGACTGAAACTATTGAGTGAATAATGGCAACCAAATTGCCACTCGAAAGGAACACATTGAGTCTTATAGCTACATTGAGGAAAACACACTGCAACAACACAGGATCTCATCGAGTGGATTGCGGCAATATGTTCCTGAACGAAATAGGTGCCAAGGCTTTAAGAGGCACCAATGCAACACAACATTGTTCTTACACTAAGGGAGTGCACTGGAACAACCTGCAGCACATTACTGTTTAAAAATAAATGTTCAACCACATGTCAACACTTAACTACAATAACAGAAGATTCTGTGTCAATAAAGTGGATCCCTGAATTTTGTTACTGCAATAAAGGGACATATGGAAGATATAAACCATGTTATGTCAATTCAGAAATATACTTTGGCTTTACAGTGCATCATGGCAACAAATTCCTGCAGCAAAGAAATGCGTTAAAGTGCAGCACAACTACATATGCTGCGGTTAATCTGCATTGCTTTAGGGTGCATCAAAGCAACAGATTATTACTAAGTGGGAATGTGCTGATCCAACAGGAGCCATAACTAAATCAACTAATATTTTTTTAATTTCAACATGGCGCATGAAGATGAAGAATATAGAATTATTTCAAGAATAAAATGTGTTTCATTGTGATGCATTACTGCAGTAAGTCAATGCACTGAAACTGTAGGGTGTACCATGCCAACTCTAAAATTGTAGAGGATTTTCTGAGGTTGTGGGTTGCAGTAAGGCAATACATTACTGCAGGAAACAAGGCTGAAGATGAATCATTGCAAAATATTACTTCAATAAGTAAAGCAAAAGGGATATTATACAGTGCATCATACCAGCACTACAGTGTGTGTTTTTTATGCGATAGAGTGTAATATGGTAAAACAATAACACAATAAGGCAGTATTCTGTGGCTCTCGGATGCATCCAGCAAATTGTGTCAAAGAATGCAGGGTTATTTGAGGATATGGTTGTGTTATAACAATGCATTTCCGTAATAATTTACTGAAGCTGTAGTTTGCATCACAGATTATTACAATAAGTAAAAATGTAGAAGCTAAGTCTTACTAGACTATCCCGAAAAAATTCAGGGACAAAGTAATGGAAAGACAGGAGAAGAATAATTGAATAGGTCAATTTAAATTTAACTTGAATTTTCAAAATGTTTTCAACAAATCGCAAGCCATAGCTCATGACAAAGGTTAGCGTGTATGAACAGCAGTTTTCCATAAATATCAGCGCTTTCCTAAATGTTGTACACACTTCACTTTGATGATTTGGACTCAGAAACAAATAGCTCAATATCAAAATTTGCAGATATTACAATGCAGGAAGCATAGCCAGAACTGAAGGAGAATGCAATACGTAGAGATAGGATTCTAAGAATACGTAGATGAGATAAGTTATGTTGTCACTATGACCTAAAAGTTGTGTATTAATGCTCTGTTAAGAAGGTAGAACCTGTATAGCTCAGAACATGCTGCTGTGTCGCCTTATCATCAAGTACATTCTAACAGTAGATATAATCTTATTGTTACCAAGAAGTACAACCCAAAATAGAACATGATCAAATACAAATTAGTACAAGAAGGCTTTGAAAAACTTATAGAATGGGCAGTTAAGTCAAAAATAAACTTTGTCATCGATAAATGTGAAGAGCTTTGGTAGGAAAAATGGAAAGATTGCCTGCAACCTAGAAAAGTAAAAAATAAACTGACGTGGGTAGAACAGCACGAGGTGGGGTGGTGGTCTGGGAATAGAAGGGAGCAGGTCATTAAAAGTAGTACAGCATGCAATCAAAACAATTAAAAGTGCTAACAAAGATCAAGTGGATCAAAGGTTACGGGGAGAAAGCAGGAGATTGGGGTTGAGAATCATATCAGTCATGATCGAATAGCAGAGCAGACTCAATGGGCTGAATGGCCTCATTCCATTCCTATATCTTGTGGTCTAAGTCATTGCTATCTATTCTTTGGAACACATAACTAGGAAACAGTAAAGTTATATTAAACCTCTGGTCAGGTCCCAGTGCAGAGTATTGAACACCATATTATGAAAATGACACAAATTGATTGGAGCAAGTGCAAAATCAGTGACAAAGCTAGTACCACATTGAGAGATTACAACCTGGCAAGTTCAAATAGTAAAAGGCTGTCCCTTTATAAAAGATATGGAGTTGACCCAATAGAGTTCAATACCGAATCGGAAAGGGGAGATGCAGAGAAAATCTTTCCAACTGATGGGAGATTTTAGATCTAGAGGCAATCCAAACAACACACTAAATCTAAATGAGAAATTTGGAAGCGTTTGTTTATGCAGAGGGTGTTTAGAATGTAGCACTCACTACCACTGGTATTGATTGAGGTACCACCTTTCAGATGTTACAGAGTGAACGCGATGAGTACATGAAAGAAAAATGAACAGAAAGATATGCTTAAAGGCTGCAATGAAATACACTAAACGAGAAGAGGTTTGTGTGAAACATAAATAACAACCCAGTCTAGCTGAGGCGAATGGCCTATTTTTTGTACTGTATATTCTTCGACATTTTATGAATATAGAGGATATATGGCCTATGATGATGACACATAGGAAGCAAACATGCTGAGGCTATTGGGTACAATATTACAACACATTGGTACAATGACTGAACATGATGAGCCAATAAGGTGTGAGTACAGACATTTTATTATGTTGAGATGTTATATTAGAATGCTATATACAAGATGTTACATACAAGTTGCTGTAGTATCATGGCAACACATTCCCACATTAAATAAATGCACTGAAATGATCAGGTGAATCATGGCAACATATTGCTGCAGCTAATGAACATATTGAGCCAATAGGATATTACCTTGGTCATTTTTGCAACATATACATGATAAGTAGATTCCAACCCATTTGGAGGTACAGGAGAAATTATTCACTTTCGTAGCCTTGTCCAAAATGGATTGTATAGACAAGCTTGACATAATATAGCAACACATTAATATGAAGCAGGAATGTACAGAAGCTTTAAAGTGCCTCATGGAAACCTTACAACAGTAAAGTAACATACTGAAGGCTAATGGGAGCAACACTGCAATATCCAACTGCAGTTCATGAACATACTAAAACTATCAGAGCGACATCAGCATATGCTATTATTACAATAAGATAACATACTGCCCAGTAAGGTGTATTATTACAACATGGTATGGCATAAAAGGCAGATGTCAGACTGACACACTGTCTTGTGGCAAAACATTCCTCTGACAAGTAAAACACCAAAGATATAGGAAGTATCGAATAGTCGCTAAGTAAGAACATACTGAGATGACATCATGGTATCACTTTACTTTGGAAATAATGATATTGACACTGTAGTGTGAACCATAACAAAATGTTACTACAGGAAAGAAACATGTTGATATTGATGCTATAGAGTCCATGATGGCAACATATTACAACAAGAATAAACATACTGAGGTTACACATGAACAAAATAGTGTGGACACTGAAAATCTGAAATAACGATTCCTGACATTACAGTTAAAGATACTCAGGCTGTAGTTTGCCTCAGGTAAACACATTACCAAAAATAAGGAAACAGGCAGAGTCCATAGGGAGCATCATGTAAATGTGCAAACATTATCCTCTGGTCCATCCAGGCTGTCCCAAACAAGTGTGATAACTTAATGTGTGACACAATACTCTGTCCAATCCATACATAATTCTCTTGGGAGAGAGGAGTACAACTAAGCTGGAAAGCCCTTGGTCAAACATTCTGTGGAGTTCCTCACTGACTCCCCCTCAGTAATGAGGCAAGAGATCACTCTACTCCTGAACTCCTTGCACTGTCTACCTTTTGCAAGAAGTGACCTCCACTGCAGTCAGAGACAGTTCCATCTCTTGCTTGAGGGAAAAATCATACTCACTGCATATGCTGGCAGCCTCTCTCAGATGTTCATTGTTTTCTGTGGAAATGTAAAACTCTCCTGCAAAGATAATTTTCTCTTACATGGAAGTTATTCACCTACATGATTCACAACTTTTGTAACAGCTATGCGACAGAAGATCGTCCAACCCAAATAGTAGTGTTCATAAGGTGTCTGATTTCACCAATCATGCTAAGTTTTGAAAAGTTATGGCAACACGTTACCTAAAATGGTTTAAGACTGAGATTGTAGAATACCACATGGCAATATTCAACAGTGAAGCATCATACTGAGGCCACTGGGTGTATCACTAGAATGCATTTCTACAGTCAGTTAACAGCCGTGCTATATGGTGCATCATAAAAATATACTATTTTGTAATTCCTACACAAATAGACGTATGGCATGCCTCATGACAAATCATTAAGTAAAAATGCTGAAGATATAGGTGCATCATGGTAAAACATTGCCTCTGAGTAGGAACTTTTGACGTTTCACATTACAAGGTATAACAATAACAGAGAAACATTTTGATCATTCAGTTTGCAACATGACAATATATCATGAGAATATAGGAACCAACAAGGGATTGTTGGTGAATCATGGCAATGCTACAGCAGCAAAAGAATTTAGCCTACCCTTTAAGGCCCATCATGGTAAACATTACTACAATAAATAAACATACAGAGGTGAGAGGTACATAGAGAAATATCTTGTACAATTATTATAGGTTCAGAGCTAATAGTGTCCATTATGGCAATACATTGCTAGAAAGCAGAAACACAGTGACATTACAGAGTGCCTCATGTAAACACATTACTAGAATTTGAGAGATACTGAGTCTATCAGGAACATTATGTGAATATACAAGCATTGCTTGGAACAAAAAGATCCATTGGCCCATCCTGACTGTCCCACATAATTACAATACCTCTTTGTGCTTCACAATTTCTAAATCCAAAATCCTGTGATTTTCCAGCCAGAAACAAGGGGAAGAAAATGAACATTAGCCCTGCTCAACTGAAGAAAAATATTTTGAAACATTCCTTGCCAACTCCCCTTCCTCAATGATTGAAACTAGGTCAGCAGTCTGTTATTTTAGTTTATTAACTAGGTCAGCAGTAATTGAAATACCTACCTTTGGTAAGAAATGATCTCCAGCTAGAAACAGGTCAAGGTCTTGCAGGATAGCAATCAATGAAATGGCATCCACCATTCGAACTGGTAGACTTTCCCACTGTCTCCTGAGGAAGTTTAGTACACTCCTGGAAAGATAATTGTCAGAGAGTCATAGAATCTTTACTAGCTAAGTCAATAGACAGTTGTTGTAATATGCACATAAAAGGAAGCTATTCAATCCAAATAGGAATTCAATGACTTGGTAATTTCTCAGATTCCTCCAAAACTCTTATAACTGATCACAGCTATACATCACCAATAGACACCTAATGAAGGTGTGGAGTATATAAGTGAGATCCTGAAGTAAGTTAAGGAAATTGAGACTATAAATGGTATATTATGGCAACATTATTATGGTAAGTAAATGCATTGAAGCTACTCTGTTGGGAACATCAGATCAAGAGTGGTATACAGCAAAAGACCCTTGGTCTAATCCTCCTGTCCCACTCAACTGTGATACCTTATTATGTTTTATGATATATCCACTCTACACTGAACCAAAACTATATACAGTATCTTGGAAGATATAAAAACCAGGTAAAAAATTAAATAAAGCTGGAGAAAGAAAAAAAAACTCGAGGAAATTCATCTCTGACTTCCTTAGGTGACCAAAACTAGTCCAAGAGATCTCTCTCCCTCTCTTTCTCTCACTGGCTTGCTGGTTTATTTGATGTACTCACCTTTTTAAAAGGTCACCTGCCCCTGTCAGCCAGAATCATGTCTGGATCTCTCACAAGTTGACATTCGGTGCACTATACGAAATGCACAGCCCATTAATGACGTTCACTATTTTCTGTGAAAATATAAAACACTCCTGCAAAGATAATGTCTCTTAGGTACAAGTCATTGACCATCACAATGGACATTTTTTTTTGTGACACACACCCCTGACACTGGGATATCTAGCAATACAGAAATTGTTAATTTTTCATTTTTCACAGACTCTACCAGAATAGTTCCCACAGAAGATCATATGTTAAAACCTGGAGTATTATGGCAGCACCTTAATTGCTACAAAACAAGAATATACTGGGGCTATAATGTGCATCATATGCAACACATTCTTAGATTATACACTGTAGAATATACCACTGTAACATATTACTGCAATAGATAAATATATTGAAGCTTGGGTACAAATCATATCAATACATGATTATATCAAACAAGAAAATGGGTACATCATTGCAAGAGATTAAGAATAAGTAAACATTTGTAAACAATAGGGTGCACATCACAGCAACACTACAGTTTCAAAGGAATATATTAAATCCATGCGATGTACATTAGCGACAAAGTCTACCTAGGTTCTACTGTTCATTATGGCAGCACATGTGAACATCAAGGAACATACAGCAGCTATCAATTACATCATGGTAAAACTGTAACAACTGACAAATGTACTGAGATTATATGATGCACCATAGCAACAAAATTATAAAGACTTATACATTACAACAATGGAGTGCATTATGGAAACACATTCATATGGTAAGTAAATATGCTGAGGCTATAGAGTCATTATGGCAATACAAAAAAGGGCTAGGGCAAGGCTTTAGAGTCCATTATTGCAAAACGTTACGATGATATGCAAGCATACTGAGGTCAATGTTACACCATAATGCATTATAATGGTAACTAAGGCTATTTGGCACAACTTGTCCATACATTTTTCCATTAAACTCTGTGGCTCTGTGGGGTTGGAGGTGATATGTTGAGAGACAAATTGGTAGCTGCAATGGTCCAGCTTTATTGGTGTTAGGCAGAACAGTTGGATTAACCGATAATTTTTTACCTAACTGTTTTGTATGTTGACATTGCTACAATGAAATACCTACCAAGGCTGCAGGGTCCGCAAAGGCCACACAATATTATTGTCAAAAAATGCACGGAGGCAATGCAATGTGTTATGGTTAAACATTTTGTTCATCAACCTCTTTTCCTCTAAAGTTCAGGCAAAATGCTTTGATCAAGTGAAATATTATTGAATGTAAAGAGCAAACTTTATTTGTATAGCATAGGTGATGAAAACAGACAATGCGTAAGATAGTAAATCAGGTTGTCTTCCTCCTGCTACTGAACGTTAATGTACGACTCTGTCATTGTTACATGCTGTTTCTTTGTCACAAAGACAATATTTCAAGGACAGTCAGATGGACCTGTAGATTGGCAGCTTCTTCCAATTTCTTTGAAATAATTTCTGACTGAGGACTACACTTGTCATTCATTTTCATAGTGTCAAGACCATGGATTACAATTCTCAACGTTATTCAAAGTATTTCTTTCAGTTTTTACACTTTAGTGAACCAGGGCACCATAATTTATGTTCATTATTACATCTCTTCTTGTATTTCCAAGGCAACCTGTAGACATATCTATCAGGTGTGGACATAATGGATTATTTTATTATTAACTCTCAATTTTTCCATATGTCCAACAGTTACTACAACAAACAAACATTAAAGCTCTAAGATGCATCTTGGTAACACATTGCTATAATACCAGAACATATGAGTCTAAAGGCTGCTTCTAGGAGGCACACTTCTATAGAAAAGGAGCATAATGAGCCTTTCTGCTATTGCTTGACAAAATATTACTGCAGTAAAAGTCACACATTGAGTGGACAGTATTATCAGGACAACACATTAACCAAGGTAGCATGGCTATGAAGTCCATCATGGCAACTCTATTAAAAAAGAACAGACCTAAAGTGGTAGATGGATCATGGCAACACATTACGAGAAGAAGTAAACATACCAGGGCTATATGGCAACAAATCATTGCAATAAGTAAATATTCAGAAGCTATAGACTGCATCCTATAAGCACATCATTGGAATAATATTATATGTGTTATATGATGTATCACGGCATCACAGTTCAATAGTGGATGAATCTAATAGTGCTATAAAGTGCAATGTGGCAACATATTCATATAATGAAAATAATGTCCTGATGTTGCAGTGTATATTACAATGGCACAATAAAAAAATCAGAAAATATTGATGTCTTAGGATCCCTCACAGCATGATCAACACATTTGATATATGGTATTATTCTGATCGAGCAAGAGGCTGCAGAGTAGGTTGCAACCAGCAAAGATCAATACAATAAATAGATATATTCAGGATACAGGGTACACCAAGCTGGCATTGACCTGATGGGCCAAATGACCTCATTTTGTGCTGTAACCATTCTATGATTCTATGACTACAATCCAGCATGTATATGAAACAATAGCAACATGGCAACACATTATAATAGTCAATGAACATACTAATATCCACACATTTTCCAATGAGATTATAATACTGCATGGATTAGAAGATATGGGTGAAGGTTACAAATGTAGACTTTCTGGTCTAGCTAGCATTGTATGAGGAAACTGTTGAATCAGCTGGAATATTCCTGACTAGATATATTCCTGAAGTTCAGGATCTTACTGAGGTGATATTTTCTGCATTGGTAATACATTGCTATGGTCAAGAAACATACTTCAGCAATACCATGTCAGGACAAATCATTTCTGCTAATCAACCTTCTTCCCCCTACAGTTCCGGTAAACACGTATTTACTACAAACATCATGTTTACAGTATGGGTGATTAAATGAGACAATAAAAAGGGTAGCAATTTGAGTTTTCTTGCTCCTGTAGTAAATGTGCATTATTTTACTGTTTGTGTATCAAAGATGGCATTTTAAGCAAAACAGATGTTTTGATGGCAATGGCTTGTAACTCCCTTCTGGGATCATTTCTAACTGAGGATTACAATGGTTGCTTATTTCAAAGAATGCATAGGGCAGACCACAGTTCTATGTTATTCTACATTAATCACTCACAGTTGATATTCAAATTCAGTCGACACTTGTGAGGAACATGCTTCCATTATCTAAGCCTCATGTTTCCCAGACAACCAGCAGACACACTGACCAGTTGTGGGCACAACAGGATGATTTGCTTGTTATTGCAATTATTGCAACAAGTAAACATTCCGAACTGTAAGATGCCATAGGGCAACACAGTTCCACAATAATGGAACATAGTGAGACTTCGAGTTGGAACATGGCACCACATAATTATATTAAAAGTACACAGTGAGATGTAAGTAAATGCTGTCATAGAACCGGATCAGTCAAGCAAGGAAATATATCAAGGCTATACTGAAAATATAGCAACATTGATGAGCAAGAGGAGCATATGGAATCTACAAATTAAATCATGGCAACAAATTGCAATAACAAATAAATATACAGAGGGTACAGGATATGCCATGTCAACAAGTTACTGAAACGCAGGAACATATTGATGCTATACCTGTACAGTGCATCATGTCATCACAGTTGTGTAGGATATATCAGAGCTGAAAAATGTGTTGCTGGAAAAGCGCAGCAGATCAGGCAGCATCCAAGGAGCAGGAGAATCGACGTTTCGGGCTTTAGCCCTTTTTCAGGAATGAGAAGGGTGTGCCAAGCAGGCTAAGATAAAAGGTAGGGAGGAGGGACTTGGGGGAGAGGCGTAGCACTGCCTTCTTGACCTGCAATTTTCTTCCCGACCTCGCCGCCCCCACTCCCTCTCCGGCCTATCACCCTCACCTGAACCTCCTTCCACCTACTGCATTCCCAACACCCCTCCCCCAAGTCCCTCCTCCCTACCTTTTATCTTAGCCTGTTTGGCACACCCTCCTCATTCCTGAAGAAGGGCTTAAGCCCGAAACATCAATTCTCCTGTTCCGTGGATGCTGCCTGACCTGCTGCGCTTTTCCAGCAACACATTTTTCAGCTCTGATTTTCAGCATCTGCAGTCCTCATTTTCTCCTAGGATATATCAGAGGTTATAATGTGCCATCATGTGTTCATACAGCACAAAGACCTGACTCATGTTGTAATGCATCAGGGCAACATTACAGAAACAATTATTAATTACCTGTTCAGAGATGTTATTACACATCTCTGGAGCAGGAGAGACTTGAACCCAGGCTTTCTGGCTCAGAGGTGGAGACACTACCACTGATCCACTGGACCCTTTTTACTGAGGGCTTAGAGTGCATGACGGTGGCATATTCCTATGACAGGGAAAGATGTGAGGCTTGATTACTACAGAAAAAGAAAATGTAGGATATATCAGGATGCATTTTACTACAAGCAGTAAAACATACTGAAGACAGATATATGTTGCATTATGGCAACGCTTTGGGTGGTGAGAAAAGCTACTAAGACTTTGGGGCTGTATCATGACACTACTTTGCCACAATACTGAGGTATTGGGGAATCATTGTTAATTATTATGACAGGAAGTGAATGTGTTGAACATCATGACAATAGGGTTAGTAGCAATATATAGGATATGGGCTGTCTCATCACGACATGTTATTATAATACATAGTGAAGCTCTAGGAGATCATTACAAAACATTATTGCATCAAAGATTAAGGCTTGCATTATATCAACACTTTGTTTCAATAAACTACATGCTTAGTCCATAGCCTGCTTCATAGCAATATAAAAATAATAGTTAGGTGATATGGTGAAAGATTACAACAATGCAGGATCATGCTGATAGCCATTAATGTAATAAATATATATCAAGGGATTACTTTGCATAGAGATTAAATATTTGGATTTACATAGCATTTTCAAGATATGATAAAGTACTTTACAACCATTGAAGTAATCATTGTCTTAGTGTAGGAAACATAACAATCAATGTTTTTAAAAATGTATTTGTCGGATCTAGGTGTCACTTGCCAGATCAACATTTACTGCCTGACTCTGATTGCCCAAAGGGCAGTTAGGAGTCACCCATGATGTTGTGGATCTGGAGTCACATGTCGGCCAGGCCAGTTAAGGATGGCAATTTCCTTCCCTACAGGACATTAGTGACCCAGATGGGTTTTTCTCAATAATTCTCAATGATTGCGTGGTCATCATGAAACTCTTAATTCCCAATTTTTAAAAAAAATTTATTTTAAACTCCACCATGACTTCATTCAATCCCAAGTCCCCAGCCCCTAGGTCTCTGGATTAGGTCTGGCAATAATTCCACTAGGCCATCACCTCTACCACATAGGCAGAAAACTCCCACTTGAAAGAACAGATAAAGTCTTGGTTGAATGTCTCATCCAGAAGACATCAGCAACACAAAACTGCACCAGAGCATCAGATAATATTCAGAGCTCAAGTCCTGGAGTGGAACTTGAACCCACAATCTTTTAAGTTAGAGGTAAGAACACCAAATCATGGCATGGGCTACGTCATAGCAACTTATTACTTACGTAAAATAAAATACTATGGCTATATGCGACACTTGAAGTAGTGAGTATCCATACTGCAACCAGCTGCTTTAATTCATGTCCATATCCCTCTGTGACTGATTTGGAAATCAGACAGTTGCCTTTATGAACATGTTGAATGAGTCAGCAGCCACAGTTCTTGCTGACAGGTTTTTTTTTCAACTGTAAGTGAAATGGATACATTTCTATTTATTTTCTATGGATGCATTTATTTTAAGCTCTTTGCAAATGTTTATCTATTTTATAACTCAAATTGTACAATGCAAAAAGCACACTGACCTTTTCATCGCTGAATGAACTGAAAATTTGATCTGTAATTGTAGCAGTTTTGTAATCCCATTAAATCAGGTCTTGAATTACAGTACTGTAGCAGATCAAATAGCTGTCATTAATTATGTATGTCATTGTGTACCCAAGTGTCAGCATGGTTCAGTTTCTAACTCTCTCACTTCTCAGTCCACAGGTTGTAGATTGACGTTAACTAACTTTCTGAATGGATATGCAATTGGCAAATTCATTCTGATTAATATAAGTGTGAGGTGATAAATTTTGGTCAGGAGAGCAAGAGGCTACAGAATCATTGAACATCAGCACCTGTGGCTACAAATGTGCAATAGTTTCTAATAAATCAGAAAGGAAATCGAGGAGAAACTTCTTTATCCTGAGAATGATCAGAATGTGCCATATGAAGAACATGAACAGGAGATGAAGAATTTAATAGGAAATGAAATAAATGCACGAGTTGTCAAGATAAGGTACTATCATATAAACAAGGTCTCAATAACTTCACTATCACCAGCATAATCACCTCAGCACACTGCATCCACCATCTGACTATGCTCTACTATGCTGACGCACCTATCACAATCTTTATTGGCACTTATACCTTAAATTTATCTCACATCTCTGCAAACATGCCAAGCATCACCCATGAACGCCTGCTAATCTGCTCAGTTACAATTACTACTCTTTCTCTTCTAGGACAAGGTAACAGCCAACAATAGAACCTGAGCACGAGAGGAAAGAATGACCTCAGGTGATTCCTTGCCTTAAGAAGGTAGTGATGGAGTAATTGGGAGAGAAGTGCCAGGGATATAGAGCCATAGAGTCATAGAGTTATGTAGCATGGAAACAGACCTTGCAGGGAGAAAGTGAGGACTGCAGATGCTGGAGATCAGAGCTTAAAAATGTGTTGCTGGAAAAACGCAGCAGGTCAGGAAGCATCAAAGGAACAGGAGAATAGACGTTTCGGGCATAAGCCCTTCTTCAGGAATTCCAGCAACACATTTTTAAACAGACCTTGCAGTCCAACTCATCCATGCTGGCCAGACATCCTAAACCTATCTTGTTCCATTTGCCAGCATTTGGCCCATATCCCTCCAAACCCTTCCCATTCATGTTCCCATCCAGTTGCCTTTTAATGTTGTAATTGTACCAGCCTCCAACACTTCCTCCGATAGCTGATTCCATACACGCACTGCCCTCTGTGTGAAAACATTCTCCCTCGGTCCCTTTAAAATCTTCCTCCTCTCACTTTAAACCTATGTCATCTAGTTTTGGACTGCCCTCCCCTGGGGAAAAGACCTTGGCTATTCACCCTATCCATGCCCCTCACGATTTTGTAAACTTCTATAGGACTTCCCATTGCTCTCCGACACTCTAGGGAAAATAGCCCTCCCTATTCAGCCTTTCCTTGTAACTCAAATCTTCCAATCCTGGCAACATCCTTGTAAAATGTTTCTGCAGTCTTTCAAGTCTAACAACATCTTTTCTATAGCAGGGAGACCAGAATAGAAGGCAATATTCCAAAAGGGCCTCACCAATGTCCTGTACAGCCACAACGTGACATGCCAACTCCAATACTCAATGCAATGACCAATAAAGGCAAGTGTGTCAAACACTATCTCACAGCCCTGTCTTCTTGTGATTCCACCTTCAAGGAACCAGAACCCCTGCACCCCAAGGTCTCTTTTATCGGCAACATTCCCTAAGACCCTACCATTAAGTGTATTAGTCCTGCCACAGGCACATATTTGCACCCACCCCAGCTTCCTTATACCAGACTATTCCTGAGCCCTGACCTCCAAACTGACCCTTACTCAATATGGTCTCATCATAACTGTAACGTGGTATAGCAGACACAAAGGCTGCTCCTTAACTCTCCCACATTGCAGACTCTCAGGAGCCAGAAGCAGCTCAGACCCTGCTACCCCGATAGACTGGAAGAGCAAGACTCTCTCCTCCAAAACCCACCTCTGAGGACAGAGAAGGAGGAGGAAGAGAGCAGGGAGGAACTATCTGCCTTCTCAAAAGTGCATTTAAATATTTTGAAGGGAGAAATTCTTGGTAAGGCAAGGGAGCTAAAAAGTAACTGGGGATAGGTGTGTATGTGGATTTGAGGTAACAATCAGATTAGCCATTATCTTATCAAATGTCAGAGCAGCCTTGAGAGGCCAAATGGCCCCAAAGTACTGCTGTTCCCAATTTGTATGTTGTATGTTTGTAGGTAAAAACAATGACTGCAGATGCTGGAAACCAGATTCTGGATTAGTGGTGCTGGAAGAACACAGCAGTTCAGGCAGCATCCGGGGAGCAGTAAAATTGACGTTTCGGGCAATGAAGGGCTTTTGCCCGAAACGTCGATTTTACTGCTCCTCGGATGCTGCCTGAACTGCTGTGCTCTTCCAGCACCACTAATCCAGAATGTTGTACGTTTGTAAGCAGGCACTATATTCATCACTACCACTGCCACAGATGATTTAGTCAATGGTACCATGCACAACATAGAGGCTAGGTTAGAAATTAGATCTTTTCAATGCCAGGCACTGATAGGTAACAAACATGTCAAGTAGAAGGGACATGGTAGGTAACACCTGACCAAGGGAGATGTATTCTAGTTTTGCTGCTGAGGGGCCACCTGTGGACCTCACTATGATAAGGCAATTTCTTGATCCAGTGAGTGGTCTGTCTGAATGTTTATGCTTCATGGCAAGAGAGATAAAGGAGTCGGTAAAAACAAGGACTGCAGATGCTGGAAACCAGAGTCTAGATTAGAATGGTGCTGGAAAAGCACAGGAGGTCAGGCAGCATCCGAGGAGCAGGAAAATTGACATTTCGGGCAAAAGCCCTTCATCAGGAAAAGGCTTTTGCCTGAAACATCGATTTTCCTGCTCCTCAGATGCTGCCTGACCTGCTGTGCTTTTCCAGCACCACTCTAATCTAGATAAAGGAGTCGATCATCAGTTCAGCCCATGGCCTGATGCAGAAGCCTGGCTCATGCAGTGACCTGCAGAAACCAATAGCATGCAACGTGTTAACTATGTTTGCAGCTTCTACTACAATTGTAACAGCTTGTACATGATAACAAATAGCTACAATAGAAGCACAAGTGATCATTGCATTGCTACATAGATTGTGGAGTGATAAGGTGATACAGTGAATTGCAGAATTAGAGAAATGACACAGTGCAGAATCACTGAGTTATTATGGCCCATATTGTCTACACCCACTGTTTGAGCATTTTACCTTAGTAACGATCTCCCGCCTTTTCCCTGTAACTCTGCACATTGCTTCTACTTAAATAATCATCCAATCCCCTTTGGAATGCCTCAATTAAACCTGTCTTCATACACTCTCAGGCATTGCATTACAGAACCTACCTACTAACTGCCATTAACTAATTAAAGGAAGCATGGGCAGTTGTCATTGGGACTCAGGGCTCTTTTTTGGGAAGTCGTTTGCAGAATGTCAGAGCCAACAGAGACCTATTCTCTAGCAGATCACTGAACTGTTGAAAACACCAAATGAGAGAAGTGAGTGTAAATCTGCTGAGACCTCTCTCTCTCTCCAGCATTTTATCACCTCCCCATGGCTCAGTGGTTAGCTTTGCTGCCCCACAGCACCAGGAACCCGAGTCTGATTCCACCCTCAGGTGACTGTCTGTGTGGAGTTTGCACGTTCTCCCCGTGTCTGCATGGGTTTCTGCTGGGTCCTCTAGTTTCCTCCCACAGTCCAAAGATATGTGGGTTAGTGGCCCAGTGGTTAGCACTGCTGCCTTACAGCACCAGGGTCCCAGGTTCAATTCCAGCCTCGGGTGACTGTCTGTGTGGAGTTTGCACATTCTCTCCGTGTCTGTGTGGGTTTCCTCTGGGTGCTCTGGTTTACCTCCCACAATCCAAACATGTGCAGGCCAGGTGAATTGGTCATGCTAAATTGTCTCATAGTGTTAGGTCAATTAGTCAGATGGAAATGGGTCTGGGTGGGTTACTCTTCAGAGGGTCGGTGTGGACTGTAGGTAATCTAATTTTAGGTGAACTGGCTGTGCTAAATTGCCCCATTGTTTCCAAGGATGTATTGGCTAGGTGGATTAGCTGTGGGAAACATAGGGATTAGGTAGGGTGGTATGTCTGGCTGGGATGCTGTTCAGATAGTCAATGTTATCGTGATGGGCCAAATGGCCTCTTCCACATTGTAGGGATACTAAGGTGGAGCTGAATGTTGTCAGTGAATGTATGAAATCTGAAGTGTTTTAAGATCATATCACTGAGAGGCAGAATCTAGATGAAAATTAAAAACATCGTAACAGTGGCTCCTGAGGTAAAAGGGCATTTCGGGACGGGTGATAAATGCTCATACCCTGTGACTGAAGTAGAGAAAGAATGGTCTCCATCTTAGTGACAAAGAGGTCCACAATCTCCTTGCACTTGCTGCTGAGGTAAATATGGAAATAAAAGAGGTTAATGAATTGTTTTGCTGTATATTAAAAAGTGAGGGCTCTTCTTTGCATTCTAGGATGGTCTTGGAATAGTGTGTAGTTTTGACAGAAAAAAGGAAGACCCCATACTGCTTATCTGTCTCAGCTAGTTCTGGCAGTGATTTGACTCTGTATTCCTAGCAGGAAAAAGGAGGGTCATTACTGGCTGAGGCAGACTGATGTTTTTAAATGGGAACAAGGGCACCAAAGGCTTATCAGAAACTGTGATTGAGAGGATTGATAACTACAGAAATGTAGGGACAAAGGATAGTGTTGAGAATTTGGAAGTGCAGTGGCAAATGATCCCAGGGACAGCTTTGTGCAAGGATAAAGAAGTTCATTATTACAACACATTATTAAAATGAATGAAACACTGAGGCTGTTGTCTGTCTCACTGGGCTAATGCACCAAGCCCCACTATTCCTGAAGTTGTTGCAGTGTAAAAATTTGATTAGACCAAACTATCTAATTCAGGTCAAAATAATATACATAGTGGACATTTTCATTAACAAGAGAATAATATATTTGTCAAACTGTTTTTAACGAAAGGCAAGAAAGAAACATGCAATGCTAACTTATAACTCCATGACTTAAACTCTACTCTCTTTTTATTTAAATTTCAATGCACATACATACAGAAAAAGACAAGAAACAAGTATTGTGGGTGGGGAAGTGAAATAAAGTAGGCATAAATGTACAGCTGGATCATAGACCACGATGAGTTGTTTTCTTTCAGTTCGTTTTTATTCCTTTTGACTTTTGGTTGAAACCACAAAGTTGAGGTTATGTTGATTTTGAGTCTTTCATTCGATGGTTGAGGATTTGTGCTTTCAGTGTCTCTGAAAGTGATTTCCCCCCTTTTTGCTTTCAGCAGGGAAATTTGTAGAGAGCAGCTTGCAGGAAACTAGTGAGTGAGAACAGCCACCATGAGGTTTTCTGTTATTTCTCCACACAAGTGGGAGAGAAAGATACTTAGGTGTTTTCCCTTTGCAGGCTGTCAGCTTTTCATCTATTGCCCACATATAGGGGTATAGTCACTTGCCCAGCAACTAATTAGGTCATCGTTTCTATGCTGAGTCTGCCTGAGCCCGCAACAATTGAAAAAAAGAGGATTGTCACTGGGCAAAATGTCCCTGAATGCAGCCACATGGAGCTGATAATGTCTTGTAACCTCCCCATTGCTGAATGAGGCAACATTGTAGATACAATTCTGCATGAGTTCCAGCAACCCGCTTTTAAAAGTACAACAGCTACTAATACATTTCCTTGGTTTAAGGCCCTCTGCATGATTGTTTTTAGTCCACAGTCCAAAAAAATTGTTGTGTTTCTACCATACAGAGCAACACAGTAACCTTACAGCACAGTAAATAAACCGAGTGTGTTCTTGAGGGAATGTCCTTATCTCTGAACCAAGAAACATGGGTTCAACTCCCAGCGACACCAGAGATGTGTAATAATATTTCTGAGTAGGTTGAGGTTGGTTCGTGTGTGGAATGAACTTCCTGAGAAAGTGGTGGATGTGGGTACAATTACAATGTTTAAAAGACGTGATAGGAAAGTACATGATAGGAAAGGTTTGGAGGGATATAGACCAGAAGCAGGCAGATGGGACTAGTTTAATTTGGGATTATGGCTGGCATGGACTGGTTGGACCGAAGGGTCTGTTTCCATGCTGTATGACTCAATGATTAGAAAACATATAGATAAATATACTGGGGCTTCAGGGTGTTAATTTATGTAAATATACAAGGTTTTATAGTGCATCAAGAGAAAGCATAATTATGGAATAGGATTGTACTGACATTATTAGGTTCTACTATTGTAAAACATTACTCTAGAAGTTCCTGAACCAGATTGGCTATCTGTGAAAATTTGTCAAGCCCTCTGCATGATTGAATAACTGCTACCATTTTCAGCAGACAGGATTATGATGTCTTTCCCAACAGAACTGGTGTCAAATGAGGATGTGTGCTTAACCCATGCTTTTCTCCATTCTCCCAGCGGCCATATTTGGCATGGTCAAGGAGACCCTTGCACCCAGTCTCTGAATTAGGCACAGGTGCAACAGGATAGCTCTAGAATACAGGTAATTTTCTTTCTTGGCACACACAGTGGATTATCTACCCTTGACCTGTTTGAAGAATCCCATTGGTCTCTAGGACTGCACCTGAATTCCAAAAAGGCAAGAATCATCCTTCATTCAAAACCAGAAATCACGCCAAATCCCCTCAGCAAGAGAGAGAACAACAAGAAACTTCAAAAAGATGCACAACCCCTTACCAACTACAGATGCCCAACGTGATTGGGAATTATGTGACTTTCATTCATCTTTAAGGATGTTTCTCGCTAAGTCTTTTACTTTCACTTTTCCACCTCCTTCACCTTTCACTAACCTCGCTCCTCTCTCTTATAACCTCTCTCCTTCCATCTTTCCCTTACTTTTGATCACCATCTGTCTTTCCTTACTCTGGGACTCTATGAGAAAGTGAGGACTGCAGATGCTGGAGATCAGAGCTAAAAATGTGTTGCTGGAAAAGCGCAGCAGGTCAGGCAGCATCCAAGGAGCATGTGAATCGACGTTTCGGGCATGAGCCCTTCTTCGGGAAGGGTAGGTCAAGGGTAGGTAATTCCTGAAGAAGGGCTCATGCCCGAAACGTCGATTCTCCTGCTCCTTGGATGCTGCCTGACCTGCTGCGCTTTTCCAGCAACACATTTTCAGCTCTGGGACTCTATGACAAGTTTCACCCTCCCTGTGAGGGACTGCCAAGGCGAAGACTGCAGGAGGAAAACATGAGGAGATCATAAGTATCATCATTGCAAAACATGATCACGGTCAGCTGACAGTACTCAACAGAATGTCAAACCCTGAGTTGATCAAATCATAGGATACTGTCATTCTATTAAAAAAGAAAATGTCATGAAAGCTTTGCATCGTTTTGCATCAATTACAAAGGATGTGAAAATGCTGTCAAATGCAAATCAAGACAAAATTATAGAAAAACGTCAAAGAATAACTTGTTGCCATATGCTCTGTACTTAAGGTATTGCATGAGCAAGTGAAGAACGGTGAAGCCAGCATCAACTGTGTTTCAGGGCATAGAACTCTTGTCTCTGAGTCAGAATGGTGTGGTCTTAGATTCCACTCCAGGGGCTTTAGCAGAAAATTCTGGGCTAATACTCAGCAAAATGCTAAAGGAGTAGTGCCACACTGGAGATGTCACCTTTTGGATGAGATGTTAAACCCATATTCAATATGGACAAATACAAAACATTCTTAGACAGCGTTTTAAAGAAGTGAAAGGAAGTTATTGTATCCTGGACAATGTTTACCTCTCAATCAACAAGGAATTTTTACAATTTACAATTCTACTGGGGGGCTATAGAGTTTGTCACGGTAATATGTTACTGACCTATGAGACTACACGGTGCATATTTGCAACACACTACTCCAGACTAAACAAATATATAGAGTCATACAGCAGGGAATCAGATCCTTCTGTCCAACTCATCCACACCGACCTGACATTCCAATCTGACCTAGTCCCATTTTCCAGCACTTGGCCCATATCCCTCTAAACCCTTCCTATTCATGTACCCATCCAGATACCTTTTAAATATTTTAATTGTACCAGCTTCCACGACTTCCTCTGGCTGCTCATTCCATACACGCACCGCCCTCTGTGTGTAAACGTAATCTCTCAGGTCCTTTTTAAATCTTTCCCTCCTTCACCTTAAACCTATGCCCCCCTAGTTTTGAACTCCCCCAATCCTAGGAAAAAGACATTGGCTATTCACCCTACCCATGCCCCTCGTGATTTTATAATCTTCTACAAGATCACCCCTCAGCCTCCAATGCTCCTATTTAAAAAGACCCAGCCTATTCAGCCTCTCCTTATAATTCCAGTCCCGTTTTGAGGTATGAAAATGTGTTGCTGGAAAAGCGCAGCAGGTCAGGCAGCATCCAAGGAACAGGAGAATCGACATTTCAGGCATAAGCCCTTCTTCAGGACTTCTTCGGGCTTATGCCGAAACGTCGATTCTCCTGTTCCTTGGATGCTGCCTGACCTGCTGCGCTTTTCCAGCAACACATTTTCAGCTCTGATCTCCAGCATCTGCAGCCCTCACTTTCTCCCCATATTGAGGTATGTCATGGAAACATATTACCAAAGTTTACAATCATACTGATGTCAAAGAGCATATCATGGGAAATACCCTACTATGGGAAGTAAACATAATGATGCAATAACAAACAAGGAAAATGCTGGAGAAACTCAGCAGGTTTGATCAGTAGAGAGAGGAACAGAGTTAATGTTTCGAACCCTGTATGATGCTGCTTCAGTACCATCAAAACTATCAAGAGTCTTATTGAGTTTGAAACATTAAATCTGTTTGTCTCTCTCCACCAATTCTGCCAGGCCTGCTGAATTTCTCCAGTAATCTCTGTGCTTGTTTCCGATGTCCAGCAGTATAATGATGTAGATGATATATTTATAATGCTGAATCATGGCAACACATTAATAATGTGTAAATATTCTGAGAAAATTGGGCATATTGGAGCATCACATTGCCATGGTAAAAGAATACATATTGAGGCTATATTGTTCCTCATAGCAACTCATTCCTATGACTGTGGAATATACAGAGGCTACAAAGTGCTGCATAGTGATGACATGCCTCAACATCAGGGAAACATACTACTAACTTAAGTAACCACATCACGGCTTGTCTGTGCATCATGTCATCACATTACAAAAAAGATATAATTGCAACACATTACTGAAGAAATTTAACACACCGATGCTATGGAGCATATGATGGTAATGTAACAGCTTGGTAGGTTAACATACTTCAGTTATAAGTTGCATCATGCCAACATGTTACCACATAAAGTAAATGTGCAGATGCCATAGGGTCCACATTGCCAATGCATGGCTGAAATAACTAAACAGTTGAGGCTGTGGCGTATTGGTACAACATGTAACTGCACTGAAGAAACATGCTGAGGCTATATGCTACATTATGTTCACACTTCATAACAGTAAATCAACACAATGATGCTATAGGATAGAATGTGTGACACAAATCCAGGACAGTGCTACCTGGTCCACTTAAGTCTCACCCCATTCTGCTTCATGTAATCCCATCAACATATTCTTCCCTTTAATTTTCTTCATGTGTTGATCTAGCATCCCTTTAAATGCAATTACCCTTACCATTCTGCTACTGCTTGTAGTGTAGGTGCCACATTCTTTGTAAAGATGCACCTCTGTAATTTCTCATTTAGATATAATTGTGACTATCTTATATTTATCACCCAAAGTTCTGCCCTCCTCAGTAAATAGAAGCATCTTTCCTATATCTCTCCTATCACACACCTACAACATTTTAAGGCTCTGTCAGGTCACCTATTGGCCATTTGTTCCTGAGAAAAGTGCTTCAACCTGTCATTCCTTCCCCAGAATGAAAACATCTCAGTTCTGCTAGCATCTTCCCAGATTCCCCAATGCTGCTACATCCATTTTCTAAATTAAAAGGACCAATAAAAAAATGCACAGTACTTTAAGTGTATAAACCAAAGTTCCACACAGGTCCAATAAAAATTAGATTAGATTAGATTAGATTAGATTAGATTACTTACAGTGTGGAAACAGGCCCTTCGGCCCAACAAGTCCACACCGACCCGCCGAAGCGTAACCTACCCATTCCCGTACATTTACCCCTTTACCTAACACTACAGGCAATTTAGCATGGCCAATTCACCTGACCTGCACATCTTTGGACTGTGGGAGGAAACCGGAGCACCCGGAGGAAACCCACGCAGACACGGGGAGAATGTGCAAACTCCAATATAATGTCTTAGCTTTTTAGTTCAATCCATCTAGAAATAAACCTAATGTTTTCTTCACTTTTTATGCATATTAGCATGTACATTAAGGGATTTGAGCACCTATACCACTTATTCCCTCTATCTCTCTTCCCTTTGTCAACTCTTATCTTCCAAGGAATATATGACTTTCCTATTCTTCCTATGAAATTGTAAATCCTTACAATTACAATGAGGTTAATTTGCAAATTGAACATCCATTCTGCGAGTTTATTGATGTCTCTGAAGTTTTTCGGAATTTTCCTCAACATGAACTAACTTAGAGTCATCCACAATTGTTAAAATTTTAATGATGATTACAGAGTCCAAATTGTTATGTAAATAGTGAAAAGTGGCTCCCATTCTGCTGCTTGACATCTGTCTCCATTTGCTCTGATTTTAGCTATGCATCCATAATGTGCTACTTTAACAAAAGCCTTTTGAAAATCCAAAATTATTAGATCTGTTATATTTCCTTGTCTACTCTTTTTGTCACTTCTTTAAATAATCTAGTCAGGTTCAATCAAGCATAACCTTTTCTTTTAAAGTCCATGCTGTCTACTCTTCTGTAATATTTTTGGTTGTTTTCCATTACATTTTTGAGAAAAGGTTCCCTTATTTTAAGCTTACTGGTTTAAAGTTGCTGAGTTTGTTCAATCTCCTGATTCTGCAAAATGAAAATCGCATAAACTGTCCACCAGTCCTCTACCAGTATTCTCAACTCTAATGAATTTTTATTTTTTTTGCACTTCAATTGCATTGCTTGTTAAGCACAGATGCAATAAATCCACTCTGAGGATTAATCCCTTTTAAGATCGATTAGTTGATCAATTATGTCCTGAGATTTTAAAAGGATTATATCTCCTTTGATCTCTTCTTCTCATAGCTCCCTAATGGGCAGTCTGATAACCATGAGGCAAATAAATTTTCACATTGTCATTACCCTTCACTAACATGTCTTTTGGATATATTGATAGATTTGGGACAGATATTAGGATTAGTTTCTTTAGTCAGAGAGTAGTAGCGACGTGGAACGGCCTGCCTGCAACAGTAGTAGACTCATTGACATGAAGGGCATTTAAATGGGCATTGGACATGCGTATGGATAATAATGGAACAGTGAAGGTTAGATTGGCATCAGATTAATTTCACAGGTCAGCGCAACATCGAGGGCCAAAGGGCCTGTACTGCGCTATAACGTTCTATGTTCTATATTATGACTTCATATCACTACAGTAAAGACACATACTTAGACCATAGATAGTATCACATCAACATATTATTCCTGTAAGGTAATGTACTGGAATTATAGTATGCATCAGGGTAACACATTACTGAAGTAAAGGAACATACCTAAACTACATACAATGGTATTGCAACTCATTACTACAGAAAGGCATATACTGAAAACATCAGTGGCTATACATGATCACAATAAGGTACATACTAAAAAAACTGGGCTAAATCTTCCAGGTCAAATAATATTGTGCCAATGCCATTAAGCATTATTAATGCCAATATTAGTTAGCATGTTTCAAGGTTTAAGGGATATGTTTATAAATATCTAATATTTGTTATTCTTTTACATAACTTTCTGTTTACTTCACACTAACGGACTCATGCCCTTGGCTTCCTCATTCCTTTGAATAATTCTATTGGATTTGTACATTAATTACACATTAAAGTCACTGCAAAATGTTAGGGCTGGAAAATAACAGCATCATTATATTTTTCAATAATGTGATAATTGTTGACATAACACTGTTCCATCTCTCTGCTGCACAAAGGAAACAATCTAAACTGCCATGGTGAATGTGTCTTTTTCACTCCTCGGGGTGCAGGAACTAAGAATTAACTGAGAGCGAAATACCTCTCTAAACAAAAGCTTTTATTTGCAATTATGACCAGTTTCACGGAGAACAATTCTTGCAATCATATTTAGCAATAAAACTGAGGAACAAAGATAATCAATTGTATGAATGGCACATTGAGGGATTCATTTTTCTTTGACACCTTTAACCACTCAGAGAAATATCTATAGACCATGTATTTTTATACCATGTTGCTCGTGTAAAACAACCTGTCGTTTCTCTCTCTTTCTCATTGTTTGAGAGGACAGCTGTGTTTTCCTTATCTCTAAACTTGTCCTTCCAAAGTATTATAAGCCGCTTGATGATACCAGTTAGTAGCAGCACATTTATTCATCAACATTCTAAAGCAGTCGTAATAACCAATTTGCCTTTCAAACAAAGTCAAGCTTTCCAAAATGCCTTCCAATTTCAATCAACTTTAACATTTCTCTGTTCCTTCCTCTGTCATGGAGAAAACTGTCCTTTTACACGTTCATGCCTTTAGTTATTTCCTAATCACCAGGCTAATGTCTCCCTGACAGTCCACTGACCTTAATTAATCTTGTTTAAGAGCAATACCAAAAAGGTCTAAATCTAAGGATTCTAATGCATTGTTTTCGTCATTCTTAAAAATTGGCGTTAAAGCTCATATTGAAAAGTCCATGATCTTTCAGACCCCCTCAACTGAGTAGGTGGTTGAACAAATCTCTTCAAGTTTTATCATTCTTTGAATCAGTACTGTCTTCACAACATATGAGGATAATCATTGTTGTTTCAAAAAGGTCAAGTCATAGGCATTTGCAGAAATGTTCTTCTGAGTACTACGAATAAAAATAATAGCATGCAACAAAAGTGCTGAAAGCACAAAAGAGCACAGACATGATTTTCACCAAAAGAAATGTTCCTCCACATTGTAGACTACCTCTTTCACCAGGCATGGTTCATCAATTGCAGATAACCTCTTTTCAATACTAGCATTACATTCTATCATATGCATTGATAATCCTATAGCGTTAGGGTTTTTAAAGTACAGCAATAATCCAAAATTGCTCCTTTAACAGCATTGTCTCCGCTCTCTTCAGGATTCAGTTACTGCTCCTCGAATGCTGCCTGAACTGCTATGCTTTTCCAGCACCACTAATCCAGAATCTGGTTTCCAGCATCTGCAGTCATTGTTTTTACCCCGTTATGTAAAGTCCACATCTCAACTAATTTGTATCACATACTTAGCTGTAACCATTTGCTCTTTTGTCTACATTTTATTTAGTTAATAATACATTGTGACACAAAGACAAAAACATACAGAAAACTACGGTTGAAAATTAAGCTTTTCCCAAATGCTATTACATTATGAAGAAACGAGCAGATTTGAAAGATTCTCCAGCAGCTATTTTGTACTGTTATCTATCATGTAGGTCACTCTGAGAAAGTAATATTTCTCCTCAACAGTCAATTGTCACAACTTCACTCTTATCACAAAGGAATCCAATTTTGTAATTCCAAATTTTCCACATCCCTTCAATTTAATTTCAATCCCTCAGATAGGAATCAGTGTGGTCAACTCTATCTCAATTGTTTCAATGGAGTAGGTGCCAGTTCCTTGATTAAAAGTTCAGCTCTGCATGTGTTCTCACACTCCACAGCTGTCTTAACCATTTCAATGGAGTGAAGTTGTCAATGTGACTGACTGTGTCAAGATCTATTCTTCAGTGCATCATCGTTATCGCTACATCGAAACTGATCATCTGACGGTAAAATAATCACATTCAGCACCATCCCAGATTTCCTATACATGAGATCAAATACAGATCACTCCTGCACATTCAAGCCATCTTATCAAAAGATTCTGGTGCTCCACAGGTCTTTCATTGTCTCCTTCAGTGGAGCGATCGAGCTACAGAATTGTACGAGGATGCTAATGTCTCAAATAGAAAGCTATTTTGACTACTCGTTCCTGACTTCAACTGGATTCTGCACTGATACCTCACTGATTTCCTTTGGTGATTATTTCCAAGTGATTAATGTTTCTCATGAATACACTCATACATTCTTTCCTGACCCTGGAACAGAGTATTGCAAAACTCTTATTAACTAAAGCAATTATTAACTAAAGTGTTGATTTTAAACCCCAGCTGGTGATGTTATTATCCTGTGCATGCTACATACTCTAATCACATGTTCAATTCAGTTAACCATCTCACAATATTACCATTTATTAGGGTCATGAGAAACCTTGGAGGAACAATGAAAAGTAAATCATTATCTCTTTAAATATACATTAAAATTCCTGTGCTGCTAATGTAGCAATATGGTTGTTAGTTTATTAATTCTTCTCTGGGTTTTCATATTATAGAAAGGAAGCTACCAAGACTGCTTTTTGCATTATAGCAACACATTAAGCAAGTCACATTAGACCTAATGACCAGCTTCAGCTGAAATATTGCATCCAGATCAGAGAAAGGATGTGAAGGCTTGAGTGAAGGTGCAGAGAATCTTCAAGAGAATGGGTCCAGAGATATGGGTGGCACGGTGGCTCAGTGGTTAGTACTGCTGCCTCACAGTATCAGGTTCCTGGGTTCGATTCCTGCCTGTCTGTGTGGAGTTTGCACAGTCTCCCTGTGGGGTGGAGTGGACTTGTTGGGCTGAAGGGCCTGTTTCCACATTGTAGAGAATCTAATCTAAAACGAGGAGCTTTAGTTATGTATGAGGATTGGGGAATATGAGACAGTTCTCCATAGAAACAAGAAGACTGATGGTGGCTCAGTGGTTAGCACTGCTGCATACAGTGCCAGGGGCCTCGGCTCAATTCCAATCTTGGGTGACTGTCTGTATGGAGTTTGCATGTTCTCCGCTTGTCTGCGTGAGTTTCCATTCTGTGCCCTGGTTTCCACCCACAGTCCAAAGATATTCAGGTTAGCTTTATTGGCCATACTAAATTGCCCTACATTGTACAGGGTTGTATAAGGTAGGTGGACTAGCCACTGTAAATGCAGGGTTATGAGGATAATGTAGGGGGTGTGAGACCGGGTGTAATGTTCTTCGGAGGATCGCTGCAGACTTGACGGGTCATATACCCTCTTTCTGTTCCACTGCATTAAAAAGAAAAGGTAGAGGAAAACTGTGCTGTTGCAAAAGTGTCCAATGGCATACAAAGGTAGAACAATCAGAAAGTCAGTATGGTGCCAGAGAGTGAAGGGGGCTGGTGGAGTTTAGAGGACTTTTGGGTTTGCTGCGAAAATAAAGTCATAGTGAGTTTAGTGTGCCGATTGTTTTCAGTGTATCAGGGAGAGATTCCAGATGAACACAGCTAGTACCTAGTGAATGAACTGAAATTCACCAGAAAAAATTACAGCATGCCAGCCTGAGCAAGCAGCCTTAATGTGGACGTAATAGTAACTATTCACTGAGGTTTGGGTGTATGTAAAAGGCTATTACTAGGATGAAAAGAATAATGTGAATTTGAATCCAGTTCTAAAGTCTGCAATTAACTCTACCCAACCTTTCTATTTTATTTAGTGTAACATAAATCATGCTTTTCTTCCTTAAATAAAGTTGTATTCTTTTTGATATTGGCAGCCTTCTCTAAATGTGCTCAATCATTTCAATGTTCAAACAAAAGATTAGGTGCTAACAAGCCAGGTTTCACTCTGGGATCTGCCTTGTCCAGTATTCACATCTAAAAACTGAGGCCTCTTATCGGATTGAGCACTGTTGCATTTTGGAGGTATCTGTCCATCCTTAAAAACACAAGTGTTTGGAGATACTCAGCATGGGCACAAGGGAGCTGCTGTGAAGTATATTGCAAAAGGTGGAATTTTAAAATGGCTTTGACTGTTGCTAAGTGTTTTGATTTGACTTGATTTGTTATTGTCACATGTACCTAGGTACAGCGAAAGGTTTTGTTTTGCATGCAGTACAGGCAGCTCATACCATACAAAGTATATTTGGGTAATAGAACAGAGTGAGGAATACAATGGTACAGCTGCAGAGAAGGTGCACAAAGAACAAGATCAATTTTAAATTTAAAATCTGAGTGGTCCATTCAGAATCTAATAACTTCTGTCTTTTCCGGAAGTAATGGATGTAATAGTAGATTATTTGAAATCCTTGACTATGGCTAAACTTTGTGTTATCAGACAAATTAAAACTGGGAATAAAAGCAAGATCCTGTCAGGATGAGATGACGAAAGTGTTTACCCAGTGGTTAGAACTAAGGGGAGTAAAACCATAAGATGGTATGGCACGGCTAGGATTAATTAAGATTTTGTTCTTAATAAAAATGATCTTGAATTGGAAATGTAAGAGGATAAGTGAAACAAACTTGAATTGAAGAAAAAACATAGAAATGAAATGGGAGGAGAAAGAATTAAAAAGAGAAATGGAGAGAGAGAAACTGAAATGAGAAAGCTTGAATTGACAAGCTGGGGAACGACAAAGAAACAGCGATGGAAAGGTTAATGGAATTTTTTTTAAAAACTTGAAATGATAGAGCAACAGAGAGAGGGAAAATTCAGACAGCATGGCTTACATAGTCATACAGCACAGAAACAGACCTTTCAGTCCAATCAGTCCATGCCAAACGTAATTCCAAACTAAGCTAATCTCACCTGCCTGCTCCTGGCCTGTATCCCTCCAAATCTTTCCTATTCATGTATCTACGCAAATGTCTTAGAAATGTTGTAATTGTACCCAAATCCACCACTTCCTCAGGACATACATTCCACAAGCAAACCACCCTCTGTGTAAAAGACTTGACCCTCATAAGTTTTTTTAAAATCTCTCTCCTTTCACCTTAAAAATTGCCCCTTAGTTTTGAAATCCCCCATCCAAGGGAAAAGACAGCAATCATTAAATATATTTATATCACTTATTATTTTATAAACTTCTATAAAGTCACCTCTCAACGTCTTACACTCCAGTGAAAAGAGTCCCAGCTTATCCAGCCTCTCTGTATAACTCAAAGCTTCCATACCCAGCAACATCCTGGTAAATCTTTCTGAACTGTCTCCAGCTTAATAATATCCTTCCAATAACTGGTTGACCAGAACTGGACACAGTATTCCAGTATAGGCCTCAGAAATGTCCTATACAACCTCAGCATAACTTTCCAATTACCATAATCAAAGAACTGAGCAATGTAAGTAAGTGTGCCAAATACCTTTTTAACCACCTTGTCTATATGTGATGCAAACTTCAAAGAATTATGCACCTGAACCCTCAGGTCCCTCTGTTCTACAACACTACTCAAGGCCCTAATATTAATTGTGTAAACCCCCCTACCCTTGTTTGTTGTACCAGAATGCAAGCAACAGAGTAAAGGATAGAAGAAGAGATAATAATTCAGGGGATGGTTCTGATTCCACGAGGGAATTCAACTGAACTAAAATTCTTTATTTAGTTCCTAAATTTATAGGGGAGGGAGTTGAGTGATAGTTCAATGTATTCAACAAGATAGTTCTAATATAGAAGTGACCAAAAGGTACTTTAATGTTAATGTTGTGGAGTGTCCTAACAGGTACAGCTATGAAAATGCACACCAGTCTGTCAGAAGTTTAGTTTGTTGATTATGAAGCAGCTAAACTCAATGCATATGCCTGTCCCTGAAGTTTATCAATTAAATTTTGGGACTATAAGAAAGAAACCTAATCAAACAATAGTAAGAAAAGAAAATCTTTGAGCAGCTGAGGAAAACCATGAAAATAGAACATTTCCAAAGTAGTATTCCAGTGATAGAATTCTAATAACCCTTAAGACATACTTTGGTGAGAATCAAGTCCCAAAAATCCAAGAGCTAACTGTTCTGGCCAATATTTATGACATATCAAGTACACAATTATGTGTGAGGTAATAGTCATAAGGAAAGCAACAAGGAAGTTGCAGGAATAGAAAATCTGAGGATGAAATACAAATGAGCCTTTGGGAACAACAGAAAGACACTAAAATAATAAATGAGAGAGGCTAGAACTTAAAAGTGAGATAAAAATAAATAATATGCTTCCATTACAATAAGAAATGGCTCAGGATAGCCAAGAGAATTCTTCCTCAGTTATTGTGAGAGAGAGAGTCAGACTTCTTGAGCTTCTGGATGTTTTATCTTGAAGGAAGAAGTATTATCTTACTTCTCCAACAAAATAAGAAAGGCATCTATGGAAAAGATGATCTTTGTTTTAAAGAGGAGAGGTGTTCTCTTAATCTATTAATCAAGGGATTAGACCAATAAAGATATTGGCACGATTCAGTCAGTGATGCTGGCTAAGGATACACTTTGTCTGCCAGAAAGTCTAATGAAGGAAAAAACACTAATTAGCGATCTATCTAGAAGTTATAAACTGGTTCCATGTTATAGATTAGGATTAAAGAGTGACTTGGTCATTGGAGAATTATAGTTGGAGTTATGCATCAAACCCCTATACAAGAAATTGATTTTAACTTGGGGAAAATGACCTGGCTGATGCAAAATTATTAGCCACAGTGAAGGTGTTGGAACAACCAGAGGAAGCTAAAGAAAGTGAATATCCTGGATTGTTTCTTGACTGTGTTGTAACTAAGATCTCAGATCCACAGAATTAGAGAGGAGGAAGAATCTATACAAAAGGTGACATGGAAGTTAATTATTTTACCCTAATTTTGAAAATTTAAGTAAAAAGTAAGAAGTAAAAGCAAACAAGTCCAAACGTAAATGAGTTCAGTCCATTTTCTTTAATAGATGGATCCTGAGTTGAGAGAGCTATATGAAACAGTCTACTCAGAAATTGAATCAGGCCAATATCTGACTTTTATTACAATATTTACAAGATAAAGTGTTCATGAGGAAATGGAGTCTATCTCAAATACCAGCCAATGAGAAATGGGCCATAGCTCATCAGGTGATAGTTCCTTTTGGGTATTATAGCAATGTTTTGCAAGTGGATGATGAAAATCCAATGGGAAATCACTTAGGTATGAGTAAAGCACAGGCTAAAATGTTTAAAAAGTCTTTATTAGCCAGGGTTGCCTAAAGACATGGTCATATTTTTCCCTACCACCTAATTTACATTAGGTGGTAGGGAAATCCCAGCCACAAACTAAACTTGCAACTGTAATTTTGATACCAGTCTTTAGAATGATGGTGGGATCCAATTCTAAGAATTCCACAATCACTCCCATTTCTGGTCATTTCTGCCAGCATAGGTTGCATTCATTAGATGGCAGCATGGTGAGATGGTGATTGTACAATGATGTTGCTGAGATGGAGATGTTGGTTTGATAGTGATGCTGGTGATTTGGTCATGACATGGTAGTATTGGCATGATGGTGTCAGTGTTGATGAGGTAGGGATGTTGGAGAGATGGGAGTGTTAGTGAGACTGTGGCATTGGTGCTGCAAGTGAGATGTTGGCATGTTGATGGAGTTGGTAAGTTGGTGCTGAGTTAGGTGTTTGTAGGATGATGGTGCTGTTGATAGTGAGATAGTAGTCTTGGTGAGATTGAAATGCTGAATCTGATAAGATGTTGGCATAGCACTTGGCAAAATGTTGAAACTAGTAAAGTCTTGTTATTGCTTCTGATATCCATGCTGGCACTGAAATCATGTTGGTATTAAGTTTGTTGTTATTTATCCTTGTCATTGGTGCAATGTTGACATAATATTAGTGTTATTGTTGATGTGATGTTCATGTTGGTGGTATTCTGGTTTTGTACAATACTTTGGTTGATTTTTATGTTGGTGCCAGTAGTGACATTTAGTATTCCTATGACATAGACCTTGATGCAATGTTGGATTTTTTTTATTTGCTCATGGGAGGTGAGTATTGCTAGCTGGCCAGCATTTATTGCCCATCCCAAATTGGCCTGGAGAAGATGGTTTATTGAACTGTGCAATCCTTGGGATGTATCAACACACAAAGCGCTGCTCTGAAGGGAGTTCCAAGATTTTGACTCAGCGACAGTGAAAGAATAATGATATAGTTCCCATACAGAGTGGAGTTTGACCTGGAAATAAATTATAGGTAATTGTGTTCCCAATCATCTGCCACCTTTGTCCCCACTTAGTAGAGGTCACAAGTTTGGAAGTTGCTAACGACAGAATCTTAATGTCTTACTGTAGAGATTGTGCGGACAGCTATCATCATCTGTGGTTAAGGGAGTGAATGTTGAAGGTGGTGGATGTTGAAGGAGGGCTGCTTTGTGCTAGGTGGTGTCAAGTTTCTTGAGGAAGCTGCACCAGGTGAGTGAAGAGTATTTCATCACATTATTGATTTGAGTGTGTTACTTGCTGCAGAATTTCCTGGTGCTTGATCTCCTCTGTAGCCACAGGATATATGAAGAGGTCCAATTCAGTTTCTAATCAATAGTAACCTTCAGACTGTTGACGCAGGGTTTGACATTGGTATTGCTGTGAATTTGGAATTAGTGTGCTTTTGCTTGGTATATTTTTGACATAAGGTTTGATGGTGGTATTGGTTTAAAGCTGGTACTGACGATATTGTCGATTAGAATTTGGATGTGAAATTATGCAAGACCAGATTTTATGGTCTCCTTTACTTTTATAACTCAAATGTCATTAGTTTTGTTTCCCCTCATTCATTCATTTTGCATATCATTCTGCAGTGACTCGAGAAAGGCAACATCAATGTACATTGCTTGATTAGTTGATTGATTTATTGTCGTCACATGTACCAGATACAGTGAAAAGTGTTGTTTTGCATGCTATATAGGCAGATCATACCATACCATATAGGGTAGCAGAACAGAGTGCAGAATATAATGTTATAGCCACAGAGAAGGTGCAGCAAGAGAGAAATCAGGATTAACACTTGGGAGATCCATTCAAAAGTCTGATAACAGTGGGGAGGAAGCTGTTCTTGAATGTTTTAGGGCATGTATTCAAACTTTTATATCTTCTGTTTGAAGTAAGAGGGTGGAAGAGAGTTAACCATGCTGGAAGGGGTCTTTGATTATGTTGGTTGCTTTCCCGAGACATTGGGAAATGTAGATGGAGTCAATGGAAAGAGGCTGGTTTTTGTGTTGGGCTATGCTGTGTTGACGACTCTCTGTCCATGTCTGAGCTACATAAATAACACATCTTTGGGCATTGCAAAAAGCTTCCAACTTGGCATCAGAGTGTCTGAGAGTTCTGCTCCATCACTCCTAATTCACATGAATTTAAAGGGATAGTGAGAAAACAGTGCCATGAGGTGAAGGAAACAAAAGATTTCTCAACATATAGCAAGATTATTATGGATGGGTAGCACATCCATTAAGCATGGGGATCAGTCGTCAATAAGGTCAAACCATAGTGGTTCCTGATAGCTTGATGTACTGGAATTAAACCTTCAATTCAATCTAGATCAAAGTCAATCAACCTATTATACCTGCAAGTCTATCAGTCTCATGGTCAATCTGTTGTCTCACATGTAATGCATGCCATTTGCAAAATGCCCTGGAACCATTGTCATGCCTAACATCTACCATATGTAAAAAGCAATCAGTGTTAGAGTCAATGATGTGCTCAACTTCTACAATACATGATAGCTAACACCCCTGAAAGCAATCCAGAAAAATCAGTTGATGAAAGGTAAAACTGGAGCCAATCTTTTTGCACTTTTGTATTTGTTCACAGGCCTGCACATTACACACATCACCCAGGTTAACAAACTGATTTTTCTCTGTGCTGACTTTTGTAAGACTCAAGTGAATTCTCAATTAATGCCAATCATCTTCCTACAATTAAACACAATTAATATGCAATTAACATCCACTTGAGTCAATATGTGGCCCATGTAAGTATGTAAGTCATTAATCCCTTAAGGGAGCAATGTGCTTCCCTCAATGCAGTATCAGATAATGCTTATCCCTTGGATCAATAAATGCCCTGCATCTGCAGTTTGGTTCTAGGGGTTAATGACTCCCACAATGTATGGGCTCCATCTCCTGTCAGTGGAAATGAATATCCTTTAGAGGCAATATAGTGCTTTAGAGCCAATGCACAGGACAGATATAATTGGAAAAATAGGCAAAACAGAATGGATGACTGTCATTTAACTCGCACAGTTACAGTTAAATCAGCTCAGCAAGCAATACCTGGTTTGATCTGCAATTATTTTCCACGGCTATGAATGAACATTACACTTATTTGTTGTACACTGATGTCAATGGCAATCTAAGGAGGTACTAGATGTCAGCTGTAGTTTAATGACTGCTTTCACTAAATGTTATCCATTAATGGGATGCATGTACAGCACAAAAAGCAGGTAATAAAAATTACAGGCTGTAAAAATCGCACTTTACATTTTGTCAAGAATACTTGGGAGAGTGGGGAATAGGAAACAATTTGCATTTTTACAACACATTTCACCACCTCAAAATGTACCAAAACAATGGAGTGCTTTTGAAATGTAGGCACTGTCACAATGTAAAGAGACACGGCAGAAAATTTTCACAGAGCAAGATCCTACAAACAGAAGTACAAGAAATTTTAAAACATACAAAACAGGAGCAGGAATAGGCCACTTGACAACACAGGTCAGCATCACCATTCAGTAAGTACATGGCTTTTCTGATTAATCCTTATTCCTGCCTATCCACTACTCTTTCGTCCCTCTGCATAGCTCAGTTGGCTGAATGGCTGGTTTGTGATGCAAAGCACTACCAACGATTTCTGTTCAATTCCCACACTGCCTGAGGTTACTATGAAAGTCATTCCTTTGCAACCAGTTCTCTCTCTCTCTAATGAGAGAGTAGCCTTTGGTCTGGTAAGACTACGGCATGGATGTAGGTTTGCTCACTGAGCTGGTGGGCTCATTTTCAGATGTTTCGTCACCATACTAGATAACATCTTCAGTGAGCTTCCGGATGCTCACCGAAGATGTTACCTACTATGGTGACGAAACGTCTGAAAATAAACCTTCCAGCTTCATCCAGCTTCGAGTCAGCTTCACCCAGAGGCTCTCTGAAGATGCTACCAAGTATGGTAATGAAACGTCTGAAAATGAACCTTCCAGCTCAGCGAGCAAACCTACATCCAGAACCTCAACCTGAGCTAAAATCTTCTCAAAGCTCGCTAGGACTACAGCATTTGTACTTTTATCCATTGTCTATCAGTTTCTGCCTTAAGAAGTCCCTGCTTTCCCCACCTCTTAGGAAGGGTGTTTCAAAGACCCACGACTACCTGTGAGAACTGTTAAAGTCCCCAGCTGATGTTAGTACTGGACAATTCAGATCCCAGACAGAAATTAACAGATCATTTTTTATTTGTCCTTGTTATGATCTGGGTTGATGGTATTACGGACAAGTCAGATCCCAGACATGACTTTATATAGATGGATCATATTTTTATTTATTTTGGTTTCAGTGAAGTGGTCTCTCATGGAAACATCAGCACAGAATGCTGCAGATGTTGTTTTAACAATAAAATGGAAGCTTATTACAAAGAAGTGAAAATAAAATAGAATACTCCAGATTACTTATTTATAGTACAAATTTAAACATTTTAAATACAGTATAGGTATAATCTTATAAAACCCAAAACACTCCTTCTATAGTACCCAAATCACACCACAGTAAATGCCTAAAACAGCACTCACACAATCTCTACAGTGCAGAAAGAGGACATTCAGCCCATCAAGTCTGCACTGACCCTCCAACATGCATCTCACGAAGACCCAGTCCCCACCCACCCCGATCTATCCTCATAACCTCATAATTCTACATTTACTATGGCCAATACATCTAATCTGCACATCTTTGGGCCATGGGAGGAATTCCATGTAGACAAGGGGAGAATGTGCAAACTCAACACAAGGCTGGAATCAAACCTGGGTCCATGATGCTGTCAGGCAGTACTGCTAACCACTGAGCCAGTCTTGCAACACTCACTCCAGAATCCCTATATCTAACATCTTGGAGTGTTTAGGTCACTTGTGACTTCAATTTTTAGATCAAAACTACAGATAGCTTCTTCCTGGAGTTATCATATACCTGAGCTTAAATATATTCAGCTTCAACTAACCTCTTCAGGACTTTATCTAAACATTTCTGGTCTGGAATTAATGCTTCACTCGAAGGTAACCTAGTTCACTTATATCCTTCCCTTCTCAGGAGAGTTCTTTTACACAAATACTGAATTCCAAGGATTTTACATAGCTGCCCCATTCAAAGTCAAAATTCTCTCTCTGTCTCTCTCTCAGAGCTTTGGGCATTTCCCTTCAGCTCAAAAATAGCTTGAATTTTCATTTTCAGACGTTTTGTCACCATACTAGATAACATCTTCAGTGAGCTTCCGGATGCTCACTGAAGATGTTACCTATAGACTCTTGAATAAACTTTGATGCCCCATTCTTTAACTTGCTGGGTCACAAAACAATGTAAGTTAACAAAGTTCATTAGTAGTGCACAAGACCTATTTATCTAAAACAAAACCTCAAAACCCATTTCTTTTCAAGTAAATCACCATGGCTAGGGGGAGTTGTCAAAATTAGAGGATTGAGTTCAGATGTGGGGTCCAGGCTAACTAGAATTCAGTCTAAGAGATTCTATGGGTGCAGGCTGGTGGGTAACTGTCAGTGGGGGTGGGAGATATTATGGTTGAGAGAGAGTTGAGGTCCTAGGACGTTATAGGTGAGAGGATAGAGCTATCAACTGTTACAGGAGGTTATGCTTCATATGACTCATCATGTGACATATTTCTACAAAACAGCACTTACTTTCGAAAGGTTAGCTCTTGTGTTGTATATATACTCATGGCGCAGAAGAATAGGGAAGTCTTCTTGCAATTGTACAAAGTGCTGTTGAGACCACATCTGGAGTAATGTAAGCAGTTTTTATCCCTTATTTAAGGAAAGGAATCATTTCATTGGAGGCAGTTCAGAGAAGATTTACAAGGTTGATCCCTCGGATTGTCTTATGAGCAAACGTTAAACAGATAGGAACTTGACTCACTGGAGTTTAGAAGAATGAGAGGTGATCTCATTGAAACATATTGGATTCTTAAGGGTTAAATACTGACAGGATGCTTCCCCTATGGGAGAGTCGAGGACGGGAGGGCACAGTCTCAGAATAAAGGGGTTCCAATTTAAGACTGAGATGAGGGGGACCTTTTTTACTCTCAGAGGGTTGTGAGTTGAGGGAGGGGATGGCCAAGGTAGACAGTCAATCCAGAGACTCAAGTAATGTTTTGGGGACACAGGTTCAAATCCCTCCATGGCAGGTAGTGGAATTTGAATTCAATAATGAAAAGAAAATCTGGAATGAAGAGTCCAATGATGACCGTGAATCCATTGTCTATTTTTGGGAAAAACCCATCTGGTTTGCTAATATCCTTTCGAGAAGGAAACAGCCATCTTTACCTGGTCTGGCCTACATGTGATTCCAGACCCACAGCAATGTGGTTAACTCTTAACTACCCTCTGGGCAATTAGGGATGGGCAATAACTACTAGCCAGTAATGTCCTCACTCTGTGAATCAATTTTTAAAAAAGAAAGTCTTTGGAACACCTTGCCACAGACAGCTGTGGGAACGGAGTCCTTGTGTATATTTAAGGCTAAGATGGATAGATTTGCAATCGTTAGGGGGGAAATCAAGGGTTACAGGGAAAATGCAGGAAAATGGGCAGGAAGAATGTTGGATCAGCCATGATCCCATTGAATGGTAGTTAAGGCTCAAGGGGCCAAGTAGCCTACTCCTGTTCCTATTTCTTATGGCGTTATGGTAGTTGAATATTTTTGCATGTGGTTCTGTGCTACAAACAGTTGTTAGAGGTGTTCCAGTAACTAATTGGAATACTGGGTACACCCAGATATCACTCATAACTCATGGGCTTTATGTAATATGCTGTCATTCGATCTGTAACTGATAGTAGTCTTGAAGTCCACTCAGATTCACACTGAAACCAGTCAGAATTCTCCTGTGTTATTCAAGGCATCCAGTTCACTTCACTTTTAATAGGTCTATTTCTCTCTCTCTCTCTTTGTCTCTCCATCGCCTTGATCTCTCGTTCTGGAGTCAAAGAGTGGAACTTTCTGGCATTGCCAAGGGCACTTAAAAGGGAGGGATGAGGACCTAAACTGGGGGTAGAGGCTAAAGTTCAGATTTCCCCACAACAGGTTAAAGTTCTGGTATTAAGTTCTCAGAATGTTTAAGGTGAGTTACCTTCCCCCACTATAATGATTGGGAATTTCTTTACATTCATTAGCACATCAAAGAGGAAAACCTCATGCTCACAATCCTGCCCATATAGAGGCATGTACTTGGCAAGGGAGACTTCGTCCTGGAAGCTGTAATGAATAAACACTTTATCTGTAACTTGATGAAGGGCTGAAGAAGGGCTTATGCACGAAATGTTCACTCTCCTGCTCCTCGGATG
Source organism: Chiloscyllium plagiosum (assembly GCF_004010195.1). NCBI lineage: Eukaryota > Metazoa > Chordata > Chondrichthyes > Orectolobiformes > Hemiscylliidae > Chiloscyllium > Chiloscyllium plagiosum. The sequence continues at coordinate 15,629,761 of NC_057748.1, read as the reverse complement.
CTGCCTGACCTGCTATCCATTTCCAGTGCCACACTTTTCAATTCTGACTCTCCAGCATATGCAGTCCTCACTTTCTTCTATGCATACTGCCCGGTCTAATCAGTTTATGCATCGTCTCAATCATAACTGGTCTTACAAGGTGCTGTTGTCAACCTCAAACCGCCATTGGGACATAGTCCAGTTGCACTGTCTGATGCCAGTAGACCTGACCAGGGCATGCATGAGGGGCTAATAACCAAAGGAGATGAAGAGGAATGTTACAAATAAAAGTGGGCAGGTATTTCAGGCAGTTACATAGTTAGGGGTGCCAGAAGGATCTTGGGCCTTGAAGGTACACCTCTGGGAGGCAGAGGGGTGAGTCACAGTGATCAGGACGAGGGGGACAAGGAAGGGTAGAAGATTGGGAACAATATTGTGCGGTTGAGGGGGAAGGAGAGGTGAATTGAATAAGGGGTTGTACAAAACAAATAGTGATGGTGAGGAGCTGGATGAGTGTGCATTTAGGGAGGGCAGAGCAGGAAGGTCAAGAGAAATTATGCAGCCACAGTTACGGGGGAGATGAGAGAGGGGACATCAGGGATGCAGGTTAGAGGAGAGGATTGAGGGTGAAGGAATCAAAAGAAAAATTGGCACAAAACAATATCCCATTCAGACCTGTCAAAAATAAAACACGACCCACCAAGAATGTATATTAGAAATAGGAAGGACCCGAGATCTGCTTGCACAACTTCCTCTTCAACACAAACATCCAGAGCTGAGTGAATCGAAGCACAAACCTAAGTAAAACTGATTTGTAAGCATTCTTTTGGGATTTTAACAGGCTCTAATTCAAGACCTATAACTCATGCTCAACAATATTGTTGGTGGTGGCATTGGTGGTGGTGATCTAGCAGACTCGATAGGCCAAAGGGCCTTTTTATACACTCTATGATTGTACGGTTCTCTAAGCTATGCAGGACTGTGCACTGACCCAGGTATCTGAATCTTAAGGACATGTGGATGAAACTGTTATATAAGTTGTTGATTCCAAGATTGCTAGGTTGTGTCATAGTCAATAATGAATCAGAGAATACCTACAGTGTGGAAACATGCCCAACAAGTCCACAACAACCCTCTGAAGAGTAATCCACCCAGACACATTACCTTACTCTATTACTCTACATTTACTCTTGACAAATGCACCTAACATACATATCCCTGAACACTGTGGGCAATTTAGTTTGGTCAATTTACCTAACCTGCACATCTTTGGATTGTGGGAGGAAACCAGAACACCCGGAGGAAACCCAAGCAGACACGGGGAGAATGAGCAAACTCCACAGTTGCCTGAGGCTGGAATCAAACCTGGGTCCCTAGCGATGTGAGGCAGTAATGCTAACCACTGAGCCATCGTGCCACTCAATGAAGGCTGCCAAGAGTCAAAGTGAGCCACAATGCCACAGCAATAGAATGCACTATAAAGCTCAACACAAATTCCTTGCACATGACTGAATAAAGAAGAGGGCAAGCAGCCATGGGTCCTCCAGAATGGCCCTCACCATGTTGAGGTGACTGCAGGATAGGCTTTCGATTAAAATGCAAGCAACCTGATAAGGGCCTAAAGTTTTGGGTAATTCTCAAAGGGAAACCAAACATCTCTTCCTTGCTAGTTATCACAGATGCTTACTGTAAAGCAAACTGCTTGCCCAACTGAAGCCAGCAGCTGGTATGACTTTGGTGCAGTACAGGAGAGAAGATGAAAGAATTATCAGAACCAGTTGCACCAGGGACTGGGTGCTCAGGGGGTTCCAGCTGTGGATGAGAGAACAGTTCCTGAAGAGAGAAACCAGAGTCTTCAGCATCGTCAAGCAGTGTACCAAGACAGGGACTATCAAGAATGGAGCAATGTATCAAGACAGGGTCTCCAAGATTGGAGTAGTATACCAAGACAGGGTCCACCAAGAATGGAGTAGTATATCAAGACTGGGTCCACCAAGAATGGAGTAGTATACCAAGACAGGGACTGCTGAGAATGGAGCAATATACCAAAACAGGATCAAGCAAGAATGGAGTAGTATTCCAAGACAGGGTCTACCAAGAATGGAACAATGTATCAAGACATGGTCTACCAAGAATGGAGTAGTATACCAAGACAGGGTCCACCAAGAATGGAGCAGTGTACCAAGACAGGGTCTACCAAGAATGGAGCAGTGTATCAAGACAGGGTCTCAAAGGTTGGAGTAGTATACCAAGTTAGGGTCTCCAAAGAATGGAGCAGTGTCCCAAGACAGGGTCTATCAAGAATGGAGCAATGCATCAATAAAGGGTCAACTAAGAATGGAGCAATGTATCAAGACAGGGTCTCCAAGATTGGAGTAGTATACCAAGACAAGGTCTGCTGAGAATGGAGCAATATACCAAGACAGGATCTAGCAAGAATGGAGTAGTATACCAAGACAGGGTCCACCAAGAATGGAGCAATGAATCAAGACAGGGTATACCAAGAATGGAGCAGTGTATCAAGACAGGGTCTCCAAGGTTGGAGTAGTATACCAAGACAGGGTCCATCAAGAATGGAGTAGTATACCAAGATAGGGTCCACCAAGAATGGAGCAGTGTAACAAGACAGGGTCTGCTGAGAATGGAGCAATATACCAAACAGGATCTAGCAAGAGTGGAGTAGTATTCCAAGACAGGGTCTAGCAAGAATGGAGTAGTATTCCAAGACAGGGTCTAGCAAGAATGGAGCAATGTTTCAAAACAGGGTCTACCAAGATTGGAGCAGTGTACCAAGACAGGGACTACCAACAATGGAGCAATGTATCAAGACAGGGTCTACCAAGAATGGAGCAGTGTCCTAAGACATGGTCGACCGAAGATTTAGCAGGTACTGGCAGAGAGGTGCAGGGTCCTTCCGTGACTAGGAATATGATCATGTAAACCTGCCAGTCCCTGCAGTAAGATTTTCAGCCATGTGGCTTTGGAAGAAGCACTGTGCCTGGAGCACTGACGATCACAGTGGCATTGAACATCCTGACCAGTGACTCCGTTCAAACCTTAACTAGAAACATGTGTAGTAAAATGGTAAAGGTAACGTCATTGTAGACCTAGCAGGCTATAGGACTGCTCTCTCATTAGACAAATGACTGGTGATGGCTTAACTCAAGGGTAGGAAGTTGGGAAGGAGAATCCTTCATGATAAACATCAGCCAGAAGATTGTAGGATCGTTGGAGAGAGAAGTTCATAAAATATACAGTGTGCTGGGCTTTATTAATAGGGGCATAGAGTACAAGAGCAAGGGCATTACACTTTAGGAATAATGTGAAGGCATTGGAAAGAGTGTAGAAGGCGTTTACAGGGATTGGAAACTTCAGTTATGAAGGTAGACTAGGAAGGTTGGGATTGTTCTCTTTGAAGAAGAACATGCTAATTCTGATAGAAGTTTTTAAAATCATAAAGGATCCGGATAGGGTTTCAATTTAATCATTCAAAAGATACTGCACTTTCCCATTGCAATAGGTCCAGTGATTCAAGGGCATTGCTCCTAATACACCATCACAATCCTACTCTACATGTTGGTCACTCTTCAGTGTGGAGAGGCATTTCTTGACATCAGTTCTGAATTCATTCTCATTAGTGATCTCTTTTTCTGATTCTTCAATCTCAGGAGAATCTATCTGACAAAACTTGATAACTCGCATGCACCTTCCATCCAGGCAGAAATGTCCCCTGTCTTTCCAACATTCCAACCCCGGATATGGGCATCAGCCTTGTGGCTTTTCTCTGTGCTGCTCCCAGCAATTATTTTTGTCACTTAATGACCAGAACTGGACATGGTATGCAAGCTGCAGTCTGACAAAAACCCTGTGCAGTTTGATCACAATTTTGATTTGATTTGACTTATCATTGTCATATGTACCTAGGTACAGTGAAAAGTTTTGTCTACAGCTCTACTCTCAATATTATAATCTCAATCAAAAGTATCTCTAAACTTCAAAACCTCGGTCTCTGCTCCATCCTCTGCAACTTGGATCCTTGACTTCCTGACCCACAGACCACAATCAGTGAGGACAGGCAAGAGCACCTCCTCCACAACAATCCTCAACACCAGTGCCCCACAAGGCTGCGTACTCAATTCCTTACTGTTATGATACACTCATGACTGTGTGGCCAAATTTCATCTGAGTTGCACCTACAAGTTTGCTGGCGACACCATCAGTGTGACAGAATTTCCTCTGACTTACTTTTCACTCTTACTTCAAGGCCTTAATTTTGTGATGTCTGCCTTCATGGTTAAAAGTTGTCAAGGACTGAATCTATTAAATTGCCTAAGTCACCTGCTACTCCATTCTTGGAAGATGCAACATCATTCAGGAAGTCCAGTTCCAAGCATAATAACCATCTGCACTTGTCTTGGAACTTGGGCTTGTTTGAATGACTTTGAATGACTGTTTTTCAAAAGGCAGCGGAAAAATAGTCCTTGAATATTTCAAAGCCAGAGGTAGATAGTTTCTTGATAAGAAAGTTTTATCAGGGATATTCGGGAACATGAATTAATCAGATCAACCATGATCTGACAGAATGGTGAAACGGGCTTAACAGGTCAAGTGACCTACTCCTGCTCTCGATTGTAAGCTTGTGTATTTAGTTTGGGGATCTTTTGCCTTCATAACATCAATGAGTGAACTCAGAATTGTAACTTGATTTTATTCTGTTGTAAAAAAAGCCTGCATCTGACTCCTAGTGATATTTTATTCAGCTATTGTCTAGACCAAACTCATCCAGCTGAAAGGATTTGCATTATTAAAATAAAATTCCATTTTATTATTAAAATAGAAGTGACAAGATTAACATTTCACCTGCCAAAGGCAGCATGGTAAATTAGCAATCAAATTTCGACAGGGCGGCACTTTCAAAGCTGTTGAGGCTTTTCTCTGACATGCTGACCTCTCACAAAGTCAGGCGCTGTCAAAAGAGGCTTCAGGTAGGAAATTGTCAGCCTTTTTGTTCAGATACTGCAGTATTAAGAACAAGATTGACCTTTCCAACATGCCTGCAAACCCACTGCAGGAAGCCATTAGCAATGTCTTGAAAAAGATTGTTGCCTCCTTCCACACACCCCAGAGTAAATTTAATTTGCCTTCTGTAATTTCAAAATTCCTTCTTGAGATGCAACATCTTCCTATGACATCATATTCAGTTTCACATGTTAATATAGATCCCTACAGTGTTTTGAAGCCGGCCATTCAGCCCATTGAGTCCACACAAACCCTCTTAAGAGCATCCCATTCAGGCCCCGGCCCCCAACCTTATCCTTGTAACCCTGCATTCCCCATAGCTAATTCACCCAGCCTGCACATTCCTGGACACTATAGACAATTTAACATGGCCAATCCACCTAACCTTTACATCTTTGGCCTGTAGGAGAAACTGGAGCACCAAGAGGAAACCCACACAGGCACAGGGAGAATGTGCAAACTACACACAGACTGGAATCACACCCAATCCCTAGTACTGTGAGACAGCAGTGCTAATCGCTGAGCCATCATGATTTCCCATGCAAGGGTTCAACTGATTACTTATTCTCTGTCAACAAAGTAACTGTTCAATGCTTAAAAACAACTCTGTAAATCCTTCAGACACATATGTTTGCATTATGATGTCTGTGGTAATTATTAAATATGAAAAAGATTAAATAACTGTTTTCCTCTATGGATAATAAATTGTCAATGTAATGTTGCTGTTTAATCAATTCTGGTTGATGCCTATTTTGTGAGTGTAAGCCAATGTAAGGAAAGAATTAAAGGACCTCAGAGCAGTATTTTTAATGTCAAAAACCAGATGGATGCAATACTTACTCATTACATCAGTACTTGTTAATTGCAGCGATAATACTGTATTGAATAAAGCAATTTATATTAGAACAGTAATTGTGGGCTGTTGTGGTGCTTTGGCAGTGTCCCGACCTCTGGATCAAAAGACCTGGATTCTAATCTCCAGAGATGAGTTGTTGCATGTCTGTACAGGTAGAGTTTTTTTAAAATATCTGGAATAGCAATCATAACAAGCTGGTTGGAATTAGGGTAAGATAATTGAAATCAGAGTGGAAATTCCTTTCTGAAGAAGGGTCACTGGACAGGAAACTCAGTTTCACGCTCCACAAATGTTGCCAGAGCTGTTGAGTTTCTCTGGCAATTTCTGTTTTTGTTTCTTTCAGATCTCCAACATCCAAAGTTTTTTGTTTTGTTATTTAGGCAGTCAGAATGGGACACTGATAATGGGCTATCAGTGAACAACCCAATGGAAAATACCTTAACCAACCACCAGCCAATCATGCAATCAACAAAACTAACCTCCATCCAAGAGTATATCAGCTCTTTCTGAAACTGTATTCTGTAAGTCAAGCCCTGATAAGTCCCACACTGCAGCACTCAAGAAATAAGACAGAAGGTACATATTGACAGGAAAGGTCCTGGTGAACCAAGTGGCAAAATCTTAGCCATCTCATTTGCACCAACTGATTGGTAACTACATTGCTTCAGTGAAACTTTCATTTTTTAATTCCCTGTAATGGATTTAAGTAAAGGTAATGTCACCATTGTCTTACCAGACTGGAAGGCTCACCTCTCATTAGAGAGAGACAACTAGAGGTGTTTTAAACTGAGGGTAATCATGGAGAGAGATTGTAAAGGAGAATCCTTCAAGGTAACCTCAGCTAGTACAGGAATTGAACCCACCATGATAGTGTTACATCAGCAGTGCAAATCATCTTTCCAGCCAACCAAACCCAAAGGAAAAGTTAGCATAGTCTTACAGGTATCTATTTTAATAGGGTTGCTTTCTCATTAGACAGAGACAACTGGTGGCGGTTTAACCTGAAGGTCATCATGCCTCAGGAGAAGGGAAAGATTCAGAAGGAAAGTTCTTCATGGTAACCGAAGCCAGTGCAGGAACTGATTAAGCATGAAATGATATCAATCATGATTCTCTGCCCCAAATTTAAGAGGTGAAATCCCCTATATCAGTATAATTAATTAGTTCACATGCACTTGCTACACTGAGACACCATTAGAAACTGCTTGGACAAATGTAGATTAATTAAGGACAGACAGCATGGGATTTTGTTAAAGACAAGCTAACTAACTTGCTTCAGTTTTCTTATGAGAAATCGAGATTGACGAGGGTAATATGTTTGACGAAATTTCAAAAGGCATTCAATAAAGTGCCAAATAACAGACTTGCCGGTAAAGTTGAAGCGCATGGTATAAAAGGGACAATATCAATATGGTCTGGATTCAAGTCTGACTGAGTGACAAGAAATGGAAAACACTGGTGAACAAGTGTTTTTCAACATGGAGAAAGATAAATAATAGGATCTTCAGGGTTTGATTATGATATCTATTAATGAGCTATTGTACAATTTCAAAATTTGCAAAACTTGGAAGTGTTGTGATCTGTGAAGATGGTCTAGCAACTTAAGAAATGGTCAGATAAGTGGCTGATGAAATCAATGCAGAGAAGTGTGGAACATTACATTTTGGTAAATGGAATGAGGAAATTGTAAACAAAGAACGCAATTGTAATGAAAACATAGAAAATCCAGGTGGCACTTGGGTTCACACAGGGTGGATAGTGAAAAGATGATTCCCATTGTACAAGAGACCTAGAACTAGGTATGACTATCATGAGGCAGTGACAGCCTAGTGGTATTATTGCTGGACTCTTTATTTAGAGACCCATGTCATACCCTGGAGACTTGGGTTCAAAACCTGTCATGGCAGAATTTGAATTAAATAATATGTTTAGAAATACGAGTCTAATGATGACTATGGACCTGTTGCCAATTGTCAGGAAAAAATTATTTGGTTCACTACCATCCTTTAGGGAAGGAGACTGCCATCCTTACCTGACCTGGCTGGCATGTGACTCCAGACCCACAGCAAAATGGGTGACCCTTAACTGCCATTTGGTCATGAATGCTGACCTAACCAGTAATGCTCCATGTCTGGTAAACAAATAAAACAAAATTAAATGAGGACAATGTTTTTTCCTCTTGGAGGTTTGAGTCTTTGGAATCCTCATCCCATTGGAGTGGTGGAAGTGGGATAATTGAATACTTATAAAGGTCCCTCCCACTTATCTCTCCACCCTAGAGGCTCCCAGCCTCATTCCTGATGAAGGACTGATGCCCGAAACATCGATTCTTGGATGTTGCCTGACCTGCTGTGCTTTTCCAGCACCAGTCTAATGTTGACTTTGATCTCCAGCATCTGCAGTCCTCACTTTCGCCTCACCGAATACTTATTAAGGCAAAGGTAAATAGATTTTTAGTTAACAAGGGAGTCAAAGATCACCTGAGGTAGGTGGGAGTGTAGGAGTAGGCAACAATCAGGTCTGCCATGATCTATTTCAATTCTTTTAATCTCCACTGAGTACACACCCAACATACTCAACGTCTCCTCAAAATAAACTCTCTTCGTATCTGGCATTGAATGGCAGGGCAGGCACAAAGTACTAAATGGTCTACTCTTGCTTCTTGCTGACATATAAGGAGGTGACTGGAAAAAAAAACAGGTGTCTGGATATAAATAAATAAGTACAGGTTGAGAAACTGACTAAGAGAGCGCACCTTAGAACCTGGACTTTAGTCCAGGTAGAGCATGTCGAGTATAAGAGCAAGTATGGTGAGCCTTTGTAAAACACTGGATTTGTCTCAACTGCAATGCTGTGACCTATGCTGGGTGCTACACTTTAGAAAGAATATGAAAACTTTAGAGAGGGTGTGAGAAAGATTTACGAGAATGGTTTCAGGGATGAGGGCACTGTGGATAGTTTACGGAAGCTGTGGGCTAGTGACCTTAGAGAAAAGAAGATTGAGAGAAGAGTCATGAAGGGTCTGGAAAAAGTAAACAGAGAGAAGCTGTTCCCATTGGCAGAAGGGCCAAGAATGACCCTTCTTGTAGACAATGAGTTAAGGTGATTAGAAAAAGATCCAAAAAAAAATCATTTTTTCACCCGGCAACTAGTTGGGATCTGGAATGCACTGCCTGAGAGTGTGGTGAAGACATGTTTAATTATCACTTTAAAAAGGAATTTGGATCTGTGAGAAAAAGATTTTCAAAGCTATGTGGCAAAGGATATGACAGTGGAACTAGTTGAGTTGTAGAAAGTGGACACTGGTATGATGGAGAAAGTGAGGACTGCAGATGCTGGAGATCAGAGCTGAAAAATGTGTTGCTGGAAAAGCGCAGCAGGTCAGGCAGCATCCAAGGAGCAGGAGAATCGACGTTTCGGGCTTAAGCCCTTCTTCAGGAGTGAGGAGGGTGTGCCAAGCAGGCTAAGATAAAAGGTAGGGAGGAGCGTTGGGAATGCGATAGGTGGAAGGAGGTTAAGGGCCAAATGGTCTGCTTCTACACTGAAGTACATTTCTTGGAAGACAGATGTTCAGTTCTGTGGCTGCTTGGTAGTTTCCATTAGACTAGATAAGACATATTCCAATTTGCAGAGTATTCTGGATATGGATGTCCACCATTAGCATTCAAATCATGGACTGCTTAATATTAAGGTCCAGTCTAGGAAAATCGAGATTGCACTAGGGAATCTATATAAATTAAATTAATCATTTATATAAGATTCCCTGACTGTGACCTTGTGAAATGAAAACGTGATAGAGCAAACCATAAATACAGAGTTGTTCTCCTTTGTTTTTTCCCAGTAACAAGCTCGGAGAGACAATACGTCCATTCTAAGACACCCCTGAGCAACCGTATTAATTACAAATGAAAGTAAACCCTTTAGTTCTTTAAAAATCAGACAAACATTGCTTTCAGTTAATTGGGCTACAATCAAAACCATAAAACCATATAATACATAGGAGCAGAAATAGGTCATTCAGCCCATCAAGTCTGCTCCACCATTCAATGAGATCATGGATGATCTGATAATGCTCAACTCCACTTTCCTGTCTTTATTCCCTAACCCTTGATTCTCCAACTGATAAAAAATCTAGTTGTCTCAACCCTGAATATACTTAATGATCCAATTTCTGCAGTAAAAAATTTCACAGCCTCACTACCCTTAGAGAGGAGAAATTCCTCCCCTGTCTGTCCTGATGGACATTTACTCTGTTATTATGTCCTCTGGTCCTGGACTGTCCCACAAACAATCTATCAGCATGACTCTGTCAAGTCTCCTAAGAAAACTATCTGTTTCAATTCTTTTAATTTCCACTGAGTACACACCCAACCTACTCAACCTCTCCTGAAAAGAAATTCTCTTCATATCTGTGATCAACCAAGTGAACCTTCTCTCAACTGCTTCCAATGCCTTTCCTTCGCTGAGGGGCCCAAAACTGTTCACAGTATTCCAAGTGTGGTCTGACTTAGTGCCTTGTATAGTTTTAACAGCCCCTCCCTTACTTTTATACTCCAGTTCCTTTGAAATGAAAGTCAAGGTGCAATTTCAACATTAAACTTAATTTATCTCCTAATAATCTGAGCAGGATAAATACTTTTGTCCATGACTACAAAAGTTACATAGCCTTTAAGATACTGCAAAGTGTAAAATAAGCATCATTGCATGTGAGCCCCAATTAGACAGGTTTATCTTGTTAAGGTGGCAGAAATCCTACAGCCTAAAACAAACTCACCTAACACAATCTGGCTATCATTAAAGTAATAGATTAACGCCCTGATTTCTAAAGGTGGAGACCATCCCATGAAAGTGCCAAAGAAAATCAACAAATTTGAACATGCAAAGGGAAGAGGCTCTCTCCCACAACAAGTTCTTCTGAAGTTAGTCATTGCCAAAAGAAGTTTTAGGAGAAAGCTATTGGAATCCTGCAAGTGGCAATGTGACCATAACAACATTGCTGCAAATTTATCCATTAAGGCTATCCCTCTAAATTACAGCCCAGTTTTGGAACTCAGTAAACTCCTTTGTATTACATGTAATGGAGAGTGCTTGACACAAAATGTACATTATGAATGTAACCTTTAATGTTAAATTTTATAATTAGGGTTTAGATGAATGAGAAATGCTATTGATACTTGGCAGGGTGGATCCTAAAAGGATGTTTCCCTTTGTGGGAGAGACTTGAACCAGGTGGCACAGTTTAAAAGTAAAAGTTCTTTAAATTTAAGATAGCAATGAGGAGGAATTATTTTCTGTCAGTGAGTTGTGAATCGATAGTTATTGGTAATAGGTTGGAATGTGAAATGGTGGCCACAATCAGATCAGCCATGATCTTATTGAATGATGGATCAGGTCAATTGAGGGGCTGAATGGCCTGCTTATGCTCCTAATTAAACATTTATTTGTTCATAAATGTAGTCAAGACCCTCATGGCGCCACTTACCATACTGAAAAAATTTGAACTTTATTGCATTCTATATAATGTCAAATTTCAAAAAAGTACTTTCACAGATTTTATGATTTAAGTACATTTCCTGAAAAATTATTCATTAAGACAGCAGTCTCTTGAATAAACCTTTTACAACCTCTTCCATCATTGCACAATCACTCCCCTATTTACAACCCAGAGTAAATTTAATCACTTATTTACAACTTCAAAATTCTCATTTTTGAAATAAAATATGTCTATAATGATATATTCTAACAACATTCAGTGCATTTAATGTTCACTTTCGATGGATAACTTTTTCTCTGTCAACAGAGTCTAGGAAGAAGAAAGAAACAAATTCCCCACATGTACCAACACTTGAGCTCAGTGTAACCCCCACATGCACTTGCAGAGAGACACAAAAAATGCTACACATTACCGAGGAGTGATCCCTTTACACGCAAATTCGTGGATGATTCACCTTAATCTGAACAAATGAGAAGGCCATCACTTATCTCTGGAAGCTGCATTCATGAATTAACGTACCTACTTATGCATTTTGATGTCTGCAATAATTATCCAATATAAAGAATGAAAGCGCATATGTTTGTACCTTATAATTTTGACACACTGGCAATGTAATGTTGCATTTTAGTTAATACAGCTTGCTGCATAAGTTGTTGATTTGCCAACTTTATTATTACATACTTGATGCACTGCTGGCATGACTTTTCACAATGCATCAAGCCCCTTTATTTCGCTGTCTATGGGTCACTCTTAAATCAGGTAAGGCCATAGCTCTTACTTATGTAATTCTCGGTATAGATAGCCACCATTAGGTCTCAGATTCTGCTTAGATTCTCTTTAGACTTAACTGAGGAAAATCACATTTTGAGCAGAAGATCAATACATTGGATTAGTTATTACTATAAGTTCCCTGACTGCAGCTCAAGCTGGCCCACAAGTAGAATTGGATTGGCACTAGCCACAAAAACAAAATGCTTTATCACTTAACTTGCCAGCACCAGGTCACAGGAGACCAAACATACAGGACACTTGCTTTGTTATAAACAACAAGCCCTGTTTTCAAAATTTATCTCACGTCTCAGGGCATTGGTTGTTGGGAGTTCACACTCAGAAACTTGCAAATACCATATATGTATGTAAGAGAAATAAAAAATCAAGTCATACATCACAAGTACTTTATTCCATTGTTAAAATGTAATGCATTAAAGATAAATTACAGTAAAGCTCAACATTTCATGGGGTGGACTTGCTCCCAGATCATCATCGAGAATAAAGTTGTGCCATCATTGATCAAATCCCCCTTCAGAAACATCAAAGAATTGCAATAAATGATGTAACTTTCATTTTAAATTATATAGCAATTCTATTCATTTGTGTTCTTAGAATAACTATTATTTCCACATGTTATAGACTGATCTACTGGGTTTCACTTTTTGCAAACAAATGGGAGTGAATAGCCAAATGTTATCAACGAAGCACCAGAACTGCATGCAATAAAAATGAGAACTTAACTCATCCGATTAATATAAAAGCAATTGTCCTTACCACTGCCTTAAGGCCAAGGTTGTTGTTTGAATTAATGCCAATTTTATAAATTGACTGGTCAACTGTTGCAGGTTCTCTACATTGATAGTCACATCACAAAGATGCTTATGTTTAAATTAGGTCTGAAACATTGGCACTTCATGGAACAAACCATATCTCTCGCATTTCACTAGGGTTCCCTATAGGATGCAATGGTTTAGTAATGTTAAACATATTGAAGGATTTTGAACATTGCCATTTTAATGCCTGCATTTAAGGATTACCAGATAGATGAACCAAAAACTCTGGATTAACTTGTTACAAAAAAAAGAATTTGGTTAACAATTGTTAAACTTAACCAAAGTCACAAGGCATGCTGGGCAACTGTTAAACTTGACCACGCTCACAAAGTACCATGAGTATCGTTATTGCTCTAAGTTGGAAGGATGTTTTAAAGACAAGCAAACCAGCAAAGACATACGTCTTCTCATCACACAAGAGGAAGGTAAGCTCTAAATAGACTTTTTCTGCCAGGAAGAAAAATAGACACTTTATAATCATTCATAGGAGACAGAATGAAAAGCAGTTCAAAGAAGGTCTCAAAAAACAATTACCCCTCCACAAAAGGAATTGATCACTTCTGATTGAGTTGTGTTTCAGGTAAAGATTGGAGGCATCTCTATCTGCAAATCTAGGTTTCAAAGCATCACTAAAACCAATTAAATTGTAAAGTATTTCAATCTTGGTTGATTCTTACCTCTTGTATCCTAAGGAATACAAAAACATACATACACTCTCTCAAAACTTAACAAAATCTCAACATCATGAGTACAGTATTAGGCTTTCCTTTGGTGAGTGTAAAACTCAACCACACTGGTAATTGAAGAAATTTAGCACAACAAATACTGAACGAATTGACTCCTTTCTACCATTAGATAAATGCATATTATTGAGTGAAGATGCTAGAAACATTCAAAATCATCCAAGGAAGAGACAGATGGAAGTGGGCTGTTTCCATTAGCTGTGAGGTCAGTATTAATGGTTTGTAGGTGCAAGATTAAATATTAGCGATTTAGACCATAGGGTATGAGAAGCATTTTTATGCAAAGTGTGGAAATCAATTATGGTTAGTGGCTCAGCTAACAGCGATGTCAACATTAAAGGTCAACCTGGATAAGTGGATGAAGGAAAAGAATTAAAGGGATAATTATTAGTTGGTTCCTCTTTTGGCTTTTCCCATGTTACAAAGGATCGGCACAATATTGGTTCATCGCCTCCGCACCTACCATCAATTTTTGATATGGAAGGGTGGCTTTACAGCTGTTGGCCCGTCCTGCTACTAACTCCATCTTAATTACCTCAGCTGGGAGACTGAAGGGACAATCTAACCATTGGTAATCATGGTTTAGACTACTTTCTCACATGGAGAATAAACAAGCACATGGATTGGCTGGGCCAGAAGTCCAATTTCCATGATGTAACTTTGCTGTATATTCCTGGTGCAGTTGCAAGTCTCCGTTCTTCCACCAGCCTCAGATTTTGCTTCTATCTCTGAACCAAGGCCAATTGGAGGCTGCCAATCTCTGGAAGCTAGAATGGAGGTAATCTGCCTTCGGGTCAGTTGTAGGGTCCAAGAGCAGGAATGAAACATGCCTTTCAGAAACCATAAATTGCACATTAAAGAATGACAGGATTGTGAAATTTCCCAATATTTCTTCAACAAACAGTTATAGCTATACTTATAAGCTCTGGTTACTAAACCATTCCTGCTTCATGGGGTGGGTCCAGACTGAAGAAATCTGATGGTGCTGTCCAATCACGACCTTGAAATGATGACCGTGTTCTGAGCGACATTTAATTGTATTCACCACTGGGAATCCTGAGAAATGGCTAACTGCCACCTTGTAAGGTGTGCTGTAGTACTCAGAGAATATTAGCAAATGGCTAGCAGCATATGTTAGAATACTGTCAGAAGTTAACAAGTGCAGACATTGATAAAGGCAAATACATAGACAGCATGTGTTTTATGAGGTTGTGCATATACCTGCCGAGGTGCTTTTCACCTGGCATGTCCTGTCCCTACCAATACTGCATTTCAACAATGCAACTCAACACTTGTTACTTAGTCATGAGTGTCAACACTTGCCAATTCCACAGCAAAAATCTTAGAATCAGGTCCTACCTGTGCAAAGTGTTTGATTGATGAGCCCTTCTCTCCTGTACACTGTAGCAGCTGGTTTTGGGTTCCATGATTTCCCTTCGTTCAGCCAGCATTGTCGAGGCTGCTGTGGTGATAATGGCCACTCCATCCCTCACCCTGGCTGGGAGTCCATAATCCCACTCGTCATAGGAAACGGAAATTAATCCTGTCGGGAATTCGGGCAGAATAATATCTGTGTTCCCTGTGACTGTACTTGGCACAATCCAGATGTAGCCATAGCCAGTGAGGCCAACTGACTCAGCCACCTCAAAGATATAGGTAGCCTCATCCTTGGTGCAAAAAAGGAGGATGACAGGGCTCTGAAGCTTCTTCAATTGGTTTTGGATTTTGGACTCACCATCGTCCATTGAAACATCCAGAGACATGACCTCCTCCATCTCCCAACCTACAAAACTGTTTTCAATGGTGCTTCGGATCTTATTGATAAACTCCTGGTATCCAGGGAAGTAGCTTGTTACAATAGAAAATATATACCAGTCATACTCCTCCATAACGTTCAACATCACTGAGGCCTGCTGTTCAATGGACGGTCCAAATTGGAAGAACATTGATGAATCATCCTGCAATACAGAACAGAGCAGAGTTACTGAACTAAGCTATTCCACTGTCACTTAGACACCAACTTTTCTAGCATCTTCTGCTTTATTTTCTAAGCGAATTCCATCTCATTTTCCACCCGTCCCTTTTTCTTCTCCTTGTCCATTGGCCTCTCTCTGTAATAGATATTCATTCAAACTTTTTGACAAAAGGCTATTGATCTGGAATGTTAACTTTATTCCACTCTCCATTGAGTATTTCCAGTATCTTCTGTTATTTCAGATTTCCAGCACCTGCAATATTTTGCTCTTGTTTCATTCATTCTTTGCTCTGATGATGGGGTGGCATGGTGGCTCAGTGGTTAGCACTGAAACCTCACAGTGCTAGGGACCTGAGTTCAATTCCATCCATGGGCAACTGTGTGAAGTTTTCACATTCTCCCTGTGCATGCATGGGTTTCCTCCCACAGTCCAAAGATGTGCAGGTTAGGTGGATTGCCCATGGTAATTTGCCCATAGTGTCCAGGGATGTGTGGGTTAGCCATGGGAAATGTGGGGTTATGGAGATAGGGTTAGTTTAGGTGGGATACTCTTCAGAGAGTCAGAATAGCCTGCTCCCAAACTGTAGGGATCCTATGTCCTCAACATTCTGATTGTTAAATGGCGGAGCTGACATGTTACTCAAACTGATATTCACTTCCTGTTTGTGCCTATCTCTATCGCACCTTTCTTTCTACAACTACATCTGTTCATCTCTTATTTCCAGCTTTGCTAAATCTAAATTCTTTGCGAATGAGCAGCACGGTGGCTCAGTGGTTAGTACTGCTACCTCACAGTGCCAGGGTCCCAGGTTCGATTCCAGTCTTGGGCAACTGTCTGTGTGGAGTTTGCATATTCACCCTGTGTCTACATGAGTTTCCTCTTCCCACAATTCAAAAACTTGCAGGTTAGGTGAATTGGCCATGCTAAATTGCCCATAGTGTGAGGTGCATTAATCAGGGGTAAATATGGGGGGTGGGTCACTCTTTAGAGGGTCGGTGTGGACTTGTTGGGCCAAAGGGCCTGTTTCTGTACTGTAGGTAATCTAATCTAATCTAAATCTCAGCTGTCTGCTCCACTCAGAGAGACTGACTCCTCAGTGCAATTCCTTTATCGCAATTTTCCTGTATCTGAGGTTTGATTATGCTACTGGAATAGACATGAACCAACTCCAATGACACTATCCCTTGGTGCACGTTGAATAATTGAACCAAATGGAAAAGTCACATCTTTGATACCCAGCCTATGCTCAGTTCAGAGTAGACAAGGAGGTAGTGACACCACTGCAATTGCCTCAGAAGTGGAGATGATGTATAGTGGTAATACCACATGAGTAATCTAGATACTAGGCCAAAGTTCTGGGAGCACAGGTCCCAATGCTATCATGGAAGCTGATGGAAATTCAATTCCACTCATAAAACCTGGAATTATAGGGTTCTTGTTGTGTAAAAACAGAAATTGCTGGTGAAACTCAGCAGTCTGGCAGCAGCTGTGGGAGGAAAGCAGAGATAATGTTTTGAGGCCGGAGACTGTTCATCAGAATCTTCATCAGTTCTGATGAAGTGTCACCAGACTTGTAGTGTTATCCCTTTTTTTTCCCCACAGATGCTACCAGACCAGCTGAGTTTCTCCAGCAATTTCTGTTTTTGTTTCCGATCTCAAGCATCCACAGTTCTTTGTTTTATTCTTGTCATGCAGTGGTAATGTCCCTACATCTGCTGGGGTTAAGATCCACCTGTTCCAGAGGTGTGTAATAATTTCTCTGCCACAGTTTGGTTTAAAAAAATACTGGGATTGAGAGTTGCGGACACCAGTGAGTTTGGAATGCATTATTTCCCCCTCCAACTCCATTTTAATTTAACCTCCCCTCTCTCTTCCCACACTCCCTATATATGTTATTGTTGCACTCACCCTGGTGAATAGTGCTTGACAATAGTTCATTTAATTAGAATCACAGGTTACCTAGAGAGGGGGAACGGAGTTTTAAAAAAAACTGGGATTGACAACCATGACTACTATCGTTGGCAATTGCGAAAACGCATCGAGTTTAAAAATTAAGAGTTATGGAAGGCTGACCTGAAAGCGGAACTGAAACTACAACCAGATAAGCATGACCTTATTGAATGGTAGAACCTGCCTGAATGGTATATTCTTGCTCTTAATACTCTCAGGGAAGGAAATTGCCCATCCTTGGCTGGTCTGGCCTAACTCCAGGTGAACAGCGATGTGACTGTCTCTTATCTGCCCTCCAAAATTGCCTTGCAAGCAATTCAGCTTGAGGGTAGTGATGATTGGGCAAAAATACAGGCTTTGCTAGTTATGCCAAAGTACTTTTGCTCTGGCAGTGATTCTGGACAGGGATGTCCTCCACTGTCCCTTTCCAACTCTTGCTGTATTTTTATGGGATCATCAAAAGTGGGATGTAGCCAGTAATGTATACCTCCTTCTCTCATTCCGGTCCCTTTGCCTTTTCTCTTGTTGACTTAATTGCACAAGGATAACTGTAAAATGTCCCTGTTAAAATATCCTGTGTCTGTTATTTTTTGTGTTACTGTAGTAGTGCTTCCCTTGCAGAACTGATCAGATCCTATTGGGAGCGGTGGATTCACAATTTTTGATAGGAAGCTTGTCAGCAGTCTGTCCAATATACAATGCACCCAAAATCAGGAGAAATACCTCCTTCTTTGATATTCAATGACATCATCATCACTGAATTCCCCACTATCAGCATCCTGAAGGTTAACATTGACCAGAAGCTGAATTGAAGTGAACAATGCAGAATGGAATTCCATGACAAGTAACTCACTTCCTGACTCCCCAAAGTTTATGATTCAATATCCTCCACTTGACCGGATGGGTTCAGCTCCAACAATTCTCAATAAATTCAACACCAGAACAAAATAGCCCACTTAGCACCCATCTACCATTTTAAACATTCACTCCCTCAATTACCAGTCACAGCATTGTGTAAGAATGCTGCAGGAATTATCCAAGTTATCTTCGATAGAACTTCCAAATCTGTGACTGTCAGCTCCCAGAAGGACAAGATCGGAAGTGAGCACTACCACCTGCAAGTTCCCCTCCAAGTCACATACCATCTTGACTTGGGAATATAATCACTGTTCTTTCATTTTCACTCAGCCAAAATCCTGGAACATCTCCCTATCAACACTGTGGCTGTCTTTTCACAACAGGGCCTGCAGCAGTTCAAGAAGGTGACACTCTACCACTTTCTCAAGGGATAATTACAGATGGGTAAAAGAAAAAATAAGCTTGCATCCCAGAAATGAATTTTGAAACAATGAGCCCCCAGTCATGCTGTATGACTTAGCAGTCTCACAATCAAGGTCAGAGGTCAGCTGTGCTGAGAAGCCTCAAAGAAGAAGTCTGCTGAGGTCATGTTCCGTCAGGGAAGGCAGTAGAAGTCTTGCCTTGATAACTCACCACATCCAGTGCAGAGAGTCAATTGATTGGAAAGTTGAGTCCAATCCTGTTCTCACCCACCGGCCCTGCATGCACTCAATGGAAAAAGGATAAGAATCAGGAACAGGAACTGTTCCTTTTGCTAACACAGGATAGCGAGAGAAATTGTAGCATTCCTACTTAATGGTGGGATAGAATCATGGAGATTTGCAGCATCTACCATGAGACTGTTTGCATTTAATGAAAGCAAGATATTGAGCCTAACCCATTATCCAGCTCGACACTTTCAGTGCATATTCAAAACTTTACTAAATGTGATGAATATTCCTGTCTCAACCCCCATTTCAGTCAGTGAGCTTCAGAGCTCATCAGCTTCAGTTGATAAAAGTACCCCATATCTCTCCTCTTATCATTCTACAATTATTTAAATGCTATTCTCTCTGCTAAAGGAAATATCCACTCTATCAAGGCCTCTTAGTTTGTATAAGTTGATTAAAACCCCACCTTTATTCTTGAGCTTCAAGTCGACAAGGACTTTTCCCTGGGGTGAGGGAGTCCAAAACTAGAGGGCATAGGTTTAGGATGAGAGGGGAAAAACTAAAAAGGGACATAAGGGGCAACTTGTTCATGCAGAGGGTGGTGCATGTATGGAGTGTGCTGCCAGAGGAAGTGCTGGAGGCTGGTACAATTACAACACTTAAAAGGCATTTGGATGAATAGGAAGGGATTAGAGGGATATAGGCCAAGTGCCAGTAAATGGGACTAAATTAGGTTAGGATATTGGTCGACATGGACGAGTTGGATCGAAGGGTCTGTTTCTGTGCTGTACATCTCTATGACTCTATGACTCTATGACTCTAAACATTCCCAGTAATTCCAACCTCCCCCCTAGAGTCATTCCTCTAAAGGTCTGCTGGTCTATATATCCTAAAGACTTTGGAGGAGTTAAAAATTATTTATATACAAATCGAGAGTTTTCTATTATCCCTTAGAGGCAGAGAGCAGAATTGATGTTACAGAATGGAAAGCTGATGTGCTGTTTCTAGTGTAACAAATTTACCTCGGGGTGTTAAACTTTTAAAAGGAAGAAAATCTGTAAATTTATGATATTTGTCTCGAAGTGTCGGTCTCCAAATTTCCTTTAAGATAGCGCAATTGTACTCTCAATGATCTTTGGAAAAATTCCACCTGCTTTCTGACATCCCCAGGAATTCCTAAGACTTAATGTGATGGGTCAGCAAAACATCACAACCTTGGTCAAATCAGATACGACCCCAAAAGCAACCTAAGACAGTAGGAGGCATGAAAATTGGAAATCATGTTACAGGTCGATTGCCGGGTGTGCAAATTGCTGTGCCATGATTAAAGCTAAAGATCAAAACCAAAAAAGAAAGTAATCATCTGTGTGGGTGAGTCGTCTAAATTTGACATGCATCATGGGGCTTGTCACACCAAACAAGGCATTAGATGAGAACTGAAAGAACTCAGATTTATGCAGAATCTTTCATAACCTCAGAGCAGCCTAAAACCAATGGAATATTTCTGAAATATAGTAATCAAATATAGTGGGCAGTTCATACACAGCAAGCTCCCATAACAGCAATGTGATACTGAATCATGTTTTGGAGCTGAAGTACTTTCAGAAATCTGTTGAACAGAGTTGCGTGGATGGACAGCTACAGTTGGACCCCATCTATTACAGTAAGTCAATGCTATACACGTGTTTTGAAAAGATGTCTAAAATATTTACTGATCTATTCCCTTCTCTACTGGATATACAGTTCTGGATAGATAGTTTTTAAATCTGTTTCCATTGTCAGTACAGTTTCCTTTCACCAATTAGAAGCTTGTTTTAATAACATATATAAATATTGTCCAACATATGATGCATTTTATGTTATTGATGAACCTATATGAAGAAATATAGGTTTATTATGTGTAGTACCTGAATATGCAATGGTGAAAGGTATTAGAATAGTTTAGTCCTGTTCACCTATCTTTTGTATACATTGATATAAATCAAAGCAGGCAGCATGGTGACTCGGTGGCCAGCACTGCTGCCTCACAGTGCTAAGGATTTGAGTTCAATTCTAGCCTTTGTTGACTGTCTGTGTGGAGTTTGCACATTCTACCCATGACTGCGTGGGTTTCCTCTGGTATTCTGGCTTCCTCCCATAGTCCAAAGATGGGCAGGTTAGGTGTATTGGCCATGGGGGTAACACCCCATGCAGGTTTATGGAGATGTTGGGTGTTCTTTGGAGGATTGGTGTGGGCTGAATGGCCTCTTTCTGCATTACAGGGATTCTATGACAAGATAGGCAGTTTTGGGTGTTGACTGAGGGGCAGATATTGTGCAGACTACTAAGGAGAACACCCCTGTCCTTCTTCGAAATCCTACCTTGGTGATTATTTACATCTATCTGCGTGGTTAAAGTGGGCTGCACTATGATGAGTCATCCTGAAGACATGAACTTATGGGGGCGTTCACAGCATTTTCAACAAAAAAAAACTCCCATTGAAAAATAAATGCTTCAAATCCATTTTTTCCCAATTAATTATCATTCTGTTGCAGTCAGTTAGCAGATTATCAGAGCAAGGAAATAATCATTCACATGTTGACGATGAATGTCTAATTGCTTTACATTTGACACTGGGAAGGCCCTTCCATGAGTGTGACAACACAGTAAATAAATCTTCATCTTAATGTGCTGCTCTGCTGGGCTGCTCTGAAGAGAGACAACTTAGGAAACACTGCGAGCTCACAGACACCTTTTTGGGTTCATAAAGTCAGCCATTGATCTCGGCATGCCAGGGAAGAGGTGACAGCTTCACTTTATACTGCAGTGTGGAGCAGATCTGGAGCTCGTCATCGCTCATCAAAGACAGTGAACAGGAAAGGAGCATATTTAACCCTGGTTAGTAAAACGGGACAGAACAAACAGAGACATGTAAAGCGATGAGAAAGACCAGGGGTAATGAGTGGTTTCTGTAGTCACTCTGCTTCTGATTCCAATTATCAAATGAGAAAAGATGACATGCTGTAACAGATCTGATTGTGACTGCCTTTCCTGTGGTGAAACCCACAACACAATAATTCAGGCATATTTATGCATCCTTAATGTTAATCACTTCACTATTACGTAGTGTTGCCAAAACTTTAAACACCGGAACTCCCTCCATACACCTCTCTGTTTGCTTCTCTATCCTGTTTTAAGACACTCCCTACAATGTAGCTCTTTAGCCCAGCTTTTCAAAACCCAGGAGGGTAGCCTGAGTCCACAAATTTCCTAACTTAGCAGACCTTTCTCAGTATTAAGTGCCCCTTTATACGTTATTCCCATTCTGGAGAGGTGAGAGAAGCTCTGGGACAGTGTGACAGCCCAGCCGGGTTGGTTAATAGGCCTCCACTTGGTTCTCTGGACAGATGTTGGGTGAGACAGTATTTTATGTCCTCTAGCCCTCACCCATCTACCTTCGCAACCTCCACCACCCCATGCCAAATCCATGCCTCCACGCACCCATACTACTTATACCACCCAATGCCATCTCACGCTGCCCAACTATTTACATATCTTCATGCAACTCAATGCCAACTATATCAAACACAATGGCATCTCATGGTCCTTCCATGTCCATGCATCCAGTATACACTATGATTTGAACATTGAAATACAAGATCACAGAAGAATAACTTACTATATTTTAATCTAGATAGCAATCAACTTCAACACATTTCTCCATCGTTGGAACAAAATCTCTTACATAATGCTTGTCTGGACTCTAAGTGAAATTTTATTATGGAATGCTTAGTATCAACTGATTAGAACCTCTATTAATGATGATCTTATTTTCTGTTTGATTGACATTTTTATTGGGTTGTAAGAATAACAGTATTTTTTTTCTCAAAAATTATGAATAGATTTTTTTCTAAGCAATTTTATACATACCATTGTTACTATATGGCTCTGTACATAATGTATGATTAGATTAGAATACTTAGATTAGATTACTTACAGTGTGGAAACAGGCCCTTTGGCCCAACAAGTCCACACCGACCCGCCAAAGCGCAAAGACCCATTCTCCTACATTTATCCCTTCTATTAACACTACGAGCAATTTAGCATGGCCAATTCACCTAATGTATATTGGGTAAAAAGACATGGAATGACCATGATTGTCATGGAGGGTATAGGGGGCCAAATGGGTGTGAGTGGGCTCATGAATTGGCATGGAGCTGGCATGGAGAGATTAAACAGGGCTGACTCCACAAAAAAATTGCAGGGAAGCAGGAGCGGATGTCAAGGCCTCTAAGACATATTTCCCCCCACCATGAAGCCAGCCAAACCAGGAGTGCCAGATGTGGTTTTTCACTTTCCCCTCAGGTAAGTCAAAATGGGGGGTGTCGGTAATTAGGTAGCGTTTCCATGACCCAATCCTATCTGCCTTTTCTAAATGGCTCTGGAGTCCCTTAGACGGTAAAATAAATCTGGCCCATAATATCTTTGGATGTTTTCTCATCATATAACTCCTCCCACCCTGGTCATACTCTCTTCCACCTGCTTCTATCAGGCAGAAGATATAAAAGTTTGAATACAAATTTTTTTCAAGAACAGATTCTTCCCTGCTGTTATCAGACTTTTAAACAGATCTCTTAAATGTTAATTCTGATCTCTCTCTCTGCACCTTATCTGCAGCTGTAATACTGTAAACTGCAATCTGTTCTGCTACCTTGATGCATTATGTATGGTATGATTTGCCTGTAAAGCACTCAAAACAACACTTTTCACTGTATCTCGCTACATGTGGCAATAATTAATCAGTTAATATATTGCATTGTGTGTTTTACAGTACTCCTGTGAAGCAGCTTAGGACACTTAATTATGTTAATGTAACAATGTAAATATGAGTTACTCGTGTTGTCAGGAGGTCAAATTTGTGCAGAATTGTGAGTGGAATGAACACAAGTTCCCAACTCTCACACAGATGTGATTATTGTAAGGACAGGTACAATAATGAACTCTTAGGGCAGTACCAACATTCCAGAAGGTAATGAGAGAAAACGAGCACAAGCTGAGTTGTACTGTCATACCTTGTCTGACTCACTGCCAGTCCCTTTAAGTTTTTCATTGACCAGGACAGGGACAGAGAAACAAAATATCCAACTATATTCTGTGTCACTCTGTAGAAAATTATCAATCCCGCTCTAATACCTTTCTTTCAACGTTGTTTGTGAATGTTGCTCAGTTGCAACGTGTTCCAAACACCTCCTTCTCTATTCGTTTGTCATATGGCGGATGAGGACGGACAGAGAGGACATAGGTCTAAGGTAAAAAGGGGAAACTATAAGTGAGATGTGAGAGCAATGATTTTTACACAGAAGGTGTAAGTGCAAGGAATGTGCTGCCAGTGGAAGTGGTAGAAGCAGATGCAATAGCAATGTTTAAGGGTCATCTTAACAGATACAGAACAACCTTGGTTATCCGAACATCAATTATCTGGATTTCAGATTATCCGAACAAGATCTCAAGGTCCTGTAAAAACGTTATCCATTACTTGAACAATCAGTTATCCAAACAAAATACTCCCCGCCCATCTCATTCAGATAATCGAGGTTGTTCTGTACATGAATAGGCAGGGAATAGAAGGATGGGGGCTGCATGGAGGCAAGGGCTTTTAGTTTGGAAAGACATCTGTGTCAATGTAGGCTGATGGGCCAAAGGGCCTGTTCCCATACTGCACTGCTCTTTATCTTTGAGGGTGATGTTTTACCCGGTCCCTCTGCTTCTGGCCTAGCAGTGCTTCATTGTAAGGGTTACCAAAATGCAGCCTCTCTACCAAACACTGGGGGTTTTGCTCACTACAGAAGAGAACAGCAACACAGGATAACACAGAGAAAATGGCAAGCAACAATTGAGGAGGATGAGAGATGAGACAGCGGGTTGGCATGTCATTACTTTACCAAGTCTTTTAGAAGGTCTTTTAGAAGCAGTTTCTGCTGGAACAGTCATGATTTGGAGATGCCAGTGTTGGACTGGGGTGTACAAAGTTAAAAATCACACTACGCCAGGTTATAGTCCAACAGGTTTATTTGGAAGCCCTTACTTTCGGAGCACTGGTAATCTGCTAGCTCTTATATTCTATTTCTTGGCCAATAAAGGCTTGTATCCTGTATCTTCTTGAACACTCTATTCACCCACCTTCAGGAATCTGTGGACCTGCTCTCTAAAATTGTCCTATATTTCTACACTTCTCAATATCCTGTCATTTTTTCTGTCTGCTCTTGTCTTGTTAACCTTTTCCAAAATGGAGTACCACCCACGTCTCCAGATTGAATCCACTTGCCGCTGTTCCCATATGTCTGACAAATCCATCGATAACTTCCTCCAGCTTACTTCTTCAGTCTCAACCACATAGTCAATTTTTGTAATGTTGATAAATTCCTTAGCCTTCATTCAAGTTCCAATCATTGAAAAATGCCTCAAACTTCAAAAGACTTTGTACTAAGCACTGCAGAACCTGCTGGAAAAAAGACTTCACGTCACATAAATGCCCCACTAACCATTACCCAATGCTTCCCTCTTCTGAGCTATGTGAGACCTTCTAAAAGACTTGGTAAGTAATGACTCTCCAACCCACTGTCTCAGCTCTCATCCTCCTCAATTGTTGCTTGTCATTTTCTCTGTGTTATCCTGTGTTGTTGTTCTCTTCTGTAGTGAGCAAAACCCCATGTGGATCCTTCATGACAACCACCTGATGAAGGAGCAGCACTTTGAAAGCTAGTGCTTTCACATAAACCTGTTGGACTATATCCTGGTGTTGGGTGATTTTTAACAATGCTGGAACGGAAACTCTGTTGAGGCCTCAGCTTGCACATTTTGTACAGTTCCAGAGAGTGCATTATAGGAAAGAGATTATTGCACTAAAGAGGATACCGAGAAGACTTATGAAGATTTCACCTTTTTCTTTCATTGTTTTATTTGCTGGGCCAATATTTATTGCCCTTCATAATTGCCCTTGAGAAGAAGGTTGTGAGCTGCATTTGTGAATCACTGCAGTTGTCGTGGTGTAGGTACAAGTGTTGTTACAGAGAGAGTTCCAGAACTTCGACCCAGTGAGGGTGAAGGAAAGTGATTTCACAGAATCCCTACAGTGCAGCAGCAGACCATTCAGTCCATCTGTTCCACACCGACCCTCCAAAGAGCATCCCACCCCCGCACCCTCCCCACCCCCCCACATCCCTGAAACCCTACATTCCCCATGGTTAATCCAGCTAGCCTGCATACTATGGGCAATTTAGCATAGCCAATCCACTTATTCTGCACAAGTTTGGACTGTGGGAGGAAACTGGAGCATCTGGAGGAAACCCACACAGTTGGGGAGAGAATGTGCAAATCCCATACAGACAGTCGCCTGAGGCTGGAATTGAACCTGAGTCACTAGCACTGTGAGGCAGCAGTGCTACCCACTATGCCAGTTAAATTAATTACCAATTAGGAGGTGTGTGACTTGGAAGGGAACTTGTAGGTGAAGCTTCCATGTGTTGTTGCCTTGTCCCTCTATGTGGTAGAGGATGCAGATTTGGAAAATTATGTCTTTATTGAGCCTCGGTGAGTTGTTGCACTGAACCTTAAAGATCTTACACACTACTGATGCTGTGCATCAACGGTGGAAGGTTTTAGATCGGATGCCAATCAAAGGTGGTTTCTATGACAACCAACAATGGTTCAAATTTCACCATCTGCCATAGTAGGATTTTAACAATTTCCCCCAGAGTATTATCCTGTATCTCTGAATTACTGGTCCAGTAACAATATCACTCTGCCACTACACCCCTACTGCCTGGACTGGTGTGATGTAATGCCATGGAATTGGTAATCCAGAGCAGCAGGCTAATATTCCCCAGACATGGGTTCAAATCCCATCATAGTGGATGGTGAAATTTGAACTCAGTAAAATCCAGTTAAACTGTCACCACACAATCACTGCTAAGTATTGTTTAAAAATAACTCATCTGGGCAGTTAGGGATGATCAGTAAATGCTGGCGTGGCCAGTGATGGCCACAATCTAAGACAAAAGAGGGGAAGACCGAATTGATGAATATAAAATATAAGTGATGGAGAACTTTGGAAGGCTCTATTCCACTTGGTTGAGGGGCCCATAATCAGGAGACATTTGTTTAAGGGGAAATTCTTTCACACATCGGATGGTGGACTCTGCAATGCGCTGTCTGAAAGGGTGGTAAGTCCAGAAACCCTCATAACATCTGGTCCCCAACTTAGCAACGGTTTTTATGTACAAATAAGATCCCAATTGCCATTAATATTAACGATCCGACAAACAAACATTCACTTCTATTTATGAATGGTATCTGTTTTACTGTATAGTGTTTTCCAACGTCATCCAAATCAGCTTAAGAATGTACTCAGGAATGGAATCCTTTCAGAACCTGGGAATTCCCCTGTACTTGGATATGCACTTGAAGTGCTGTGATCTGCAAAGTTATAAGCAAAGGGCTAGAAAATGGGATTAGGCTAGATGGCTATTTGTCAGTTGATATGGACACAATGGCTAAACAATAAGTTCCTATGATTCTCTTTTTCATTCTTGTGGGACTTGGGTATCGCTGGTTGGGCAGCATTTTATTGCCAATTCCTAGTTGCCCTGCAGAAGGTGGTGGTGAACTACCTTCTTGAACCGCTGCAGTCCATGTGCTGTAGGTTGACCCAAAATGCTATTAGGGAAGGAATGCCAGAATTTTGATCCAGCAACACTGAAAGAATGGCGATACATTTCTAAGTCAGAAGGATAATTGGATTGGAGGGGAACTTGGAGGTGGTGGTGTTTCCATATATCTGCTGCCCTTGTCCTTCTACATATAAGCAGTCGTGGGTGGGAAGGTGTTTATTGTCACTTCGTGGTTGAAGAAACCTGAGGATCCTGCCTCTGGCTAATCCTGATTTCACGAGAAGGCTGGTCTTCAGAGTATCACATATGTGTGCAGATGCTGAGGGCAGCCACCAACAATGTGCACTAAATGGCAGATCAAGTGGGAGGGTTCACAATTTACTGCTTCCCAGTTCTGGTGTACATCAGTAACAAGGCTGGTCTACAGGGAGATCTTCCATTGTGACCGAAAGACAGTCTATGCTTTGGCCTTTGACTGCTGACAAACTTCAAAACAGCAACAAGCCACTCAACCCTCTGAATTGGGATCGGGCTGCCTTAAAACAAGTAGAAATGCTACTAGATTAGTAATCCAGAGGCCTGGAATAATGGTCTGAAAATAAGATCAAGTCCAGCTCCATAAGTGGGGAGAATTAAAATTAATTAGTCAGTCTAAAATCAAAGCTAATCTCATTTAAAAATTATCATGAAGCTACCAAGTTGTCATTTAAACCCATCTGGTCCACACATATTCTTCCTTCAGCAAAGGAAATCTTCCATCCTTCCCTTGTCTGGCCTACAAGTGACTCCAGGTCCATTGCAAAAGGTTAATCCTTTACTGCATTCTGAAATGACCGATCACGCCACACTGTTGTACTTAGATCATATGGACTGCAGAAATTCAAGAAATGACCACACCACCACTTTCTCAAGGGTAATTAGAGAGGGCCAGGAAATACTGACCTTGCGAGTAACAATATCCAAATTTTAGAAGTATTCCTTGAGTTTGTGTCTCCTTTCAATCAATCAGGAATGAGCTGTGCCTCAACTCTGTTTACTCCATGTCCCTTGATACCATTACCCTACAGCAAAATGGATTTTTATGATGTCAGAGAGTAAAGATGGTTAATGGTAGCAACTGAAGACTTGGGGGGTAAATTGACCATTCACTTAACACTATGCCTGAATATCTACTGCAGC
The DNA here is from genome assembly GCF_004010195.1 of Chiloscyllium plagiosum. Taxonomy (NCBI): domain Eukaryota; kingdom Metazoa; phylum Chordata; class Chondrichthyes; order Orectolobiformes; family Hemiscylliidae; genus Chiloscyllium; species Chiloscyllium plagiosum. The sequence continues at coordinate 15,600,805 of NC_057748.1, read as the reverse complement.
GTTCCATCCCGTATAACTTGAGAGATGCTAACACTAGACAGAGGGAGAGGGAAAAGGAGAGAAACTTTCATAATCGTGCTCTGAGCCTTGATCATGGAGGTAACAGGCTGGTTTTCCAGCCCCAGTGAACTATTCAGAACATTGATTCCTTGTTGTTACCAGTTGTAAGAGACTGCACCTCAGGCCAATTTTGCCCAGATGTGCACTCACAGTGGCAATGCGCTTGCTTGTTTCCTTGCTGAGAATCCAAGCAAGCTGATACTCTCTTAACGATGACTTGGTTAAATGTACTGCTTCTTTCCTCTGCCCTGGGACTGGGTCTGAATCACACCACTCACTGCTGTGATTCATTTGCCACATGCAATTATTTCAAACAGGCACAATTTCTTTCCTCTCTCCTCCCATTAGGCAATCCATAATTTCACCGCTGAATGAATTTGATTTCCAGTAATCATTTATGCTAAAGAGACACGTCTCTCACACTCAAGGAGCCTCAGTTCCACTCCTCATGATCTAAAACTGTAATTAGAGTGGTTTTAATTTAATTTTCTGATGATTATTTTCAACTGTAATTTTCCTCAGCTGTGACTCCCAGCAGTGTTAAACATTCTTTCTTTTTGACGTCTTTTCTGTGTTGCTTTCTTCTCCCTATATTTTTGACAGTTGAACCCTGTCCCTATATTCCCCATTTCTATCTGGTGTACTTTTGACTACTTCTCTGTCTGCTCTCCATGTTTCTATTTTTCTCTCTCGTCAATTTCTTTATTGTTGCTCTTTCCTTCTGTTTTTCTTACAGTGACTATGTCTCACTCTATCCTTGTTTTCATTATTTTTTTCCAATTCTCTTGTTGTCTTTTTTGTCCCTGTCTTCTCTTCCCCTTTACCTATTTTCTCTTTTGTATCTCTTCTTTCCCTTCTCCTTGTATTTGATAATTAAAGGAGATGGTGACCTTGATTTTGGGTCTTGTTTTGGATGGGTGGGAGACTGGACATACCTCCCAAGATGTTCTACAGAACCCTTCAGAAAGGACTATGTAAGAACTGCTTAGGAAGTTTGGACCTCTGATGGGCAGTTCTGTTGCTTCCTGGACCTTCTGAAAAAATCTCCAACCTTGAATTGGATTCATAGAACACAGAACAGTACAATACAGGAACAGGTCTTTTGGCCCATCATAGCTGGACCGACTATGGTGCTATCCTAAACTAATCCCATCTGCCTGCACATGGTTCATGTCTCTCTATTCTCTACCTGTTCATGTGTCTGTCTAAATGTCTCTTAAAATTTGCTATTGTATCTGCTTCTACCACCTTCCCCTGGCAGTACGTTCCAGGCACCTACTAGTCTCTGTGTATAAAAACTTTCCTCGCACATCTCTTTTAAACTTTCTCCCTCTCGCCTTAAACCTATGCCCTCTAGTATTTGACATTTCCACTCTGTCGGAGACTTTGTTCATTTCCGACATAGTTACCTGCATAGCTGCTGTATAGAGTGGGTCAGAATTGTTGATGATATTTGACAGCTGCATGACCTTGAATATGTCCTGTGATGGGTGACTCACATTCCTGTACATGCCAAAGACGGCACAACCAATTTGTTTTTCTGTACTTGTGGCTCATTACACTGTACAAGAGAGCGACTTTTGTTCTGAATCATTGGACTTCTCCTCAGACCAGGGAACGGTGCCAGGAACGAACTTAAACTTCCAAACCAGTCGTCGATCAAGGAGTCCACAACGGGCAGAAGGACATGAAAGTTATTGTTTTTCCCTTTCTTTTTCATCTTTTTATTTATTTGATAAATGCTTAAATTTAAGTAAATTTATGTTGTTGAGTCTTCTCTTAACTACATTTAACTGAACCCGAAGAATCGTTTGGATACAGTTTGTGATCCAAGACAAATACGCACGAAATTTTGTACATAAATATCCTAGTCTAACTTCTGAGTAACTGTGTAACTGACTCCTTTACCCCCATCACTCACACCGATACTCAGATTACTCTTTGACCTCCTCCCGCAAACATTGTCCCAATTGTCCAAACACCATCACTCACCTGACTCCACCTGTCTAGCTCTCATCCCATTTCCTCTGCCCTTCAGACCTCTGCCCTAATCTGGCCAGAAACTCCACCGAGCCTCACCTAACTAACCCCAAAGTGACAACCCTCCCTTCCCATTTACTCAACTTACCCACCTGTCACCTTACCTTTCTTAACCATCCTGCCCCCAGACATACATCCCTCAAACACTTGACATTGTCTCCCTAGTCTTTCAGAAAACCATTTAGACATTTAAACTTTACTTACTGAAACACAGCAAGAGTGCTATAAAAAATGGTAGTGTAGTTTCTACACTGCATCCCCCTAGAAGTTTTCTATTTTTAAATTCATTCATAGGATGTAGGTGTCACTGGCTAGGCCAGCATTTATTCCCAAAACAAAAGGCAGTTAAGAGTCAACTGCAGGCCACACCAGATAAGGATAGCAGTTCCCTTCTCTAAAGGACATTAGTGAATCAGATGGGTTTCTCCTCAACAATTGATTCATGGTCATTACAAGACTTATAAATCCAGACTTTTATTGAATTCAAATTCCACCATCTGCCGTAGTGGGATTTGAACCCAAATCTCCAGAATATTACTTGGGTGCCTCGATTAACAGTCCAATGATAATACTACTAGATCATTGCCACCCAACTGCACACAGTTGGTTTTAAAGAATCCTCCATCAGAAGATTGCTCGAGAAAAATCAGAGAATTGTAAATGGATCCAATCAAGGTCATTAATATGGTTTCCAATCCTGACTGGCAGAACTGGGCTGTTAACACACTTACTTCCCACACTCGATTAGATAATGTCAGTCACTGTATTTTTTCAGTGTGATACTGAATCACAATTTCTAAGCTTATGTTTCCTCAGGGAATTGTGTGTGAAGGAAGGGGTGTTCTATGTAATATACTCCCTTTCTTCTCAGGAGCCAAGGGGAACAGTGTCATATCGAGGACAGTACTCCACTTCAAAGCTCATTTCCAAAATAGCACAAGTGCTTTGTATAACTTTATTTGAATAAAGTTTTACAAGTGTTGCAATGAAGTAGGCTGTTATTTTGTTAGAAAGCTTAAAACAAATGCAACCCAGATCTTTACATTATATACAATGATTTGAACATTTTTCATTCACTCATGAGGCATGGGCATCACTGGTTAACCAGCATTTATTGCCCCTAGTTGCCCCTTGAGTAGTTGATGGTGAGTTGCCTTCTTGAACTGCTGCAGTCTATGTTCTATATGTTGACCCACAATGCCATTAGAGAGGGAATTCCAGGACTTTGAACTGGTCATAGTGAAAGAATGGCAATATATTTCCAAATCAGGATGGTGAGTGGCTTGGAGGGGATCTTGCAAGTGGGTGGTGTGCCCATGTATCTTCTGCTCATGTTCTTCCAGATGAAAGTGATCATGGATTTAGAAGATGCTGTCTAAGGATCTTTGGTGCATTTCTGCAGTGCATCTTATAGATTATAACACTACAGCTACCGAGCATCTGTGGTGGACGGAGCGGATGCTTATGGATGTCATGCCAATCATACAGGTTGCTTTGTCCTGGATGGCGTCAAGCTTCTTGAGTGTTGTTGGAGCTGCATCTATCCAGGCAAGTGGGTAGTATTCCATTACACACCTGACTTGTGCCTTGTATATGTTCGACAGACTTTGGAAAGTCAGGAGGAAAGTTACTCACTGCAGTATTCCTTGCCTCTGACCTGCTCTTGAGGCCATCTGGTGAGTCTGGGAGATTCAATGATGGTAACACTATTGAATGTCAAGGAATGGTGTTTAGATTGTCTCTTATTGTAGATGATCATTGCCTGGCATTTATGTTGCTTGTATGGTGCTAGTTGTCAGCCCAAGTCTGGACATTGTCCAGATTTTGTTGCATTTGAACATAGATTGCTTCATCCATCTGAGGAATCGCGAATGGTACTGAACATGGTACAACAAGTGGTAAACATCCCCACTTCTCACCTTGCAGTGGATGGGAGGGCATTGATGAAGTGGCTGAAGATAGTTGGGCCTATGACACCACCCTGAGAAACTCCTGCGGAGATGTCCTGGAGCTGAGATGGCTGACTTCCAGCAACCACAACCGTCTTCCTATGTGCCAGGTATGACTCTAACCAATGGAGAGTTTGCCCTCTGAAACTCATTAATTCCAGTTTTGCTAGGACTGTGTGATGACACACCTCTATCAAATGTGGCCCCGATGTCAAGGACTTTCACTCTCACATCGCCTCTGGAATTCATCTCCTTTGTGCATGTTTGAACCAAGGTTATAATGAGGTCAGGAGCTGAGAGGCCCTGGCAGAACTCAAGCTGGACATCAACGAGCAGCTTATTATTGAGTAGGTGCTGCTTGATAGCACGGTTGATAACACCTTCCATCAATTAACTGATGATCAAGGGTAGACTGATGGAGTGGTAATTGACTGTGCTGAATTTGTCCTGCTTTTTGTGTTCAGGACAAACCTGTGCAATTTACACAGTGGTTAGCACTGCTGCTTCACAGTGTCAGAGACCCAGGTTTGATTCCAGCTTTGGGCAATGGTCTCTGTGGAGTTTGAGTGTTCTTCCCATGTCTGTCTGGGTATCTTCCAGCTACACTGGTTTCCACCCATATTCCAAAGATGTGTATGTTAGGTAGATTGGCCATGTTAAATTGTTCATAATATTCAAGGGTGTGCAGGTTGGCTGGATTAGCAATGGAAAATGTGAGGTGATGGTGATAGGATGGGCGATTGGGTCTGGGTGGGATGCTCTTTCAATGGTGTGGACCTGATGGGTCGAATGGCCTGCTTCCGCACTATATCTATTCTATGATTCTTTGAATTTTCCACATCGTCAGATTGATGACAGTGTTGTAACTGCACTGAAGGAATTTGGAGAGGAGAATGGTAAGTTCTGGAGCATAAGTCTTCAGTACTATTGTCAGAATGTTGCCAGGGACCATAGGCATTGCAGTATCCAGTGCTTCCAAATGTTTTTGATATCACATGGAGTTGATCAAATTGTCTGAAGACCAGTATCTGTGATGGGTGAATGATTAGAGGAGGCCAAGATAGATCATCTACTTGGCGCATCTGGCTGAAGATGAGTATTCAGCCTTATCGTTTGCACTGATGTGGGCTCTTCCCTCAATGATATTTGTGGAGCCTCCTCCTTGAGTGAGTTGTTTAATTGCCACCCACCATTCACAACTGGATTTGCCAAACTACAGAGCTTAGGTCTGATTGGTTGCTTGTGGGATCAATTAGCTCTGAGCACTTGTTGCTAATGCTGTTTGGTATGCAAGTAGTCATTTTTGGTAGCTTCACCAGGTTGACACCTCATTTTTAGGTATGCCTGGTGCTGCTTCTGGCATGGCCTCCTGCACCCTCCATTGAATCAGATTGTTGCTCTCGCATGATGTTAATGGTATTCAGATTGTATTGAATACTATTCTGTTGCTGTTGGTGGCTGACAATCCACCATGATTCGGCTGAATGGCGGGCTTGAGAGACCAAATGGCCTACCCCTTCTCCTCTTCTTTATGTTTTTATGACTGCCATGAAAATATTCATTTACCCCTTTCCTTTTGAGGAAACAAGCTCAAACATCACATGACCCTGCTCATAGTTAAACCCTTGAAATTCAAGTATCATTCTGGTGAACCTACAATTCCTCCAAATCCATTGTACTCTTCCAAATACATAATGCCCTGAGCTGCCTACAGTACTCAAGAAGTATTCCAAACAGGTATATCTGAAGCATGACTTCTACCTCCTTGCTTTCTACTCCCTTGGTATCAGCTGGTTTTTTGTATGCCAGGTTTGTGAAGGTTTTTAGCTCAGGTTGAGATTTAGGGTGTAGGTTTGCTCGCTGAGCTGTAGGTTTGATATCCAGACGTTTCATTACCTGGCTAGGTAACATCATCAGTGGCACCCTTTGGAGGTCGCCACTGATGATGTTACCTAGCCAGGTAATGAAACGTCTGGATATCAAACCTACAGCTCAGCGAGCAAACCTATACCCTGTTTTTTTTTTATTCATTCACAAGATGAGGTTGTCACTGGCTAGGCCAGCATTTATCGCCCATCCCTAATTGCCCAGAGGGCGTTGAGAGTTTTAGATTAGATTAGATTACTTACAGTGTGGAAACAGGCCCTTCGGCCCAACAAGTCCACACCGACCCGCCGAAGCACACCCACCCAGACCCATTCCCCTACATTTACCCCTGCACCTAACACTACGGGCAATTTAGCACGGCAAATTCACCTAACCTGCACATTTTTGGACAGTGGGCGGAAACCGGAGCACCCGGAGGAAACCCACGCAGACACGGGGAGAATGTGCAAACTCCACACAATCAGTCGCCTGAGGCGGGAATTGAACCCGGGTCTCTGGCACTGTGAGGCAGCAGTGCTAACCACTGTGCCACCGTGCCACCCACAGAGAGTTAACCACTTTGCTGTGGCTCTAGAGTCACATGTAGACCAGACCAGGTAAGGATGGCAGTTTCTTTCCCTAAAGGACATTAGTGAACTAGATGGGGTTTTCCAACAATCCACAATGGATTCATGGCTATCATTAGACTCTTAATTCCAGATTTTTATTGAATTCAATTTCCACCATCTGCCGTGGTGGGAATCAAACCCGGGGCCCCAGAACATTACCTGGGATTCTGGATTAACAGCCCAACAATAATACCACTGGCCAAAGATCCCCTGCCATTGGAATATTTTCTGATCTATTCATTGGACCAAGGACTTAGGAGACAGGCCAAATGGTCTACTCCTTAAGGCCTGTTCTGCCATCATATAAGATCATGACTAATCTAGTTGTAGTTTCAACTCCGTTTTCCCATCTGTCCCCATCCCTCACCCCCTTTACCCTTAATTCCTTTATGTCAAGAACACTCTGAATTCTGGGAACGAGAATTCCACACCCTCTGAGATAAGAATTTCTCCTAATCGTTATGCTAATTCTTCTTGCTCTTAAACAATAGTGCCCCATAGTATTCATTTTTCCCTCAAATTAAAAGTTAATAATCTGTGTATCTGGGCCCCCAAGCCTCTTTGGATCCCATCTGTCTCCAGCTTTTCACTGTTTAGAAAGCACCCTGTTCTATCCTTTACCAAAGTGGACAACCTCACTTTTACCTGCACTGAAATCCATTTGCCACTATTTTGCCCACCGTCTGCCCGATACAGATACAGTGATTGCTCAGCTTTCAGCCTCACCAATCTAGGACTGCCCTAAGTCAAATAAACTGGAGTATTCCTGCAGGGATTGATTATGTGTCCCAGGGGAAGCATTTTCCACATGTATCAGGCTTCCTGTTCCCCAGAATGTTGAACTAAAACCAACATGGAGTCTCACTGGGTGGCAGCCTGGATTAGAGATGATGTGGGAAGGGGTTGAATCACTGTAACATGACTATGGCCAGTCACACCTAAAAATGTACCAATCATCAACAACTTTTGTCTTTCTGCAATATTAGTTCAGGCAACAGATCGTCATCTCAATTTGCAAATAGTATTCTGCACCATCCTCTCCCTATGCATTATGCACTATCCCCTCCCGCTTTGCCTGCATTCTATCCACACCATCTGTGCACTCCTTCTTTTGTCTACAAATCCATAATAAGTACTAACCTCTCAAGCCAGGAACTCAACGGCTTCTATTGGCAATGTCAACAGAGATCAAATACACTATTTCTGAACGATATGGAATAGGCTGCTCAGCCTGAAATCTGTTCTGAGAGCTGTGTTGGGGAATGGACATCTGACTGGAGGGAACTGAAGCAAAAGCAGACTGCTCTCACCCTCCTCAGTTCCAAGTTACTCCTGAGCTGACCTCCTAGGACCAATTACGTTTACTTCTCGCTGTGTTACTGTTGCACAATAACAAGGATTGAGCCAACTTAGAGTGGCTTCATTCAATTTCAGTGAAGCACCTCTCAGATATTGAACCTTGAGCCAACCAGCAGAGAGAATAATTGATTGGGTCTGCCTTAGCCAACGAGGGTGCTCAGTCTGCCAAAGTCTGCAGCATACTGCTGCCAGGTTAGTTGCCTGGCATTGCACACAATTATCACGCTGATTTAATGGGCTAGTTTTTTTTGTAAATTCTATCATGCAATGTAGATATCATTAGCAAAGCCAACATTTGTTGTTGGGTCCGAAATGCCCTTGAATTGAATGGCTTACTCAGTCATTTCAGAGGGCAGTTTAGAGTCAATCACATTGCTGTGAGTCTGGACTCACATATAGGTCAGACCAGGTAAGGATGGCAGATTTCCTTCCCTAAAGGACATTATTAAACCAGATGAGTTTTTGATGATAGTTTCATGGTTACAGAAATGAGATTTTAATTTCAGATTTAATTCATTGAATTTAAATTAAACTACAGAATCGTTAAGGCACAGAGGGAGGCCATTTGGCTCACCAGTTCTCTTACCCGGTGCCAATCTCCTACCTTTTTCCCATATCCCTGCACACCATTTCTATCCAAATGTCTTTTTGAATGCCTCAATTGAAACTGCCTCAACCACATTTCCAGGCAATCTATCTATGATTTGAACTATGCTCTCCCATGCTCTAGACCTGGACCTGTAGGTTTCTAGTCAATTGGCATTACCACTACACCACTATTTCCCCACTGATATTTCCCAATGACAGCTAAGGTGACAGCGCTTGCCATTATTGAATTGTAAGTAGTGCAGCAATGTCCTATGACCAAAATTATATACTGAAGTTTATAAGTTAAGATGATATGCTCTTCCCCATACTTTTGTAATAATGGGATCTCACCAACTGACCCACCATTTAAATACTTTGAAAAGCATGGAGTTCCTGTACTCACAGCTAGGAATTAAATTTAGCAGGAACAGGCATGGCTTGACTTTTTCATAATTTTAATTGTATCGCAAATCTTAACCATTGTGAAACAACTCCTTTGGTGCTGAAAATCATAGATTCCCTATAGTGTTGAAGCAGGCCATTCAGTTCACACCAACCCTCTGAAGAACATTCCATTCTGGTCCACCCCTCCACCCCATTATTTCCCATGGCTAATCCATCAAATCTTTGGCCTGTGAGAGGAAACCCACACAGACTTGGGAAGAATGTGCAAGCTTCACACAGACAGTTGCCCAGGACTGGAATTGAACCTAGGACCCGAGCACTACTAAGGACCCTAGGATAGCAGTGCTGACCAGTAAGCCACCCTAACAAAGCTTACAAAAGTATGAACAATTATTCATCCAGATTTTAATCTTTGTTGGAGATGTCAATGAAAAACAAATTTAAACCTTTTTCTTTTATGTTTTCTCTCTTAATCTCATTCTTTCTTTCCGTCTTTATTTTGCATTGCCTTTCTGATTTGATATTGAATTCAACATTCTAACTGACACCTCCTACTCCAATCTCTGACCTGCTTTGGTTCAAAATATACACATTTACTTGTTAGGGTTATATGGGTCCTAGATGTTCTGAAGAGTGTGCTGAGCATTTTGTCTCTCCATGGTAAATTCCAGTGCAAAATTCCATTTAAAATTTGTGGAAAATTGGAATGAATTGTAGGAGCTGTATGCAGACTTCTGAATGTACATTGTAGGTTAGCTAGAGGTTGCATATCTGGGCCACATACTTTCACCTGAGACACATGGTCCCTTCCGGTATTTAACTGCGGATGCTGGAGATCTGAAACAAAAACAAAACTTAGTAGGTCTGGCTTTATCTGTGGTAGGAAAGCAGAGTTACCTTTCAGGTTCGCTCTTTCTTTTATCAGAAGAGTCTTCATCTAATGAAGAGTCATCATTCTGATTAAGAGTTACCAGACATGAAATGTTAATTCTGCTTTTTTCCACAGATGCCACCAGACCTGCTGAATTTTGCCAGCATTTTCTGTTTTTGTTTCCTTCCAGTACTGCTTGTCCTTGGAATCTGGTAGATGAGCTTGAAAGCCTCACAGTAAGTCACCTTTATTAAGAACACCAAATGTTTTCTGCTTAAGAAAAGTAGCAAATATTTAGATCTTTGGCCAACCAGTGTTCAGTACTGTTTCATGACTTGAAGATCCCTCTAAAGTTAAGAAATTTAAAATTAAGTTGACAAATCAGACCTCTAGAGACACATTCAGAACTTGGACATTCATTTTTGTTAGATAAAGGACAGGAATTTGGATAAGGAGAGTGAGGCAATGAGATTAATGTCGGATTGCACTAGCAAAGGGCTGGCAGAGACATAAGATTAGATTCCCTACAGTATAGAAACAGTCCCTTCGGCCCAACAAGTCCATACCAACCCTCTGAAAAGCAACCCACCCAGACCCATTCCTCCAGCCTATATTTACCCCTGACTAATGCACCTCTCACTATGGGCAATTTAGCATGGCTAATTTACCTGACCTGCACATCTTTGGATTGTGGGAGGAAACCGGAGCACCCAGAGGAAACCCATGCAGACACGGGGAGAACGTGCAAACACCACACAGACAGTCACCTAAGGCAAGAATTGAACACGGGCCCCTAGCACTGTGAGGCAGCAGTGCTAACCACTGAGCCACCATGCCGCCCAATTGGCCCAAATGATCTTTCTAGTTCTGTGAATGTCTATGATCGTCTAAATGATGAGATGGGGCCAGCCTCAAGGCCATTTCTACTTTCTTAATCAAAGTTGGAGAGGGATAAATTTAACAAGGCCCTGAAGGTCAAAAGGATAAATTAAAATGCAAAGTATCAGAGACTCGCCTGTAAAGGAATGTCATTGTAATTGATTTAGAGTTTTGATCAATTAGCCAGGGAATCAGTGAGCTATTGACAGAATGTCAACATGGATCAGTGACCTGTTGAGTGGATGAAAGAATCTGTTGGAGTAAATTGTTGGTGTTTTAGGAAGGGGTGAGTCCCTGGGCTGATTATCATCCCAGTCTTTCAGAGGTCTTTATATACAACCTGGCTTTTTGCAACAGGAAGTTAGAGCTGGTAAAAGACACAAAGTGCAGCAGTGGTGGTGCAATCAATCTATTATATACACTGTCAGTGGGATCAACTGGCCTCCTTTAAGGCTTTTATGACAATCTGACAGCTTTGTGGTCACTTTTACAGAAATTTGTCTTTTGTTTAATTTCCAGACTTTATTTTGAATTGATTCCAAATTCTCACAAACTGTTAAAATGGGATTTAAACTCCCAATTTCTGGATTATCAGTTTGGAAATTAAGCCATAACTCCGTTGTTAAAGGCATTTATTTCACATTCCTCATGACCTCTGGATATCTCAAAGAATTTGAATAGCTAAGGGAGTGGAAGTGAAGAACAATCACTTCAGAAACACAGGCACTATAAACAGCAAACTGATAATGGCCAGAAGATCAGTTTTAATGATGTTAAGGGATAAATATAATACAGGGAGGGCAAGTCCTGGTTTATTAAAAGTGCCTTGGGATCTTTTCCACCCACGAGATGGAGCTGGATTGAAAGTCTCTTGTGGAAAATAGCCTCTCTGACTCTGCAGCACTCCCTCAATACTGCCAGGAGGTCAGTGAACCTTTGCTCCCACATGAGTTATGACAAAGACACTTATTTATGTACAAAGGATTGTGTTCCTGCTTTATTCTATCCTCCTGGGCTGCAGCTCTATTAAGGTGCTCCAAGACATTGTGCTAACTCACCACACCATCATTTATCATTGCTGACTCATGTAGCCTCATATTGGACACTTCCATCTCAGAAACATATTAATAATCTTTCTGTTCTTGTCTGGACAGGTAAAGAAATGTAATCTTCAGGGATGAATGAACACTACCATAAAATATTCACCGAGTAGCTCAGGGTTCCTACATAAATGATGGCATTTACTATTTTTAAATGTTTAATATGTTAACTGAAAATGATCTCTCATTCCGTCCCCCTCTCTCTCTTTCTAGTTTCTTTCATTCCATCTCTTGCTACTCAAAGGCAGGCCATTCTAAGCATCTTGGGCCTCTTCCCTGAGAGCACATTTTACTTAAAGATTAGAGGGCAGGACAGTCTATTGCTGTTGCGATTTAAATGAAGGGGTAAATTTTCATTGATGGCAGTCTGGCTCCAGAGTCACAGGGAAACAATTTTTACCATCAGGTCATGCGTGTTTGTTCAGGCTTCTTACTGCAGGCTGGTTAAATACCATTGTTCAGTTCTCGTGGTTGCTCACTTAGTAAAGGGGTCAAACATTTGAATCATAAATAATTGGAGATCTCAGGTTTGAAGCAACACATGTAAACCTATCCTCACTATTAACACTTTCCCTAGCCTATCACCACATTCAACCAACTAAAACTCCTGAAAAGGGGATGGAAACACATTCAAGGAATTACTTTCTGAGAAGAGTTGCATGTACAATGAAACATTTATACGGCTAAGGGGAAAGGGAAGTGGGACCAATTGAGGAGCGTTCAGGGCCGACAGAAAACTGATTGACCTTCTCCCACTCTGTAAAATTTCATTATTCTAGCTCTAGTGACACAGCCTTCAGCACATGAAAGTAGATCAGTCAGGTTCCCTTTCCAGTTCCTCCTGCTGGAATGTTCTTGTAGATGGCATGTGTGTAGTTTACAAAACTACAGGCACTAAGAGATATATGACAAGCACTCACAGACTCACCAGTTATTCACAGACACATCACAGGCACTCAGATACAACACGCACTCAGACATGACAGACACTCAGAAATAACAGGCACTAACTGATAGGTCGGGCAATCACAGATACAACAGGCACTCACAAAAATGACCGTCACTCCTAGACACAAAAGCACTCACAGAAATGACAGGTACTCATGAACATGACAGGCACTCGCTGATATGACAGGCACTCGTTGATACAACAGGCATTCACTGACATGACAAGCAATCACAGACACTACAGTGATTTACTGACACCACAGACACTCATTGATACTACCGAGCATGGAAGAACAATCAACCACTCAGGATACAGTAAAGCGCTGATGAAACTGGCATTCATTTTCATCACATTCACTGACTCTTTATCGAATCAATGATATTTTAGTGTAGCACTGACAGCATACTGAAGCTTTGGAGTTTCATATAAATATGCCTCTCTGTGTGTATGTATTTATGCATGCAAAGCTCTCTGTTAATAATTGTGTGTATATGCAAACATTGTAATGGTAGAATCATCAGATCATTCTGAAGAATACATTCAGTCCATGGTGCCTGTGCTAGCTCTTCAAAGGAGTTAATTAGTTTCATTTCCCCCAGTCTTTCCACATGGCCCTCCATGCGTATGTATATTGTGCCTTGCGTATGCAATATGTATATCCCTCCCTATCACTTCTTGTGCGTATGAACATCACTTTCTGTTTATAAAAACACCACTCCTTCTTGATACATACATTACTCCTTATGTATACAAACATTGTTTCCAGTGCATATAAACACTACATATTGTGTATACAAACACTGTTTATATGTACATCATTCCTTGTGTATATGAACATTCCCTGCTTATATGTATGTAAGTTCACCTGTATGTATACATCACTCCCTCCATACTTGCATCACTTCCTGCATATATGAACATCACTTTCTTTCTATATGAACTCCACTCCTTCTGTAAGTGGACATCAATGCTTGTGTATATGTGCACCATTAGTTTGTGCAGTGTAGCCAGTGAAATGTCACAGACTCAATTATTATTTTCCATGCATTCAATGCTCATTGTCATACTGATCAGAGCACTAGACAGCAGCGATCACTGACAGATCAGGGTCTTGAGAAAATAAGCTGCACAGGCACCTTTACTGAGCTGAGATTTTGGCCAAAGTCCACAGGTTGAGCAATGACAGGTATCCAACTTATTCAGTCACTGCAATAGGATTGAAGCCCAGACACAGGGCTGGATGTTTAATCACTGTGAATATCAAGGATCTTTCTGGGGAAATTAAAATAAATGAGCTTTTGAGATGGCTTTGATCCAGAACTGATTCTTTTTATTCTAATTCAATGCCTCAATCCCTCCTGAACATTCTTGCCGAGGCCGACTGGGGCCTGTTCTCTGCGCTTTCCACAGGATTAAAATCTGCCTCTGCAAGCATGAACACTCGCCAAATCACTTATAGGTGAAGCACAAGGTCAATGTTGTTGATGTTGTGTTTACCTGCTTCTGCAGGACTGCCCTCTCCAGCAGAAGCCACTGACTGTTGTCTGCTGCAGCTACTTGATCTTGCAGCTACCCCAGCCGAGATCAGCTTCCTGACTGTCACTCATTAATCCAAGCAGCAGGAAATAGTGATATCATGGTAATATCACTGGACTAGTAATGTAGAGCACCAGGCTAGTATCCTGGGGAGGGGGGTTTGAATCTCATCATGATACATGGTGAAATTTGAATTCAATGAGAATCTGCAATAGAAAGCTTTCCTAATGTCGACTAATGGCTCTTTTGAGGAAGGAATTCTGCAGTCTTTACCTGGTCAGGCTTATGTGCAATTCTAAACCAGCAGCAATGTGGTGGACTCTTAATTGATTTCTGGGCAAATTAGGGATTGGCAATAAATATTGGCCTTTCTCGTGATGCCCACATTCCATCCCAGCAGGAAGAAATGGTGATCACTGGAAATGAATGCACTGCATTTTGAAGTGTACAAGATGAGCCAGACTAATGTGTCTCAATTACTAGTTTTATTGGTTTCTCCTTCCAGGATAAACAACTACAAAAAAAAAGTTTCCACATTCACAAAGGCTTTGGGGAACTCACAATGGCAGTAATAGACAGGATGGGGTCTAGAAATTTGTGTCTTGGTTAAAATGTTGCTTTAAAGGACTCTACAAAAGGAGAGAGAAAGACAGAGAGGTTCAGGGAGACAGTAGCAGAGACAAGGGCTTGGGAAACTGAAGGCATGGCTACCAAAAATGGAACAAAAACCATGATTGACAGACAACCTTATGGGGAGGTGATGTAGTAGTAATATTAATATTAGGCTTAGTAATCTAGAATCCCAGTTTAATGTTCTAGGGTCATGGGTTTGAGTCCCACCATAGTAGATGGCAAAATTAATGTTCAATAAAAATCTGGAATTAAATGTTAGCCTAATGATGACAATGTCAATTGTCATTAAAAACCCTGTCCTGTTTTAATGTGATAGTGGGATAATAAAGCCTGAGCAGGTTTAAACAATTTTGGACCAAAAGTTCAACAACCCTTTAGCTCATTTCCATGTTAACTGAAACAGGAGTTTCAGTTAACATTCCTGAAGAAGGGCTTATGCCCGAAACGTCGATTCTCCTGTTCCCTGGATGCTGCCTGACCTGCTGCGCTTTTCCAGCAACACATTTCCAGCTCTGATCTCCAGCATCTGCAGACCTCACTTTCTCCTCAACTGAAACAGGAGCTCAGCCAAAGATCACCGATGAACTAGAATCTGAATGCGTAGACGCCTGACCTTATGCAGAGTTAAAGGATAAGTAGATCGAGACCGAAAAATCAATGGGGAGAAGAGGGGAGGCAAGGGATGGGTAAAACATCAGATGGGGCAGTCTCATCCTTCGAAAATTGCAGCTTAGGAGAGGGTGACCAGGGCATAGTGAGAAACTCCTAATCTCAGTTCTATGTACTGAAACTGGAAATGTTGGCACGCATTTGTGCCCAGGTTCAGCTGCCATGCTCAATATGGCGCATGTCATTGCGGATAGGTAAAGCTGTCCAAAAGGTGGCACGTGATTTTGGAGGGAGTGGGATCGTGGAGGAGCAGGGTGTGGATCTCACTCGTTCGTGATGACCATCAGCGAACCCCTTCTGGGAACTCCCACGTGATCAAGAACCTGCCCCCTAATGGCCGTGGTCAACCAATGAGGAGGCGATCTCCCACCGGCCTCTTGGGGTCGGAGGTCACGGAAAGGCGGTAAAGTGCTGCGGCGGTTTAACTGCCTCTCCCTCAGCCCGCGGCCATCTTCCGAAGGGAGACCAAAGCAGCATAGGGAGGACGTCCAACTGGCAGCCACAGACGGCACTGAAAACTTTGAAGGCGGGGTGCCGGTTACCCCGTTTAAAATAAAAATCCTCGTGTGAAGGAGTCGATCACGCGAAGGTTCTGATCTCCTGTGGTTTTCTTTCTGGAGGCACGGGCGTCGTCGCGCGGAAAAGCTTTGCCGCCTAACCAGAGCGGGGAGGCGCCTGGTATCTTCACACGGAGAATCAGTAATTCGCAGGGCGTTAGTCAGGCATTACGCTACCCCGCTTACTGCAATGAAGTTTATATTCAGGAACACATCAGATGTCAGAGCCTGTAGAACCTCTCGGCTCGACGGTGTAATTTATGCATTTTAATCTGCATTCATAGCGTACTTGAACTCCGTGGCACTGGCTGCCTGCCTGAAAATCAAGAGAGCTGAGGCTCTTGAAAGGAACAAAGGAAACACATGTTAATGAAGTGATGGAATGAAAACTATTTAAAGGTAACCTCCAGGGGTGAAAGGGCACTATGTAATACATAAAGATAGCTATTCTCACTGCACGGAGGGCACTTGGGGTTTGGAGGGGAGGGAGTTGGTGGTGGCCCTTTTGGATAGAGGCATAGAGTCATACAGCACGGAAGCAGACCCTGAAGCTGACCAGGTATCCAAACTTAATCAGTCCCATTTGCCTGTGTTTGGTCCATATCCCTCTAAAACTTTCCTATTCGTGTATGAAATAAGTGCACAGAGGCCTGTATCCAGTCACATGTGCACTGTACACTGACTGACCAGCCAGCTCAGGGTCAGTCCCTTAAGTCAGGGACTCTCTGGTTCCTGTTTTTTTTATTTTATTAAACAGTACAGTTTACAAAACAGTTAACATTAACAGCTGTATACAAAGAAACAGCAATTTTATAAGGGAGAGGGGCAGAAAGCCAGGCCCCAAACCCTGCCGTTCAAACAGTTTTCAGGGAAATGATGACAAGCCTCAAATCCCAGTTTCAATCATCACAAAACAGTAACAATGACAAGTACATATAAGGTAGCCCAATTACATTTTTAAAAAGTGCACAAAATAGACCCCCAGCAAGCCACTCGTCCCTCCCACCTTCTGGCCACACTAAGGCAGCCCGCCCCATGTCCCTTCTGGCTCTCAGTCGGCCCCATGCCCCTTCTGGCTCTCAGTCCGCCCTGACGCACCTTCTGACCACTTCTAGGACAGTCTGTACTGGTTCCTAGGACGCCAGCGGTCAGGATGGCCTACTCACCTTCCAGCTTCCCTAACCACCCTTCGCACCTTCTGGCCACCTCTAGGACAGCCCGCCCTGCTACCTGCCCAGGGTGACAGTGCTGAGGGTGGCCTACCCACCTTCCGGATCTCTGTCTGCCCCGACGTACCATCTAGCTCTCGCCCATCCTGACACGCTATCTGGCCTGTGGACTACCCTTACACATCTGGTTGCCTCTAGGACAGCCCGTCCCTTCCCTGTGATGTCAGCACGCAGGCCAGCCCACAAGCCTTCCGGATCTCAGCCAGCCCCTACGCACCTTCTGGCTCTTGGCCGCTCTGACACACCTTCCGACACCTCTAGGACAGCCTGTCTCAATTACCCTTCTCAGGAAGACAACGCTCAGAACGGCCTACCCACCTTCCGGCTTTCGTGACAGCCTACCCACCTTCAGGTTTGCAGGACAGCCTACCCACCCTCGAGCTCTCAGGACAACAGCTTTCAGGACAACCTATGAGCCTTCCAAATCATGGTAAGGCCTGTCAGACTCAGGGACACAAGACAGTGCAGGTGATAAACCCAACAAACAACAAGACAAAGTCAATTATCAACAAACAGAGTCCCTTCTAATATAGAGTTTAGAACATATTTAGAGCATAGAATGTTACAGCACAGTACAGGTCCTTCGGCCCTCGAGCTGTGAAATTAATCTGATGCCCATCTAATCTACACCGTTCCATTATTATCCATATGTATGTCTGATGCCCATTCATTACGATAAACATTTCACTTCAAAATATAGAGTTCATTCCCAGGAACAGATCCACTCCAGTATACAAAGTGCATTGTCAGAAATAGAGTCCACTCCAAACTGCAGAGTCCATTGCTAAAAACAGTCCACAATCGAGGGCAGAGTCCATTCTTGAAGGCAGCTAATGCATGCCCCACAGCACATAGGTGTTCAGCCTCCACAGAGTCCTGGTCCATCCATAGAGAATCAGGTCCACTCACAGGAACACAGTACATTGTAAAGGTGCAGTTAACTCACAGGGGTTTAGTCCACTCCCAAAGGCAAGGTCTATTCCCAAACTCCAGGTTACAGCAAGTGCTACCTCCCAGCACACACACAGGTCTTCAGTCTTTGCAGAGGCCTAATCCTTGGGTCAGGCCTACCTACAGTAACAGCTGGAAAGTTGTATTTTTCTCACAAGGGCTCAGTCCAAACACCAAAAAACAGTGAAGACATATACAAAAACCAAAGAAAATTAGAGTTCAAGAGCTAAGCCCTGCCACAAAATCAACATTGTCCTTTTCTCAAAGTAAAAGAGAAAAGAGTAATACACAGGATATAACCAGCCTGCGAAACAACAATCCCCTAATGAGAACTGAGTTACACCTGAAACACAGTGACTGTGTGGACAGGCAGTTTAAAAATCAGTCCTCGCTAAAAAAGGAATGCCAGTTAACAAACTGGCTATATAATTCAGCCAATTTGGAAATCCGGTTTCCCCCATAAAAGCAGAAACCCGGGTGTTTTCCTATCTTCCTGGTGGTGGAAATTGAATAAAGATTGGTGCACTTTGTGTCTTTCACTGTGTCTCACACCTGCACACACACACCATGGGTTCTGGGGATAAAATAAGCACTACCGCACTTAGGTGATAGTGTGGGGGTTAATAGAAATAAAAAAAGAGGAAAAAAAAAGCAGAAACCAACAATAGCAGTAACACACTGACTGTGGCCTAGCCAGCACAGAGTCAGTCCCTTAAGTCAGAGGACTCTCTGAATCCTCTGTTTATATATTTTCTTATTTTTTTCCCCAATGTGTGTATGCAGGTGTAGGACACAGTGAAGAAAAACAGGTGTACAAATCTTTATTCATTTCCCACCACCAGTGACAACCAAGGCGCTTCTCATCAAAGGACAATGCTGCGTGATCAAAAAAGTGAAAGGGAGGACAGGGATTAAATGAAAATAGAGTTGGAGGGGGAAATAAAACACTCCACTCCCTGCGGTGCTGACCTCTCCCTGAACAGCTCGATCCCCTATTTATTTATTCTTTGTTTCTTTTTTAGTGAACAGAATGTCTGACATTCCTGTTTTTTTTTTGTTCTTTTATTACCCCCACAATACTGCCTAACTGCAGTAGTGCTTATTTTTTTCCCCAGCACCCATGTTGTATGTGTGCAGGCGTGAGACACCGTGAAAGACACAAGGTGCGCGAATCTTTATTCAGTTTCCATCACCAGGAAGAAAAGAAACACCCAAGTGGCCAGTGACAAGCAGTGCCCTTCACATCAAAGGGCAATGCGATGTGATCAAACAGTGAAAGGGAGGGTAGGGATTAAATCAAAATAGAGTTGGAGAGGGAAATAAAGCACTCCATTCCCTCCAAGTCACCAGTGCTGAAACTGACTTTCAATTCCACATCTTATTAATTGTAGGCTTTGTTAGCAAAGCCAGCACTTATTGCCCATTCCTCCGTTATTCCAAAGTCAACCACGATGTCAGTCTGGAGTTAGAGGCCAGATTGGGTAAAATCGGCAGATTTTCTTCCCGAAAGGACATTAGTGAATTAGATAAGTTTATACAAAATAGAGTTGGAGAGGGAAATAAAGCACTCCACTCCCTCCAAGTCACCAGTGCTGAAACTGACTTTCAATTCCACATCTTATTAATTGAATTTAAATTCCAGTGGCTGCCATAAAGTATTGACGACAGAGCCCACAGAGCTTGGCCTGGGGGTCTGAATTATGGTCCCAGTGATATTCCCAATACACAACTATATTGTTACTTATGTTGGGCTTGCTGTAAATATTAAGATATTCTGGGGGGGTGGGAGGAATCATTCTGTCAGATTCTTCACTGGGAACCTGTATATCTGTAAAACCTATGCTTGTACAAAATACAAATAAATTCTTCAAGTGTTCCATTGCTTTCCCCATTCCCACAGTCCTGAACACCACACAGAAATCACAGAATGATAACAGTACTGAAGAAGGCCATTTGCCCATCAGATCTGTAACCAACTCTCTCCAAGAGCAACTCACCTGTAGGAGCTGCCATGTCTTTTCCTTCATAGTCTTGCATTTCTTTTCCCTTTCGTTTCAGTTAATTAACCTTTTGAAGGCTCAGATTGAACCTGGCTCCACCACGCTTGTAGGCTATTGAATTCCAGATCTTAAACATTCACTGAGGGGTGTTAGCTGGACACAACAATCCAATTACCACAATGGGGGAAAAGCCAGTAGAATTTGCAAATGACACACAGTGGGTCAGATTCATCTGGCATACTTCAAAATGGAGGGCTAGTACAAGCAATGCATTCTCTAAGTACCACAGTATTTTGACCCTACTGGGAAAGAAAACTTCATGGTGAAATGTCAACATTCTTTTAAGTCATTTATCTTTGAATGCTGCTGATGAACTGCACTGTGAACCACAGATGTGCAAGTTTTCACAATTAAAACTGTCACAAAGGGTAGTTTATTCATTGGTTGAAGGAGAGTGTTGCTCCAACTCTTTCAACCATGCCTAATATCTCGATTTGGAGATGCCAGTGTTGGACTGGAGTGTACAAAGTTAAAAGTCACACAACACCAGGTTATATTTAGATTGATTCTAATCTAAAAAGTGAGATAACAGAGTTCTACATGAATGAATGCAGTTTTTGAGCAAAGTACAATGTAACTCTGCAAGTACAAATTCACCCCACAAAATATATGTGTGCATGTGGGTCTTTGTCTGTGTGTGTCTGTCTGTCTGGGGTGGGGGTTGAGTGTGAGAAAGTGTGTGTGTGTGTAATATCTCGAGGCATGGATTGGAGAGATATGGAACTCAGTGCTGCCATCCTCTGTCTGTTTTCATCATTGTACATTATTCCAGGTCTGTTTTACAGTATTTCCGATTGTAACGTGTCTCAGGATTTTGGTTTTGCCCTTAACACATGGAAATCTCAGCCAGCGAGATTACTAATGCAATTGTGTTGTCAGTTCTCCCACCCACCCACAAATAAATAGGTCTCTGATTCAAGGGCTGAACCCGGTGCAATTTGATCATTGTTTATTCCTGAAGGTGAACTCCGGTTCAGTTTGATTAAAATCAAAAATATAACTGCTGCATCTAAGAGGAAATGACTTTACCCCCCCCCCCAACAAAAATTGGAAACAAGTAGGAGGACTCGTCTGACAGAGCAGCTGCCATACGCCGACCCCTTGTAACAAATTATTCCCACTTTCTTATTCACTTAATCACCCACTATCACATGGATTCAGTTGATTGCAAGCAGGCAGGTTGTGCAGAGCTGTGCTCAGTTGTGTGGAGGAGGTGTGTGTGCGTATGTGGAGGAGGGTTGAGTTGTATAAAAGACAGGATATGAGCACTACAAACAGGTATAATTTAGACAATTGTAGCTGAACTCAGTGCAGGTTTTGAAAGTGATTTTGAACATGTATTGGGATCCATTCAGGAATTTTACAGGAGGGTCACATCCTAATGACGTGTTTTTCTAAAAATACACCAATTAATTTGTCTTCATGTGAAACAGGAATTTGGGTTCACGCACATTCATTATCTGAAACTACAGTTAATCAATGTCAAGTGGAATTGTTCATTGTTTCTGTTTGTCCTCAAGCTCTCAGTGGCAATCCAGGGGGAGAATACTTGTGTGATGTCGTCCAGAAGAAACCAGTTTGGAAGAAGCTTGTGTATGAAGGGACACAATTCTTTGAGAATTCCCATAGGCAAGATTGAATAGGGAAAAAAGAATCAGAGAAAGGAATGCCAATGATTTCAAGACCAAGAACTGTTCCTACTTCACAGAAACTCCTGCCAAATGTGTGGTTTGAGATGTGGCTCTAGGATCGGGCTTATCAGACACACAAGGACCCACAAAACCCATGACCAGTGACATGAAATTTCGGAGCGAGACGATAATTTTCATTAGCTTGTGATTGCTGACAACGGTGACTTTCTATTTGCCATTTCAGCTTCTGTCACTTCTTTCCATTGTTTCACTCTCCCCTTTTTCTGGGTGCTAATTTCAGTTGCTATTTTCATTTTTCATCTGACAAGTGGGCACCTGACAGAGTATCTGATGGACATCGATTTAATGCCAAAGCCTTGCCTGATTAAATTGTCAATCAGGCCTTACATTTGAACTCCTGTACGAGAGGGGCAAAGAGATGTTGCAAGCATCCCCAGTTACAATTTTTAGATACAAATGGAGTGTGTGTTGTTATAGATAAAGCAATATCAAGCCTAAGTGAGTAAACCAATCATTTTTAAAGTTGATCGCAGTGAACACCTGGATTAAAAGAATGTCTTTTGTTGGCTTCAAGATCTCCCAGCCTAATGAATTTCCACTCTTGGTCATTTCCTGGGATTGTCAGCAATGGTTCTGCTGTTTGCACTCCTGTCTCTGAACCACAAAGGCTCTTGTTTCAACTCTTAATCTGAGGCAAAAGTGCAAAAATCTATGCTGACTCAGTAGTGCAACACAGATGTCGTACTACACTTTCAGAAAATGCTACAATTTAGACAAGATGACTATGTGAATTGCAATTGCTGAACATACTCCATAGGTTGAATGGACTTGTCCTCTGCTACAGTAATTCTACAGTTCCATGTTAAACCAAGGCCTTATCAGCCTGCTTGGATGGAAGTAAGATATCTCACCGTGTTATTTCAAAGGAGGATTTGGGGGAGTTACCACCCGTGTCCCAGTCAATGTTTTATTCTTCGATCAATATCACAAAAAATTCAGATTATCCAATCATTACTCCATGCTGTTTGTCGGAGCTTGCTATCCAAATTGGCTGTCGTGTCCCCTGCAGTCTGCAACGCGGATTATCATTTAAATAAAACAAAAACTGCCGGAGAAACTCAGCAGATCTAGCAGCATCTTTGTAGATGACAAATAGAGTTAATGTTTTGAGTCCAGTATGAATTCTTCAGAACTGTCAGAAGTAGTTGTGCAATCTAACGGAGGGTCACTGGACTGTAATTGTTAACTTTGTCTCTCTCTCCACAGAGGAGAAAGTGAGGTCTGCAGATGCTGGAGATCAGAGCTGGAAATGTGTTGCTGGAAAAGCGCAGCAGGTCAGGCAGCATCCAGGGAACAGGAGAATCGACGTTTCGGCATAAGCCCTTCTTCAGGAAGAAGGGCTTATGCCCGAAACGTCGATTCTCCTGTTCCCTGGATGCTGCCTGACCTGCTGCGCTTTTCCAGCAACACATTTCCAGCTCTCTCTCCACAGATGCCACCAGACCTGTTGAGTTTCTCCAACATTTTATTTTTGTCAGATTGCCAGCATCTGCAGTACTTGGCTTTTATTTGACTAACTACATTTCATTGTAACACTTTTAACACCCTCTTGTTCAACCACTCTTCCATACTGCCAACTTGTTCTAAGAGCCGGTTTAAGTGAAATCCCCACCACTGCTTGTACATGTGGTGAAAACAAATCTGCATGTTATCAAGCGGCAGGTTTGCTTTCACCATTCTCTTTAACTGTAGGACACAATTGATCCTGCTCTATCTAATGTGGTAGAGGAAAACCCCTTCCTGGTCTAACTAAAAGAGGCCCTTGCACTGAACAAGAAGTAGCTTATTGAATGTTCGCAGCTAGTTACAAGTTAGATTAATATGAGAGATCTTGTTACAGAAGCTCTAAGACCGTAAGAAGACCATAAAACCCTAAAAAGTAGGAACAGGACTCGACTTAAGAATTTCGAGCTTGCTCCATCATTTAATAGGATCATGGCTGCTCCAACATTCCTCACATTCACTTTCCTGTTCTTTCTCCTAACCCTTTATTCCTCTATTGATTAATAATCTTTTTATCTCAGCATGAAATATACACAAGGATTCCATCTCCACAGCTGTCTGTGGCAAGTAGTTCCATAAACTCTCAACCCTCTCAGAGGAAAAAAAAATACTCATCTCAGTTTTACGTTGGCACTCCTTAATTCTGAGGCTATGTCCTTTTGTCTTAGACTCTCCAGTGAGGGGAACATTCTTCAGAATTTGTCCTTACAAGCCCTTTAAGAATCCCATATGTTTCAATGAGATTATTTCTCATTCATCTAAATTCCAGGAAGGAGAGTTCCAACCTGTTTCACCTTTGTTCATAAGTCAATCCCTCCATGCCAGGGATCATCCTAGTGAACTTTCTTTGAACTGCCTCCAATTAAATAATATTTTTCCTTAAATAAGGCAATCAGAACTGCTCACAGTTCTCCAGATGTGGTCTCACCAGCATCTTTTCTATTCTTACACTCCAACCCCCTTGAAATAAGGGCCAATGTTCCATTGGTCTTCCTGATTACCTTGCGTATAACTTTGTGTTTCATGCACAAGTCCCTTTGTGTTGCAAAATTCTGCACATTTTCTCCCCATAATGTCAGGTCTTCCTCCTTTGAGTTCCTATGCTGTGGTTCCCTCCAGTCTGTCTTGACTTGAGGTAATCTAGAGGTTTCACTGATGAGATTTCTCTACACACTTGATAGATTGTTAAGTGTCTTTGTTGAAGCCAAATGACTTGCATACTTTTCCTGAACATTTTCCCTACTGAAAACAGGCAATTTCTGTTTTGCAATCTCAGGGATTTCCATTGTGGAGTATGGCTGCCCTGCTGAAACAAGCAATTTCTTCTTTTCAATATTCCAGATGTCCGATAAAGCGATTTTTCTTCACAGTATCTCAGATTGTTGCTCGTACCTTCTCAGTGGTATCTTACATGTAGTTGCATGCACCACATCAACAGATTGTATTCTCAATCTACTGGTAAATTTGTACTGAAGCGTGTAAACATTTTCCTTCAGTTTGTTGATTTGGCTTGGACGCTCTCATTTGAACTTAGCAATTGCATTATTGATGAAATCAACATGTTCCCTTCCTCAGTTGCATGTTTGAAAATTGCTTCTTACTTGGCATGATCTCTGTCCCTGTTGCTAAGGATTCTTCCTAGGAAGATAAGGAAATGAAATTCTCTGCTTGAACTTGTGTAATCCAAGTCACCTCAGAATCCACCATCAGACTGAAATCTGTCACTCCTATTTGTTCACCAATCTGAGTCTCACTTTAGATACGTCAGTTATGGCTTCATTGTTTAACTTAAATAGGGTATACGATTCATTAGCTATTGATTGCTCATGTTTCCATGCAAATTTTATTGATTCTTAAAATCTGGATTCTTTTCTGTGTTGGTAGCAGTGGAAAACATTTCTGCCAGTCCAGTACAGTCACTAGTTTCTGTCTTGCTAACAAAACGAAATCGATTCCTTTTGCTAACATAGCAAATCTCAGTAGATTTTGTCTTCTCTTTGGGTTCCAAGAGTCTCGGGAGCCCAATTAAATCCTCTGCTGGTTGTTCCACAACCAGCTGTTTCTTAACAGGCTGATCTTGGCTTACTATTCTATGGCTGGTTGCTCCTGAATCAGATGTTTCTTGCTTTTTAACTCTTCCACAATTTGAAGAGAATTGAGAGCAAGGTATACATTCATACTCTAGTGAAAATTCTTGATTTATAATAAATGTATATGTTTCTTACTATTTGGCATTCCTTACACTGGAGAGTTGCTTATACCATACCTTTAATCTTAAGTATCATGCTTCCTGGACCATGCAGTTGCAATGTTGACAGCTTGAACAGTTTTTCCTGCATCATGATGTATTATCTGATTTCTGTAGTAACATTTGTCCCAGTCTCTAAATTTATTAGATGACCATTGACATAAATATCCTCTTTCCAAAAGATAAGTTCTTCATTACTTATTTTCCCTTGGAATGTTTCTCATTTCTCTTCTGTTGTCAACTACTTCTGTGTGAGCAGTTATTTGAATCTTTGTTTCTCTGTAACTGTGTCCTATCTTGGTTAGTTTTCTGTAAGTGATCTTTGTGTTATAGATGGAGCATTTACTTTTAATAGCTGGGCACTGTCTGTGCCTCTGAGGCTTCTTGGCTCCACAGCACTGACAAGGACTGGTACCTATCCTACTCAGTGTGCTGATCTATTGCATGTATCTTTAATGGCTTTGTATCTTAAGAACTGAATGGATTTTGCTGATCCTCTGTGCTGAGTTTGATCTTCCCCTTTTAGGATTGATCTGTGACTTCTGTTTCAGTCACCATCTGAATGCCTTTCTCTAGAAGTAAAATATTCCTTAAATAAAAATACATCTCACGAGTCATAGAGACTTAGAACTTCAATGTCCACACACTCAGTAGAAGTAACACAACTTAGGAAATCTACACACCACTGTCATGCATTAGTCTGTTTCTCCTTTGGAGTTGTGCATGGCCCTTCTCTAGTATAGTTGCTAACTCTCTTCCTGCAGCAGGTATCTTTCCCAAAGTTTCTGTAAGTTCCCATCTTTCTATAAGTTTCTCCCCGTTACCTTTGATCCTCTTGGCAATGAAGAACATATCTATCTCTGTTTGAAATATACTCAATGACGTGACCTCCACAGCTTTCTGTGGCAATGAATTCCACAGATTCATGGCTCTTTGGCCAAAGAAGCTTCTCCTTATCTCTGTTCTAAAAGGTCTTCCTTTTAAGCTGTGCTCCCGTATCCTTGTCTCTCCAGCAAATCGAAAATTTTCCTAACATGCATGCTATCAAGGCCATTTAGTATTCTAAAAGTTTCAATTAAATTCTCCCATATCCTCAACACCATCAAGTGTAGTCCTAGAGTTCTCAACATTCCTCAAATGTTAAACCTTTCATTTCTGGGGTCATTTTTGTTAACTTCCTGTGGACCTGCTCCAAGGCCAGTACATCTTTCCTGAGGTATGCGACTCAAAATTGCTCACTGCTCCCAGCATGTAATTGAAGGCAGTGAAATTAAGTCCTCACCACTGCTCACCATGTTTTATGAAGCAGTGAAATTAAATTTCACCACTGCTCATCATTTTATATGTCGCAATGAAACCAGGTCTGCACTAATCTTATGGTTTGCTGCCACCATCCTCTTTAAATACAGGGATCTCCAGACCTAATCGGTCCAGTTATGCAGTCACTTAAACTACTCACTGGTCTAACTAGAGAAAGCTCTCATATTGCACAAGAAGTAGTTTGTAGCATGTTAGCAACTAGTTATGTGTAACATTAAAATGATTGGTACAGAGACTGTAAAAAGGATCTGATGTTAGGGTTCATTCTTTCGTGACCCTAAGTTGTTCTGTGCACAAGTCTATATGATATCATCATTACAGGTGGTGCTGATGTCACTCCTCAGTGTGAACCCTTTTAGACACTTATACCTATACAACACAACTTGCTAGCCTTTCCTTTAGAAACTAACTTTTAAAGGATTAAGGGGATGTCTTTATATGCTTTGAAGGGGAAGCTAGATAGATCCATGAAGGGGGAAGTGAGTATCTGACAGGTGAGATGGTTATGTTGGGAGAAGGCTTGAAGCATAAACGCCAGTCAAACTGCTTGTTTCTGTGCTGCAAGTGTATTGTAAATTTCAGACTTCCTAAACTAGTGTACTGAGCTGCCGTTGCCTCCCACTGCTCCCCACACCAGATCAGCTGAATTCAAATAAGGCTGAATCTGAAAATAGTTTGGCTCTCCCAACCATTGCTTTGAACAGATTCTGCAGACCACCCACCAACTCATGCCAACTGTGAGCACAGCTTGAAAATGTCGCCTTCTATCTCCTTCCTCGTACTCTATTGCATTGTTGGTAATTCTGGCTATATCTCCTCTGTTGCTGCCTATGTGTCTCTTGCACACTCGCTGTATGTCTCCCTGTCTTTCTCTATTTCTGTTGCTGCTTGTTTCTCTTGAAATCTATTTCTGTTTGTATTGCCCTCTTGTCTGTACTTTTTTCTCTCACTCTGTGCTTCATTCTATTTCTCTTGATCTGTTTTTCTCTTTCTCTGTTCTGTCTGTCTTTCTTTTTCTTTCCTGTTTCTATTTTGTGCCATTTTTTTTCTCTCTCTCTCTCACCCACTCACTCACACTCACACACACACACCATGTGTGTGCCTTTTTCCACTGTCTCCATCAATTCCTTGCCTCGGTCTCTAGCTCTTCTGCATCTCTCACTTTCTGTGTCTTTCTCATTTCTGCTTTCACTGTGTTTCTCTTGTTTTGTTTCTATTTGTTGCTTTTTCGGTCTCTCGCTCTCTTCTGTCCCCAGCTACAGTTCATGACAAGTACAATGGAATCTGCTTCAGCAGCCACTCCTCCTGCTGCTTCCCACCTCTGCACAGCCTTGTCCCTCAATTCACATCTTCCCAGGAGCTGTCCTTCCTCAAAGAGCCCCATAATTAAAATATCTGCTGCCTCCCACCTCTGAGACAAGCACCTCAAATTCACAGCATCTGGGGAGCAGCCAAGCTTTCCCGTGGTGGCAAAGACCCATAATTATAGTCCCCATGTTGTCTGTTCTCTGGAATCAAGAAGGGAAATAACACAACAGTCAACAGCAAGGCCGCCAGTTCTTCCTGCCTTCTGAATACTGTGTGTGTAAGACGCAGAAACGTCATGGCAACTTCTTTAGAATCCCTCACAGCAGCCAGTCATCCAGCAGTCATATACAGATTTTATTTATTCACTCAGATGGTTTTGTGCATTGTTGGAAGGTTGGCATTTGTTGCACAAATGCCCATCCCTAGGTGCCCATGAGAAGATGCTCATATGCATTATTAGTGACCCACTACTGCCTACAGAGGTGGTAGTAATGATGCTCCCACAGGAGTCTTAGTGAGGGATCTTCAGGGTTTTGGCCCAGCAATGATGAACGAACAGCAGGCAATGTATGTCCAAGATTGGGAGATTTTGCGATGCATAGGGAAACTTTTGAAGTGGTGATGTCTCCTTGTTCCTGTGAAGGTGAAGGTCATGGATGTGGAGTTGGCTAGGCGAGTTGCTAGTGCATCCTGAAGGTTGACACACAATGTCTACAGTGTGTACTGTGGTCAGGGATGGGAGCAGGGATAATGATAGTAGTACCAGATGATTTCCAGTGACATTACTAATTTCTTGTATGTATTGTCAAACTTCAGACATGCAGTTTAAGTAATCTCAAAAACGATGCCTTTCAGAAGAGACATTGAACCAAAATCCTATCTGTCCACTGAGTAGGCATAAAAGTGTTCATTACTAAGAAGAACAGTATAGTTCTCCCTGATATCTTGGCCGATATTTATCCCTCAATCAGGATTATTAAAAAGAGATGATCTGGTTGTTGTCACATTGCTGTTTTGGGAGCTTGCTTTGCACAAATTGACTGCCTTATTTCCTGTGTTACAACAGTTCAGAAATTCTGGCCATGATTGTGAAAATAAACTTTAGAATGTCCGGATAGTGTGAAAGTTGCTATAAAAGTCTAAATCTTTGATGTAAACTTTGCAAGGGTTTTATGATACTGTAAAAATAATGACAATAATGACCTCTCCCAGTGACATTGACTGACACAGTAGTTGATCATTCAGACAAATAGATCCTAGTTTGGCTCTCGTAGACTGAGTCTTTGAGTCAGTGATCAGGAATCTTAGTCTAAGGATATTGAGACCAATTGCAGCAGATCTCCATCCACCTGAACTGATGGCCTTTCAAAACCATGCTAGGCATTGACCTTAATCACTTGGTTTTCAAGAGAGCTTGAAGGGTTTCACTACTGAGGGAAAGAAAAACAGAGGTTTAGATACTTATTTAGGTAGCAGACCATTTCTCAGCCCCTTACAGAATCTGCTTATTCTATTACATCCCAGGTACCCACATCCGGTGAAAGGCACCTCATGCTAAGGTATGTAACAGTTAAAAGAAGTGCTAGATTCTCTGTTGATGAACACTGAATATTTGCATTTATTTCACAAATTGCTTGCTAATAGGTGACTTCAAATTGATTAATTTTGGTGTTTGTTCAGGAAGCATGACGTTGTCTCAGCCACACGTACAAAATAAACCCCACAGGTATATATTTCCCCACACACACAGTTATATGTATCCATATGCACAATAACCTTGCTGTAATTCACTAGCTCAGTGCACAATTTATGATGTAAATCCAGCTAATTGGTCAAATTAGATAGTGGCCAGCTTTTGGAACAAAATCCCTTTTTTTTTCTCTTTCAAGTAATTTTTTTTGAGAGAAAGAAGGATTCAATTATAAAAATATTGTATATTTTAGAGGGGCCACTACAACTATGTATACAATAAACAGACTCAAATGCAGCAACCCCAGTGAGCAAGAGGCTTGCTGGTATACCAAGTCACACAAGAGTCCAGGTTCAATTGCAGGTCAGTCAGTTGGTCTCGGTCAAAAGAAAGAAGAGAATGGTAACTGGGCTGTGACTCTTGGCCTCAGTGCCCAAAATGGCTATCTCAAAAATCCCACACGGAACATGGTGCCTAGAGTTTGGCAGCAATGATAGGGAAGTACTGGAGCAAAGGATCCCTGTCACATTTAGATTCCTGAGCATCTCTAAGCATGAAATGAGAGGGAGAGAATGTTGTTCTCTTTATACACATGAACAAGGAGCTGGAAGTGTTTCTATGGAAACAGTGAACAAGTGAGTAAAGGTGTTACCATGGAAACATTCTGTAGAAATCGAAATACAAAGCATTGTATAATTTGCTTTCAATGCCTTATGGGTTAATAAAATATCTAGGTGCCACAGACCAGATGGGGATGGTGAGTGACTGAGAGAGGACCTTGAAACTGAAGGTAATCCCATGCTCCTGTAGCCAATACCATGCTCCTGTAGCCAATATACTCTCAGGTGGTGAAGGCTGTGGGCTTTGAATAGACCAGGTTGGACCATATCCTCTATATTTACATACCTGGTGGACTAACTTCCAACCTCCTGCACACTTCACTCATTCATAGTCAAGATCAAAAGGCACCTTTAACAAGGCCACATTCGAATGGCTTTCCCAATTAAATGAAGTGTTAAACCCTTTACTGGGGAGTACAGGATTCAGTTCACAAATTACTGTTAATTTGGAATAGATGATTTCAAAATGATTGAAGCTTTCATCTACCACCTTGATGTTTACATAGGAGACAATGTGTATTATCTCACTCATCCCATAGTTACACATTCACTTACACCTCACATGAAGCATACACAAACACACTTCCCACCAGCCCCTCACAACCCCACAGAACTTTCATGTATCTATACCACAGTATCCTCACTATTATTCATTGCAGTCACCCAATGAATAATGTAAAGTATGAACCCAGCTAGTTGTCGAATTACAGCACTGACTAGATTTGAAAAAACACCCATGTTTCTTTCAAGTGATTTAAAACACATTTTTGAAGGAAAGAGTGACCAATTAGTTAAAAAGAATCGTGGATGTCTCAGAGGAGATATATGAATAGCCTGAACATCTTCCCATTATGTCCATTGAAAATAAACATAATAATATCCACTTGATCAGCACCCCAACCACCCCTGGAACACTATTCCATCTCAACACTGAAGCATAATGGCACCAGTGTGTATTACAATCTAGAAAATCTGCTAGCTTCCTGCCAACGATCCTTTGACAGCACCTTCCAAACCATTACCTCTCCCTCTAGAAGGCCGAGGACAGCAGATGCATGGGAACACCACAAGCTGCAAGTTCCCCTCCAAGTCACTCAACATCCTGACTTGGAAATATATCGTTCCTTCAGTGTCACGAGGTCAAAATCCTGGATCCTGGATCTCCTTTCCTAACAGGACTGTGGGTGTTCTTATACAAGGACGACTGTAGCAGTTCAAGGAGGCAGCCAACCAGTACCTTCTCAATGGACAATTAGGGAAGGTCTGGCCTTAATACTAACGTAACATACCAAGAACAAATTTTAAAAACACGGCAACTTCAAGGAATTATACCTGGACCCAGGTACAATTGCTGGTGGTTCAATTGGTTTAACTTGAGAGCAGGAAGAGAACGGCAACTGAGCTGTGATTATTAGCTTCAGTGGTTGTGGTAGTCCCACATAGGATAGCATTATGCCCTGGGATTGATGGCTTAGTGATGATGGAGGAAAGACTCCAAGTCACATTTAGATTCCTGAGCAGCTAAAAGGATGAAACAAGAGAGAGAAAATTGGTCCCTTTGTACACATGAACAAGGAGCTGGTTGTGTTTCCATGGAAACCGGGAACAAGTGAGTGAAGGTGTTGCTGTGGAAACGTTCTGCAGAAATCCACATACAATGCATTGTAAAATTAGTTTCACAGTGTTAGGGGTTAATAAAATATCTCTAGTGCCACAGGCAAATTTTTTTTTTCCCTTCACTGTGTAATGTTCCAGCGGGCGTTCTGCGGCTGACGAACAAATCCAGAGCTTTGCTTCAACTAGTAATTTCAGCCCTTCAGCTGCAGGCAGGAGTGTGAGACAGGTATAATTATACTGTGCTGGAGGAACAAAGAGACAGCACTTTGAGCAGTGCTTTGAACCATCTCCTCCGCTACCATGCTCCACAGCAGGTTCAGCAATGGGACTGGTTTGGCATTCTGCAGACTGCATCCAAGCCTTTTAACCCTTGCTGAGCCTGCTCCCAGTGTGCTCAATCTTTTTCACAACCAGTGTCAGCAGAACATATAATTCTTGATCAAAAGTGGCTATTTAGTCCCTTTTAATTCAGTATTTCCAGGAGTTCTATCTTTCATTCCCCATTCTTTTCATTGCAGCAACCAACTGGTCCTTAAGTAAATCTTAGCATTTTCACACCCAATTCATTCCAAGTATTGGGAGAAAGTGAGGACTGCAGATGCTGGAGATTAGAGTCAAGAGTGTGATGCTGGAAAAGCACAGCAGGTCAGGCAGCATCCGAGAAGCAAGAGAATCGACGTTTTGGGCAAAAGCCCTTCCTCAGGAATGAGGCTGTGAGCTGAGGGAATGGAGAGATAAATGGGAAAGGTTGGGGCTGGGGGGGCAAGGTGATAGGTCGGAGAGGAGGGTGGAGCGGATAGGTGGGAAGGAAAATGGACAGGTTAGGGCGGTGCTTAATTGGAAGAGTGGAACTGAGATGGGGGAGGATTAATGAGGAAACTGATGAAATCTATATTGATGTTGTGGTTGGAGGGTGCTGAGGCAGAAGATGAGGTGATCTTCCTCCAGGCGTTAGATGGTTAGGGAGTGGTGATGAGGAGGCCCAGGACCTGCATGCCCTTGGCGGAGTGGGAAAAGGAGTTGAAGTGTTCAGCCATGGGGCGGTGGGGTTAGTTGGTGCACATGTCCCAGAGATGTTCTCTGAAGGCCTGCTCCATTGCCACTCCCTAACCACCCGACCCTGGAGAAAGAATGCCTCATCTACTGCCTCGGGACCCCACAACCCCAAGGCATCAATATGGATTTCACCAGTTTCCTCATTTCAGCCCCCCCCCCATCCCAGTTCTAACCTTTCAACTCGGCACTGCCCTCATGACCTGTCCTACCTGTTAATCTTCCTTCCTACCTATCTGCTCCACCCTTTTCTATGACCTATCACCACTACCCTCACCTCCATCTACCTATCACAATCTCAGGCACCTTCCCCCAGCCCCACCCCTCCCTTTTATCTCTCCACTCCCTTGGCTCACAGCCTCATTCCCCAAAACATTGTATCTCCTGCTCGTCAGATGCTGCCTGACTTGCTGTGCTTTTCCAACACCCCACACTCAACTCATTCCAGGTATTGACCATGCTAGTTTATGGAGTATATTTGGATATCGATCCTCCAATTGACCTTTCATTGCATTGAAACTGGTCTCCATGCTTTAATTGAAAGAACGTTGCAATAGTTATATCTGTGCCATGTTTATTTTTAGTTACCTCTATGGGACCAGACAATGTGTTTTTAATGATTTGAAGATGCTGGTGTTGGACTAGGGTGTACAAAGTTAAAAATCACACAACAACAGGTTATAGTCCAACAGGTTTAATTGGAAGCACACCAGCTTTCGGAGTGCCGCTCCTTCATCAGGTGATTGTGGAGGACACAATTGCAAGGCACAGAATTTATAGCAAAAATTTACTGTGTGATGTAACTGAAATAATACATTGAAAAATACCTTTCTTGTCTGTTGAGTCTTTCATCTGTTTGAATACCATGATAGTTTCACTTCTTTCATGTGTAAATTACAAAACCTTTTTTTAAAAGTTGCATTCTCGGGTTAACTGTAACATTTGGTGTTAGCTAGACAATATGTTGAAGTTGTTAGCCCCCTGTGTTCTCTGTCTGTGCGTTGATGTTTAGATTGACAGACACACAGACAGACACAAAGAGCCACATGCACACACATATTTTGTGGGGTGAATTTGTACTTACAGAGTTACATTGTACTTTGCTCAAAAACTGCATGAATTCATGTAAAGCTCTGTTATCTCACTTTTTTGATTCTAATTTAAAAAGTGAGATAACAGAGCTTTACATGAATTCATGCAGTTTTTGAGCAAAGTACAATGTAACTCTGCAAGTACAAATTCACCCCACAAAATATGTGTGTGCATGTGGCTCTTTGTGTCTGTCTGTGTGTCTGTCAATCTAAACATCAACGCACAGACAGAGAACACGGGGCTAACAACTTCAACATATTGTCTAGCTAACACCAAATGTTACAGTTAACCTGAGAATGCAACTTTTAAAAAAAGGTTTTGTAATTTACACATGAAAGAAGTGAAACTATCATGGTATCCAAATAGATGAAAGACCCAACAGACAATCAAGGTATTTTTCAATGTATAATTTCAGTTACATCACACAGTAAATTTTTTGCTCTAAATTCTGTGCCTTACAATTGTCCTCCACAATCACCTGATGAAGGAGGCGGTGCTCAGAAAGCCAGTATGCTTCCAATTAAACCTGTTGGACTATAACCTGGTGTTGTGTGATTTTTAACTGTCTTTTTAATGAGGTTGCTTGAGAAATAAAATTGGGTGGGACACTGGGCTAAAGTCTGTTGCTTTTCTTTGATAAATTCTCTGGAGTCCTCCATACATCTGCCTAAGAGAACACATTCCGCCTTCGTAAGATGGCACCCGTTTCAGTGGGAATGTTAGCCTGGATGAGGTGCTCAGTAAAACCATAGGAATAGGAGTAGACCATTCGATCCCCCGAAACTGCTCATTCTGGAGAGGATTTGGCCTCAGGAGATATACAACACACAAATGATTGGCAAATTGCTCACCTTGCAGTGAAATAGAATATAAATCCCAGTCCTTCCTGTTCTATAGGACACAGAAGTAGGCCATTGAGTCTGCTTTGTCATTCAGTGAGATCGTGCTGATCTAATAATCCTCAATTCTACTTTTCTGTCCTTTCTCATACTGATTACTGTTGAGATAATGCATCTGTTGACTGAGTGAAATGCAATAGGTCACCACTGAATGATGTGCTACAGCATTGAGGGGTTAATGTTGAGAGAAACGATCAGATTGACAAACATTCTAGCTAAGGTTGGAGATGTAAACTATCTTTAGACCCACTATGTCAATGACCACAGCATAAATTTCAATATATCAACCAATTAACAGTAGAGCCATTTCAATCATTTTTTCTATATTAGGCTTACAATAAAAAGATCCATCAACCATCTTTCTTCAATTAATAATAAAATGATTGTGAAAATGGGATTTATTTAGCAAAGATGTAAAGCTAATTGATACACAATTTGAAATATAAAGATAAATTCCCCAACATGAATGCAGAAACACACATGATACCAGAACATACAAATATCTTCCTCTGAAGAGATTCACTTTAGAAAAATAAACACTTTTTGGTCAAAGAGGGTTAGGTTTTGAAGATAAAAGGGATAAGATACGGAATATTCAGATTGTTGGTTCCAATATACTGTCATATGTTGCAGATAACACCAAACATAGGCAGTTATCTCTAGGATTTTTATAAATGTAGAATCCCAAAGAAATGCAATAACTGAAGATTTTGCTTTTCAAGAGGGCCACCAGGTTTCATATTGAACTGTCGATTTTTTTTTTCCCCAGAAACAGGAGAGCTAAGCTGGGATCTCCTTTCCTTCAGTAGGCTGGTCACCAGTGACCCAAAACTATATCCAAAGCAAATTGATTTGATTAGATTAGATTACTTACAGTGTGGAAACAGGCCCTTCGGCCCAACAAGTCCACACCGACCCGCCACCCACCCATACCCCTACATTTACCCCTAACCTAACACTACAGGCAGTTTAGCATGGCCAATTCACCTGACCTGCACATCTTTGGACTGTGGGAGGAAACCGGAACACCCGGAGGAAACCCACGCAGACACGGGGAGAACATGCAAACTCCACACAGTCAGCCGCCTGAGGCGGGAATTGAACCCGGGACTCTGGCGCTATGAGGCAGCAGTGCTAACCACTGTGCCACCACTGAGAGATTCTGGGACCTCACAGTCATAAACCTGCACAGGAGGTTCCAGTAAAGATGAAGTTACACAATATATGTGCATACCATGCATTTAAAAATGAATCAATGTTTTTTATTGACCTCTTCAAAAATAACCAATCCACAAAATATAATTGTAACATAATGTTTTCTTTATATGTTTTCTCAGGTCATTTGACCAAGTTAGATTTTGTGATGAATCATGGATTGCATGTTCTACAGAGGAAAGAAACTTATGTTCTGTTTTCAACTATCCGAGCTCACTAACTTTCAGGTCTGACCTCACCTTGAACTAAAATGTTTCATCTTTAGATTAAAAAACTCATGGTGTTGGGGATGATCTATTTGCATATATAGAGTTTGATCCTCAGAAGGACTTGAGTATCCTTGTCCACGAGTCACTGAAAGTTCACACACAAGTACTCTAAGCAATTAAGAAAGAAAATGGTATGTTGGCCTTAATTGCAAGATGATTTGAGTACAGGAGTAAAGATATCTTTTTGAACTTATATGGAGCTTTGGATATTGTGTGCAGTTTTGGTCTTCCTACCAACAGAAAGATACACTTATAAATGAGGGAGTGCAACAAAGGTTCACCAAAGTAATTTCTGGTGTGGAGGGATTGCCTTCTGAGGAAGGGTTAAATACACTGAGCGTTTATTCTCTGGAATTTGGAAGATTGAAAAGTGATCTCATTCAAGATACAAAATTCTTACAGGGCTCAACAGGGTAAATGCAGAAAAGACATTTCCCGTGGCTGGGGCTATATATAACCAGGGGAAACATTCTCAAATAAGGGGTAAGCCATTTATGGTGGAAGTGAGATTCAGATGTTGATGAATCTTTGGAATTCCCTGCCCCAGGGGCTTTGGAGGCTCAATTCTGGGTATGTTCAAGATTGAGATTAATAGATTTGTACAGGTTATAAACCATAGAAGGATAGGGGATAGTGTAGGGAAAATGGTACTTATGCAGAAGGTCAGTCAAGCCCTCATTAATGGCAGAGTGGGCTGAATGCTCTGGTTTTTAGAATGTTCTTAGAAACAGAAGCTGTAATGTTTTTCCCTCCTAGAGGCAGTAAGAAAGGGAAATAGTCCTGCAAGTTACTCCCTTGTCACCATCTTACTTGCTATGTTCTGGTCAAGAAAGTCCATGTGCACCCTTCTCACCTTGCCAACTATTAGGGCCCTTAAGTAATCCATTAATGGCCACTCAAGGACCTCCAACTCACTATTGGCCAACTATCTGTCATCAGATCTATCTTCACAGTGAGCTGGTTTCCCACCTTTTTTTACCAGCCCTTCTTTCCCTATGAACCACACACAGGCATAAGATATTGCAACACCTTCCCCTCCCATCCTCCCTCATTTCAACCGTGGGAAGAAGAAAACAAACTTACCTCCTCCCTACTGAATCCTATAAGAATTAGGCCTTGATTGGCAATTCTTAAACCCAGAGGCTGCCAGCTTCTGATGGGCAAACAGCCCCAGTCAGCCCAGGATGTCAAAGCCCATTATCTAACTATGCTCTGCCAGTTGCCCCTTAAGCTCATTGGTTAAGTTTTCTCAGAAGAGGGGATGGCAAGTTATTCACTACCTAATACACTGACCCCCCCCCCCCCCCCCTCTTCTCACAATCTTTTTTTAAATGAGAAAAATCATACCCAGAACATCAGGATAAATAAAAACAAAAGTGTTGGAGAAACCCAGCAGTTCTGGTTGCAAGAGAAATAGAACTAACCTTGCAGGTCCAAAATTGATTTTTCTTTGGAACTGATGATGCACGACCTGCTGAGTTCCTCAATCACTTTCTATTTTTCCTTCAGATCTCTGACATCCACATTATGTTGCTTTTTAGACAAGATAAATTGGCCATTTTCAGATCGGCAAATTTTAGTGGATTGGCAAATGGATCAGTACTTGGATTTCAACGACTGAATTTGCAATGTGTATTCATAACTTAGTTTAATAGCCTGAGTATATTACAAAGATACAAAGTCTGTTATGTGACATGGATAGGTTAGATGGGTAAGCAAAAGCTTGGAATGTAGAATATAATGTGGGAAACGGGTTGTCTACTTTGTCAGATAAAATAGAAAAGTAGGATTTAAATGGAGAGAGACTGTAGGTTGTACAAAAGGATTTGGGTGTCTTTCTAAAATTGCATGTGCAGACAGCAAGCACTTAGGAAGGCAAATGACATGTTGGTCTTTATTGCAAGTGGAATGGAGTACAAACATTGGGAGTATTTGCTGCAGCTGTACAAGGGCATTGGTGAGACTGCTCCCAAGTACAGTTTTGCTGTTATATAAACAAGGATATACTTCCATTCGAAGCAGTTCAAAGAAGGTTCACTCACCTGACTCCTGGATTGAAGGGATTTATTTATGAGGAATAGTTGAGCAGGTTGGGTCTGCCTCAATGGAGTTCTGAAGAATGAGAAGTGATCCTATTGAAACTTCTGAGTAAGATTCTGAGGGGTCTTGTCAAAGCTAGGTACTGAGAAGGTACTTCCTCTTGGCAATCTAGAACCGGTGGTACAGCTTAAAAACACTGGCCCTGCCATTTAAGAAGAGCAGGAGGACGTTTGGGGCAGCACAGTTGCTGAGTGGTTAGTCGGTGCAGACTCAATGGCCAAATGGCCTCTTTCCACACTAGGGATTCAATGATGTTTGTCAACCAGACGGCCTTTAGACCTACAAGTTTGCTTTCCCAAAATGGCTGCATCACTGAATACATTCAAGGCTTAATGCAGCAAATCTTTGCACGATGGAAAAATTAAAAGTTGTTGGGAATGAGTACGAATATGGAGTTCAGACCTCAATCAAATCCACCTTGACTTTATTGAATGGTAAGCAAGCTTGAGGAGCCAAATGGCATACTCCTGCTCTCTGTTCTTATGACCTTAAATCTAAACTGGACTAACTCCAGACAATAACCTTCTGAGAACTCTGCATTCCTTCAGTCTGGCCTCTTGCACATTCTCAATGGTCAAAACACAATTAGCAGCCATATCATCAGCTGTCTCAACCGCAAGCTGTGGAAATCAGCTTTTCAACTCTCTCCCCCTCCCCCCCTTTCCTACTAAAAATTTAGTTTCAGGTTTTGGGCAAGAGATGCAAAAGGCATTTCAGATAAAACATTTTTGCACAGTAAGCAGTTATGACTTTGAATTTGGCACTCGTGAAGATAGTGGAAATGGAGATGATAAGTGTTTCTGAAGGGAATTC
Source organism: Chiloscyllium plagiosum (assembly GCF_004010195.1). Taxonomy (NCBI): domain Eukaryota; kingdom Metazoa; phylum Chordata; class Chondrichthyes; order Orectolobiformes; family Hemiscylliidae; genus Chiloscyllium; species Chiloscyllium plagiosum. Next base: position 15,561,016 of record NC_057748.1, on the reverse strand, counting down.
GATAAGTGCTGGCAGGAAAGGAATTTGCAAATCTATGGAGCAGGAGAATACTCGAGAGAATCAGTATGGATCTAATAGGATGAATGACCTCCTTCCAAGCTGTAATGATTGTGACTCTTTATGTGGCCTGTCATTCACCATTTGATCTGGCAATGATATTGTGAAGTCCTGTGGGATGTCTTTGCTATGTTAAAGGCAGTAGAGAAATGAAATTTATTGGAATTGGGCCTTAGTTGTTCAGTTGGCTTTGATTAGTCCATATGGTCAGTGTTTATTAACAGCCTGGAAGAGCTAACCTAAAATTCTGATGGTTGAACACTTGCTGGAGATCCATTCTCAAAAGCACAGATGAACTGATATACTGTGGAGACTTCAGGGCTAATGATGAGCAAAACCAAAGTTGATGCAAGTGTCAGTTGATTTGCCTTAAGCACACAACAGTGGGCGCAGCTCTGAAGCCTCCATATAGCATAATCTTCCACTAATGAAATGGATGGAAAGCTGTGTCACACATCATTCACTGATCCCAAAAACTGCAGTTCACCTGATTCATTATCAACTTTATTCAGGGTGTCAATCTCCCTCTGGAGCTTGAATTAATTTCACTGTACCTCCAAAGCACTTTGCATCCAATAAATACCTTTGTGATTTCACTGTTGCAGGAAACACAGCAGCCAGTGTGCACATAGCAAAATTCCACATGCTGCTCCTGTTGTGATATACTGGCACAGAACACTTTTTATGCCCACCAGGCAATCTCAGTTTAACAGCTCACCTGAAAGACTGCAATATATGCTGTCTCCCCCCCCATTACCACCAGGATTGTATTGGGGACCAGCCTTGATTTTTATGCTTAAGTCTCGGGAATGCAATTTGAAACCCAACTTTCCAACTCAGAGGTGGGAGTTCTGTCACTGTCCTGCCTGAAGATGGGATGTTGATCAAGAAAAACACTATTGATTATTCCTGAAGATTTTTGTTTTGGTTTTTCTTGGATGGAGATTTTCAGCATTGACTAATTAAACTTTTGTTCAACTTTCCTCTACAACCAAGTATTCTCAAGGCAATTACAATACAAGTTGACTGTAATGTATAAATTCCACAGCATTACTCAATAAAAATACCAATCTTGCAAACATCACTATAAGTCCATTGTCACCAATACCCATCCTTCATACCTACTCTGATGAACAATGTCAGTAAATGCCATTCTAAGGATGTTACTGTTTCAAAACGTGTGGCACTGGAAAAAGCACAGCAGGTTGGGCAGCATCTGAGGAGCAGGAGAGTCAACGTTTCAGGCATAAGCTCTTCATCAGGAATACTTTGGGAGAACCGTTTCTGGAGGCTTTGGAGCTGGTGTGGGTAGCAGTTGCCCCGGTCAGATCCAAATTGAGGTGGTCTGAATGTAGTTTGGACTCCATAGGGGATAGGTTGGTCGTGTAGGCAGATGCTGAGGAAGGAAATGTGGCTGTAGTAGTGGGGCTGCTTCAGGATGTGGTTGAAGAGCTTCAGGGCAGAGGAGATGACCTGGGGTGTGCAGCAGAAGAGAGACTCATTGAGATCCTTGTGGAAGGACGAGGAGAACTTCTTCAGGATGAGTAACAAGGCTTCGCAGTATGGTTTCAGTGACTAGAGGAAAGTGAGGATTGCAGAAGCTAGTCGAGAAAAAGCATAGCAATAAGCCCTTCAATGTCGACTGTCCTGCACCTCTGATATTGCCTGACCTGTTGTGCTTTTTCCAGTGTCACATTTTTTCACTCTGACTGTCCAGCATCTGCATTTCTCACTTTCTCCTCCATGCTACTGATTGATTCCCACACAAAACAAAATTGATTAAAGACTTCCCCAAGGGATATGTTGCAAATTGGTAAATGTCATCCCCAACACGAGGATTATCATATGAAATGGTTTAGTTCTCTCACGGGACATGCGAGTCGCTGACTGACCGGAGTTTATTGTCCATCCCTTGCAGTTAATACTTTTTAAAAATTGGATGCAAACTAGTTGTTAAGATGGCTTACCCAAATTATATGTTTTTGACATTTGGACTACATATTGGACCAAGTCTTGGGTGACTACCTAATTTGTATTGAAATAGGTGAGCCATCTGTGGAATTTACATATCTCATTATATAAGAATGGGCCCATACACAACATGGGTGCTGGGGGGAAAAAAGCACTACCGCAGTTAGGGGGTAGTGTGGGTTTTTTAAAAAAAAACAGGAGAGTCAGCCATTTAAAAAAAAGAACAGGACTGTCAGACATCCTGTTCAGTCTGGCAGCTGGCTCTAGGGATCAGTGTTGAAGACTCTCCACATATAAATAGAAGGTGATTTGGCAAAAGAAAAAATATATAAGAATGGGCCAACACTTAAAGACTATAGAGTTTCCAGACTGTCCATACTTGGCAACAGAGAAGATTGAAATTTAATGGCCTTTGTCAATTTGCCTTTGAATCATGAGGACGTCACCGACCAAACTAGTCTTGAAGCATTAATCCTGGTCATGTGATTGTAACTGGTTTCAAAACTGTGCCCTTATTACTCCAGGATTCAGCAGATTCATCAGAACCAACAGTCAGCTTGAAAACCAGACTCTGAAATGACCTATAAGACATCAAGCAACCAGAGTACTTCGTCCAGTTCAACATTCACGTAGATGCCACTTTCCCAGATACTCAACTGTAAGAAACTTCACAACCTGCTATGAGCACTTCACTTTACAAGACCCTCATGTCAATATTATAACATCAAATCTGCTTGACAAATCATAGTTCTACATGTACAGGACTGGAGTTCATAAAGCAGAAATTATGTTAATTGTAATTTGTAGAAGTGTACTATATGGAATCTGATTCTTATGCATTTATATGTGTTTGCATGAGACAAGTGTGTGATACAGGTCGTTCTGCTACAACACGCGTTTCGTTAATGCGAGTTTGCTTTAATGTGATTGACGAATTGAGGACACTTTCTAAAGCATGAACTTTTAAAACCTGTCTTGGCTGTAAAGTAATTGCATCACCAACAGTTTAAGTGCTATTTCTAAAGTGCAATTTTTCTATAACACAGGGTTGTACAAGAATGCAATCAATGCTTTATAGAAGAATTATCTGTATTGTGTTAATTTGGGTTGTGTGCGAGAATAAGCATTTTTTATTTTTAAATTTGCAAAAGTTTATTGCTAAAGTATATAACTGAGATACATGTTGAGGGTAAGAAAAGACACACTCTTTCCACATAAAACATTATGATTGCACATTGTACGAAACGCACTGTTTTGTCCAGGACATAAAGCTGTCTATTCTGACAAACAGCTGTGCTTAGGAATGCAAGGAATGTACATTTCTAGAGTGCCTTCATGGGCATCTGTGGTGTAATAGTGATCTCCCTAATTCTGGGCCAGAGGACCTGGGCTCAAATCCCACCTACTCCAGAGGGATGTCAAACATATGTGAACATGTTGATTTGACATATCTAAAATTAAACCACTTTAGATTCACTGACGGAATGTTTAAGGCACTGGACAAAGCTGTCATTATGTCTACTCTCAGTATGCCAGTTAAGTTCTTATAGACTGTAGCATAACCTTATTTTCAGAGGGTCCTGTGACACAGTGGTTATATCCCTATCTCTGGACTAGAAGACCTGGGTCCAAGTTCCACAGGCGTGTCTGAACAGGGTGATTAAAACATTTCTATAGTGCCTTACATGATTTAGAATAATTGAAAATGCTTTACAGACAATAAAGTATTTTTGGAATGTGGCAGATAATTTACGGATGGGCAATAATTGCTCACCCAGTCAGCGACACTCATATCGTATGAATGAATAAAAAATAATTATTCATAGCAAGTTCTCACAAAAAACTATGTGATAATGACCAAAGAATCAATCTTTGTATGTTGTTTTAAGGATAAATATTGACCAGGATGAACATTCCTGCTCTTTAAAATAGTGTCGTGGAATATTTATGTCCTCAGAGAGAAGGTGGGGTGAGTGTTTCTTTGATGTTACAGCCCTTTTCACATCAATTAACATTGACCTAGCCAAAGAAACACTGGCATCACTACTAGGAAAAGCAGGACCACAACCACCAGACAGCACCAACTTCATCAGCAAAGACAACATTCTCAAGTTAGCGGACTTGTGCCTCACCACCCACTTCATATTCAATAACAAAACCTACAAACAAGTCAACGGAACACCTATGAAATCACCAATATCAGGGCTCATAGGGGAAGCAGTAATGCAGAGACTTGAACAAGCTGCCCTGTCATCTATCCAATCCAAACTTTGGGTCTGCTATGTAGATGACACCTTTGTCATCACAAAACAGAACAAATTATAGGAAACATACAACACCATCAATAATATCCTGACAGGCATAAAATCCGCAAAAGAGGATGAGAATGACAACAGACTTCCATTCCTAGACATGACAGTTGAACGTACAGTTAGTGGAGAGCTTCAAACCAGCGTCTACAGAAAAACAACACATCCAGACCAAATACTTCAGAAACAATCATCCCAACAACCACAAACAGAGCTGCATCAAGACATTATTTCAACGAGCTACATTACACTGCAGCATCCAAGAACTACAAAAAGTAGAAGAATATCTACAATGTTTTCAAAAAAAAGTACCCAATAAACAGAATCAGCAGATTCCTCAGAAACCAACCCCAAACAAGCAGACACAACACAACTAAGAACTATAGCCACTTTACGTTACATCAAAGACATATCAGAAATGAGTTCCAGACTACCCAGACCCCTCGGCATCATGGTAGTCTGCAAACCTACCAACACATTTAAGCAGTGACTAATTAACCTAAAGGATCCATTAGATACCACCAATAAAACATGTCATTTACAAGATACTATGTAAAAACTGTAAAAAAAACACTACATCGGTCAAACTACCAGGATACATGAACACCAACTGGCCACCAAAAGACAGGATCCACTGATACATACAGACAAAGAAGGATACTGCTTTGACTGGGACAATACACGTCTTAAGACAGGCGAAACAAAGACACACATGAGAATTCTTAGAGGCTTGGCATTCTAACCAGAACTTCATCAATAGGCACATGGATTTAGATCCAATCTACCTTCCCTTGAGAAAAAGAACTGGAAATGACAACACCCACCTTAAGAAACCAAGACCAATAAATAGAGAGGTGGGACATACCACCAGAAACTGCTTCACTGGAGACTCACACTAATAATGATTGTAGATATTCTTCTCCTTTTCGTAGTTATTGGATGCTGCAGTGTAATGTAGTATGGTGACGAAAATCTGAAAACAAACCTTCAAGCTCAGTGAGCTAACTTAGATACTTATCGTCAACCTGAGCTACAAATCTTCTCAAAAATTGCTAAGTTTCTTTCTTTATCTGAAAGTCAATATCTCCAGTAGTGCAGGAGTAGAGGTAGAAATTTGTTTTGACTACCATCAATACTATCAACCTCTACAGCTGATGAAAAACTGCGCAGACTCATACCACTTGTGGTGTAGCTGCCAGCTGTCTGATAGGTGAAGGTAGATCTACAGATATTATAGCATAGTGCAAATTTCAGCAGTCCATCTCTTGTACCTGCTGATCTCCCAAGTATCACATCTTTTGTCTGGCAGCACTTAAAACATTTAACCAGGAGGAAGACATTGAGATGGAGTGGATAATTCAGAGAATGAGTTCAAACCCCAGTGTGACAGTTTATGAATTTGAGTTCAGTGAAAAAAGATGTGGAAACAAAAAGATGGAATTGATAGAAGTGACTACAAAGTCTTTACAGAAAGACCTGGCATCATTATTACCGCTGACCTCCATGTGACTCCACTCTGATACCAGCTCTTAACCAATCTCTGAAATGACCAATCAATCTATTCAGTAGATTCAAACTGCTCTCCAGTGGATTAAGAAAAGCAAGTACTAACACCTTATCACGACAATCAAAGATGGGCAATAAATGCCAGAAATATCCTAACAAATCCTGTGTTGGCGTTGTTTCAAAACATAGAAATTGTAGAAATATAAAGAATAGGAGGAGGCCATTCATTCCTCTAGCCTGCTCCTGTACCTAAACTAACAAACTCCCAACAATAATTTTGCATTTCCTTAGACACTGATGAAAGACTGAATGGCTTATGAGATCTTCTGAGACCTCACTCTGTTCCAAAGCTCTTTCCAGCCAACAAATAACTTTTTTGAGGTGAAATCACAGACATACAGAAACATTTTTGGTGTAGAAAGAGGTGCTCATCCCATCGTCCCTGCACAGGCTTGTTAAATGAATATTATTACCTGGTGTCAATCTCCTGCTTTTCCCCTTTATCCTTTCACAATTTTTTTTTACCCAAATAAATATCCAATGCTCTCTTGAATACCTCAATTAACTTAGGAAAATGGGAATTATTTTGCATAAAGCAAGGAGCAACCAACTGCAGTGCAATAATATTGTAACAATCTAGAATAGAACATAGGATTGTTCACTTTCACCTGATAAGAAAGGTAGGGCCTTCGTTTAACATTTCATCTCACAGATCTCCCACAGCATAGTGCTCCACCAGTCTTATACTGTACAGTGGAAACTTAGGTTTTGGGTACATAGTGGCTGGAGTGGGGTTTTAACCCATAACTTCAGATGGTGAGAGCAAGTGTTATCAACTGAATCATAGCTGACATTTAACATATGGTCTTATCATTTTGTCAGGCCCTGTGCAATATTGTAAGAGCTCCTTTTCCAGTTGAAGTCTTGCTAATGCTTCAATGATTAGCGAACTTAAACTGGCAAGTGTCCAGCTATTGTTGGATGGGAGCCAGTTTCTCTGGATGCCGATGCCTGCTCCACTCCTGAGCAACCAGTAAATATATCCTGCATGGTACAAGCTTTCTGTGGCTCTCAGTCAGCCATGGTTCAGCAACTTTGACCGAGGTGTGCAGGATCAACATCATAAATCAGCTACAGTCCATTTGGTTCTGCCGTATGCTTCTTTGGGAATTCTCTTTTTTTAAATCCTGTAATAAAATCAAATTATACAGCTGCTTCACAATAGTCTGAGCTCAGAGTGAAAAAGACAGCAACAGACTTTACAGCAGGACTCTTCAGAAATCAATTTGCAATGTTATCAAGTCACTTCTGTCTGCGGATAGGTGTTCAATACCTACCCAAGGTGAAGTCCATCAACAGGATTCAGCATCAACACAAATATAAATAGCCATGACACTATACCAATAAATTTTGGGTTAGAACACCAACAAGAAAATGAACTCAATGTGACCCATACTTCTCTTTCCTTTCTATCTGTTCCTCAGTTCTTTTCCTCCTATTGCTTTTCTCATTGCTTTCTGTCTTACTTCAGTTTCTTTCTCTCTCACGCATTTTTAAAATATATTTCTTTCTTGGCTCCCTCCCACATTCTATCGTCCATGAAGGTGGGCTCATCAAAACCTATCTTGCCCAAATTTAAATATATATCCCATTGAACTATCATCCCTAGCTTGACAGGACTGCCATCTCCTGGGTTTTTTAATACTTTTGTACAATTTTAAAATTCTCATCCTGATTTTCAATTCTCTCACTGCTTCCCATCCTGCAATCTTTTAATCAATTTTGGAAAATAAGATCAGAAACAGAAGTTCTCGATTTGGGAAGATCTAGTTTTAGTTCTAATGTGATTTAGCTAACAGTGGTTGCAAGTTAAATCAATGCCAGATCAGTGGGAGGCATTCAAAGAGACAGTGGGTTCAGAGCAAGATTGATCCCTCAAAGAAACAGCATGGGACTAACAAATCCAAAAGTTCCTGGAGGTCAAGGAGGCAGATAAAGAAAATGAGAGAGGTCTATGATAAGAGTGCAGTATCACAGCAAACTCAAAAATATAGAGAGTATAAGAATGAATTGAAACAGGTAATTAGGAAAGCAATAAGAAGGCATTCACAAATATCAAGGGTAAATTAGGGAACTTTGAAAGAGATAAGTGCATAAAGAGTATCATAACCACTCGTCAGTGTGCTATAGATAATAAGTCTTATTTAGCTACATGTTTTAAAAAAGTATGATTCAGGTTGTAGTGATTGGAACGAGGTTGGCCAGGTGGATCTCATTAAGCATGAGATCCCTGAATGAGGCTGTTAACCTGGGCCAACAGGGAGCTCTGGCTGACAGAAATAAACAGGGAGAAATTGAATAAAGATTCTTGCACTTTGTGTCTCTCACTGTGTCTCACACCTACACACACACACACCATGGGTGCTGGGGAAAAAATAAGCACTACCGCACTTAGGTGGTAGTGTAAAAAAAAATAAACAGGGTGAAATTGAATAAAGATTCGTGCACTTTGTGTCTCTCACTGTGTCTCACACCTACACACACACACCATGGGCGCTGGGGAAAAAATAAGCACTACCGCACTTAGGTGGTTGTGTGGGGGTTAAATTATATAAGAAAAAAGAGAAAAAAAATAAACAGGAGTGTTCTCCCTTTTTGATTTTATTAAAAAAAGAAAAAATAAATAAACAGGAGTGTTCTCCCTTTTTGATTTTAAAAAGAAAAAAATAAGTCTTATTTAGCTACATGTTTTAAAAAAAGTATGATTCAAGTTGTAGTGATTGGAACGAGGTTGGCCAGGTGGATCTCATTAAGCATGAGATCCTTGAATGAGGCTGTTAACCTGGGCCAATCAGGGAGCTCTGGCTGACAGAAATAAACAGGGAGAAATTGAATAAAGATTCTTGCACTTTGTGTCTCTCACTGTGTCTCACACCTACACACACACACACCATGGGTGCTGGGGATAAAATAAGCACTACCGCACTTAGGTGGTAGTGTGGGGGTTAAAAAAGAAAGGGGAAAAAAAAATAGAAAAAAAAATAAAATAAACAGGGACAAATTGAAAAAAGATTTGTGCACTTTGTGTCTCTCACTGTGTCTCACACCTTCACATACACACCATGGGTGCTGTGGAAAAAATAAGCACTACTGCACTCAGGTGGTAGTGTGGGGGTTAAAATAAAAAAAAAGGAATGTAAGAGCCCGGGTGTCCTTGAGAAAAAAAAATAAACAGGAGTGTACACCCGGTACGGAGGAGGGAGGGCAGAAAAAAAGAAATAAACGGAGAAATTGAAAAAAGATTTGTGCACTTTGTGTCTTTCACTGTGTCTCACACCTGCACACACACACCATGGGTGCTGGGGATAAAATAAGCACTACCGCACTTAGGTGGTAGTGTGTGGGTTAAATTTTTTTTAAAAAGAGTTTGAAAAAGAAAAAATAAATAAACAGGGAGAAATTGAAAAAAGATTCGTGCACTTTGTGTCTCTCACTGTGTCTCACACCTGCACACACACACACCATGGGTGCTGGGGAAAAAAATAAGCACTACCGCACTTAGGTGGTAGTGTGGGGGTTAATTAAAAAAGAAAAAAAAACAGGTGTCTCGAAAAAAAAACAGGGGGTTACAAAAAAAAGAACAGGAGTGTCCGCGGTTATGTAAAAAAAAATAAACAGGGAGAAAGGGCAGTGTTTGTCACTGGCCACCCGGGTGTTTTCCTATCTTCATGGTGGTGGAATTTGAATAAAGATTCGTGCACTTTGTTTCTCTCACTGTCTCACACCTGTACACACACACACACCATGGGTGCTGGGGAAAAAAATAAGCACTAAAAGAAAAAAAAGATAAACAGGGAGAAAGGGCAGTGTTTGTCACTGGGCACCGAGGTGTTTTCCTATCTTCCTGGTGGTGGAATTTGAATAATGATTCGTGCACTTTGTGTCTTTCACTGTGTCTCACACCTGCACACACACACCATGGGTGCTGGGGAAAAAAAAAGCACTACCGCACTTCGGTGGTAGTGTGGGGGTTTAAAAAAAAATTTTTTTAAATGAGGGGATCACTCGAAAAAAATAAATAAACAGGGAGATTCAGAGGTCTTCTCAGTTTAGGGGACTCACTCTGTGCTGGCTGGTATTACAGTCAGTATGTTATTGTGAGCTTTTGCTTCCCTTTTTTGGAGGGGGAACCCTGATTCCTGAACTGGCTGAATTATTTAGCCAGTTTGTTAACTGGCATTCCTTTTAGTGAGGACTGATGATTGTTAAACTCCTGATAATGTGTTTCAGGTATAACTCAGTTCTCATTAGGGGATTGTTGTTTCACTGGCTGGTTACAGCCTGTGTGTTACTCTCTCCTCTTTCTGAGAAAAGGACAATGTTAATTTTATGGTAGGGTTTGGCCCTTGGACTGTAGTTTTCTTTGTTTTTTGTATCTGTCTTCACTTTTTATTGGTATTTTGACTGAGCCCTTGTGGAAGACATACATTTTACCAGAGGAGCTGTTCCTGTGGGGAGGCCTAGCCCTGGGACTGGGCCTCTGAAGATTGAACACCTGTGTGTGTGCTGGGAGGTGAGCAGTTGCTGTATCCTGGAGTTTGGGAGAAGACCTTTCCTTCAGGAGTGGACCAAACCCCTGTGAGTTAACTGCACCTGTAGTATGTACTGTGTTCCTGTGAGTGGGCCTGGCTCTCCAAGGCTGGACCAGGACTCCATTGAGACTGAACACCTGTGTGCTGTGGGGTGTGCATTTGCTGCCTCCAGGAGTGGACTCTGCCCTTGGTTGTGGACTGTTTTTAGCAATGGACTCTGCAGTTTGGAGTGGACTCTAACTCTGACATTGCACATTGTATACTGGAGTGGACTCCTCCTCCTGGAAATGTATTCCATATCTTGAAGACTGTGTATAGATTTGGACTGAGTACTAGCAAGAACTATGTTTTTTGGTAACTAACTGTATTGTGGTGTCTCCTGGATCTATCACCCGCACTGTCTTGTATGTCCCTGGGTCTGGCAGGCCTTGCTGTGAACGGGGAGGCTTATGGGTCGTCCTGAAAGCTGTCACCCCGAGAGCCAGAGAGTGGGTAGGTCAACCTGTGAACCTGAAGGGTGGTAGGCTGTCCTGAGAGCCAGATGGTGGGTAGGCCGTTCTGAGCGCTGTCATCCCGATAAGGGGTAATCGGGACGGGCTGTCCTAGAGGTGGTCGAAAGGTGTCAGAGCAGCCGAGAGCCAGAAGGTGAGTAGGAGCGGGCTGGGATCTGGAAGGCTTGTGGGCTACCCTACACGCTGTCATCCCAGGGAAGGGGATGGGCTGTCCTAGAGGTGGCCGAAAGGTGTGCCAGGATAGCCCACTGGTCAGAGGTGCAACGGTGTGGAAGAGAGCCCAATGGTCTGTCGGGGAAGACCAAGAGCTAGAAGGTGGGTAGCCGTCCTCAGCGCTGTCACCCTGGGCAGGTACCGGGGCGGGCTGCCCCAGAGGTGGTCGAAAGGTGCTGAGGGTGGTTAGTGAAGCTGAAAGATGGGTAGGCTGTCCTGACCGCTGTCTACCGGGGCGGGCTGTCCTAGAGGTGGTCGAAAGATGTATCAGGGCGGACCGAGAACTGAAAGGGGCATGGAGTGGACAGAGAACCGGAAGGTGGGTAGGGGCGGGCTGCCTTAGAGTGGTCGGAAGGTGGGAGGGGCAGGGGCTTGCTGGGTCTGTATTGTCTGCACTTTTGTATGTAACAGTTAGGTCTAATGTACAAATGTCATTGTTAATGTCTCTTTATATTTTCATATGTGAAACTGGGATTTGAGGTTTGTCCTCATGTCCCTGTAAACTGTTTGAATGGTAGTGTTTGGGGCCTGGCTTTGCTGCTCCTTTCCCATGTAAAATTGCTGTCTCTTGTATGCAGCTGTAAATGTAACTGTTTATTTAAAAATTACAAAACAGTTTACAACAAAGAAAAACGGAGATTCAGAGGTCTCCTCAGTTTAGGAGACTGACTCTGTGCTGGCTGGTATTAGTCAGTATGTTACTGTTTCCCTTTCTTTTGGAGGGGGAAACCTGATTCCTGAACTGGCATTCCTTTTAGTGAGGACTGATTGTTAAACTCCTGATGCACATAATGTGTTTCAGGTGTAACTCAGTTCTCATTAGGGGATTGTTGTTTCACTGGCTGGTTACAGCCTGTGTTTCTCCTTTTCTTGAGAAAAGGATAATGTTAATTTTGTGGTAGGGCTTAGCCCTTGGACTGTAGTTTTCTCTGGGTTTTTTTTGTATGTGTCTTCACTTTTTTTTTTTAATTGGTGTTTGGACTGAGCCCTTGTGGAAAACATACATTTTACCAGAGGAGCTGTTCCTGTGGGGAGGCCTAGCCCTGGACTGGGCCTCTGAAGATTGAATACCTGTGTGTGTGCTGGGAGGTGAGCAGTTGCTGTATCCTGGAGTTTGGGTGAAGACCTTTCCTTCAAGAGTGGACCAAACCCCTGTGAGTTAACTGCACCTGCACAATGTACTATGTTTCTGTGAGTGGGCCTGGTTTTCCAAGGCTGGGCCAGGATTCCAAGGAGACTGAACACCTGTGTGCTGTGGGGTGTGAATTTGCTGCCTTCAGGCATGGACTCTGAAGTTTGGTGTGGACTCCATTTTGGACAATGTGCCTCAAACTGGAGAGGACTCCATTTCTGGAAATGGACTCTATATTTTGAAGACTCTATATTTGGAATGTGCACCAGAAAGGACTGTTTTTTTGGTAACTAACTGTATTGTGGTGTTTGTTGGGTCTATCACTTGCACTGGATTGTGTGTCCCTGGGTCTGGCAGGCCTTAACTGTGAGCTGGGAGGCTCATGGGACATCCTGAAAGCTGTCACCCTGAGAGCCGGAGGGTGGGTAGACCATCCTTTTGAACTTGAAGGTTGGTGGGCTGTCCTAGAGGTGGTCAGAAGGTGTGTCGGGGCAGACGAGCACCAGAAGGTACGTAGGGGTGGGCTGAGATCCGGAAGGTTTGTGGGCTATCCTGCACGCTGTTGTCCCAGGAAAGGGGATGGGGCTGGGGCTGGGGCTATCCTAGAGGTGGCCGGAAGGTGTGCCAGGATAGCCCACTGGCCGGATGGTGCGTCGGGGTGGGTGAGAGCCCAATGGTACGTAGGAGCAGACCGAGAGCCAGAAGGCGCGTAGCCATCCTCAGCGCTGTCACCTGGGGCAGGTGTTGGGGCAGGCTGTCCCAGAGGTGGTCGAAAGGTGTCGAGGGTGGTTAGTGAAGGTGGTTAGGGCGTCCTGATTGCTGTCACCCTGGGCGGGTACTGGGGTGGGCTGTCCTAGAGGTGGTTGAAAGGTGTCAGGGCAGACCGAGAGCAAGAAGGCGCATAGGGGCGGGCTGACTTAGAGTGGCTGGAAGGTGGGAGGGACGGGGGCTTGCTGGGTCTGTATTGTATGCACCGTTTATGTAACTGGATTGTCCTTTTATGTGCAAATGTCATTGTCCCTGTCTTTTATATGTGAAACTGGGATTTGAGATTTGTCCTCATCTCCCTGTAAACTGGTTGAACGGTAGGGTTTGGGGTCTGGCTTTGCTCCTCTCCCTTGCAAAATTGCTGTTGTAAACCGCTGTAAATGTTAACTTTTTTTTTCTTAACTGTTTTTTGTAAACTTTTGTAATTTGTTTAATAAATATTATAAACGGGGAGATTGAGGTCTTCTCAGTTTAGGGGGACTGACTCTGTGCTGGCTGGTATTAGTCAGTATGTTACTGTTGGTTTCTGCTTTTTTTTTTGAAGGGGGAAACCTGATTACTGAACTGGCTGAATTACTTAGCCAGTTTGTTAACTGGCATTCCTTTTAGTGAGGACTGATTTGTGTTAAACTCCTGATGCACAATGTATTTCAGGTGTAACTCAGTTCTCATTAGGGGATTGTTGTTTCACTGGCTAGTTACAGCCTGTTACTCTTTATCCTTTTCTCAAAGAGTAAAAGGAGAAATGTTAATTTTGTGGTAGGGCTTAGCCCTTGGACTCTAGTTTTCTCTGGGTTTTTTTGTGTCTTTTTTTTTAATTGGTGTTTGACTCTTTTTGAGAAAAGGATAATGTTAATTTTGTAGTAGGGCTTAGCCCTTGGACTCTAGTTTTCTCTGGGTTTTTTTGTGTCTTTTTTTTTTTTAATTGGTGTTTGGACTGAGCCCTTGTGGAAGACATACATTTCACCAGAGGAGCTGTTCCTGTGGGGAGGCCTAGTCCTGGGACTGGGCCTCTGAAGATTGAACACCTGTGTGTGTGCTGGGAGGTGAGCACTTGCTGTATCCTGGAGTTTGGATGAACTCCTTTCCTTTAGGAGTGGACCAAACCCCTGTAAGTAAACTGCACCTGTACAATACTGTTCCTGTGAATGGGCCTGGTTTTCCAAGGCTGGGCCAGGACTCTATGAAGACTGAACACCTGTGTGCTGTGGGGTGTGCATTTGCTGCCTTCAGGAGTAGACTCTGCCCTTGGTTGCTGACTCTGTATTTAGCAATGGACTCTACAGTTTGGAGTGGACTCTCATTCTGATAATGCACATTGGATACTGGAGTGGACTCTTCCTGGAAATGGATTCTATATCTTGAAGACTGTATAGATTTGGACTGAGTACTAGCAAGAACTATGTTTTTTGGTAACTAACTGTATTGTGGTGTGTCCTGGGTCTATCACCTGCACTGTCCTGCGTGTGCCTGGGTCTGGCAGGCCTTCCTGTGAGCTAGGAGGCTCATGGGTCGTCCTGAAAGCTGTGACCCTGAGAACTGGCAGGTGGGTAGGCTATCCTGTGAACCTGAAGGTTGGTAGCCTGTCCTGAAAGCCAGAGGGTGGGTAGGCCGCCCTGAGAGCCAGATGGTGGGTAGGCTGTTCTGAGCACTGTCTTCCCAAGAAGGGGTAATCGGGACGGGCTGTCCTAGAGGTGGTCGAAGGTGTGTCAGAGCAGCCAAGAGCTGACAGGCTGAGATCCGGAAAGCTTGTGGCCTACCCTGCACACTGCCCTCCCAGGGAAGGGGAGGGGATGTCCTAGAGGTAGCTGCAAGGTGTCAGGATAGCCCACTGGCTGGATGGCGCATCAGGGTGGGTGAGAGCCCAATGGTATGTAGGCAGACAGAGCCAGAAGGCGGGTAGCTGGCCTTAGCACTGTCACCTGGGGCAGGTGTCAGGGCAGGCTACCCCAGAGGTGGTCGAAAAGTGCTGAGGGTGGTTAGTGAAGCCGGAAGGTGGGTAGGCTGTCCTGACCACTGTCACCCCGGGCGAGTACTGGGGCGGGCTGTCCTAGAGGTGGTCAAAGGGTGTTAGGGTGGACCGAGAACTGGAAGGGGCATGGGCTGGACCGAGAGCCGGAAGGTGTGTAGGGGTGGGCTGCCTTAGTGGTTGTAAGGTGGGAGGGATAGGGGCTTTCTGGATCTGTATTGTCTGCAATTTTGTATGTAACAGTATTGTCTCATGTACAAATGTCATTGTCGCTGTCTTTTATATGTGGGACTGGGATTTGAGGTTTGTTCTCATTTCCCTGTAAACTGGTTGAACGGTAGGGTTTGGGGCCTGGCTTTGCTGCTCCTCTCCCTTGTAAAATTGCTGTTGTATACAGCTGTAAATGTTGATGGTTTTCCTTTTGTAAACTTTTGTAACTTTTTAATAAAATTAAACAGCAGTTATAAGAAGAGGGGGGAAAATACTTGGAAGTTTTCTAAGAAGGTCCGGGAATTATCAAAGGGGTCAACACAACATGTTAACTAGGAAACAATTCCATGATTCTGCAAGGCCAGCCTAGTGCCATTTATGTGCAAAAGTAGAGGCAGACAGCAAGAGGCTGAAAAGCAAAGGAATCATCAAACCAGTACAGTTTGTGGAACCAGTCATACCCATTGTGAAGCCTGATGGGTTGGTTTACCTTTGGGAGGATTTTAAGCAAATGGTAAACCGCTTCTTGCATCTGATAAATACCTAATCCCTTGCCTATAAGATTTGTACACAAAACTGGCGGGGTGCTGTTCTTCACGAAGCTGGATATGAGCCATACTTCCCTGCAATTGCAATGAGAAGAGGTGTCCCAGCGGTATGCTACAATTAATACCTAGCATGATTTGCACCAATATGTGAGACTGCCATTTGGGGTATCATCAGCCTGTGCCTTTTTCAAGGGGACAATGGAGAACATTTTACAAAGTCTACCCCAGGATACCATTTATTTGGATGATGATCTAATAACCGGGAAGACCAATAAAGAGCACTTGGATATAGTGCTTAAATGTTTCTCCCAGGCAAGCTATGGTTTAGAAGGGAAAGATGTGTGTTCCAGGTACCACAAGTGATCTATGAGCTACAGAGTCAACAAGACCAGGTAACACCATTGGAAGATGAAGTGAGGGTGATCAACTGTTCCCTGACTCCCATGTCTGTACTGGAACTGAGGTCTTTGGCTTAGGTTGGCAAATTATTACGGAAAATTCATACATAACCTGGCCTCCATCTTGACACCATCATGCTTGCTATTGAAAAAAGGTCTGCCTTGGCAATGGTCAAGTAACCAAGAAGTAGCCTTTAGGAGTTGAAAAAGCAGTTATTGTAGTCTGGGATGCTGGCCCACTATAATCCCAAGTGAGATGTAGTCCTGACATGCAATGCTTCCCTGTACGGTATCGGGATAGCGTTGGCTCACCAATGGCCCAATGGAGAGAAATGTCCAATAGTGTATGCTTCCTAGACTTTGGTCAAGGCCAAGCACAAATCCACTCAAATAGAGAAGGAAAGTTTGGTGGTAATCTTTGGTGTGAGAAAGTTCCATCAACACCTTTACGAATGTAGACTTGTAATAGTAATGTACCACAAACCCTTGCTCAGGCTACTTAAGTGCCATCCATAGCTTCTAGTCAAATTTTAGCATGGGCCCTTATTCTCAGTGTCTAGATTAGAGTGGTGCTGGAAAAGCTCAGGTCAGGCAGCATCCGAGGAGCAGGAAAATCGATGTTTCAGGCAAAAGCCCTTCATCAGGAGTGGATGCAGGGAGCCTCCAGTGTGGAGAGGTTAATGGTGGAGGGGTGGCTGGAGAGAAGGTAGCAAAGGATACAATGGGTGGATGGGGGTGGGGATGAAGGTGATAGGTCAGAGGAGAGGGTGGAGTAGATAGATAGGAAGGGAGATTGGCAGGTAGGATAGGTCATGAGGATGGTGCTGAGCTGGAAGTTAGGAACTGGGGGGAAGGGGAAATGAGGAAACTGGTGAAGTCTACATTGATGCCTGGGTTGAAGAGTTCCGAGGTGGAAAATGAGGCGTTCTTCCTCCAGGCGTCAGGTGATGAGGGAGCGGCAGTGGAGGAGGCCCAGGACCTGCATGTCCGTGGCAGAGTGGGAAGGAGTTGAAATGTTGGGCCATGGGGCGGTGGGTTTGATAGGTGCAGCATCTGCAGTCCACACTTTTGCCTTATTCTCAGTGTGTACAATTACAAGTTGGAACACATCCAGGAGGTCATGTGACAAATGCAGATGCCTTGAGCCCCCCCCTCCCACTAGCAGATACACCGTCAGTGTGCCTCCCCTGGAAGGAGCAGTCCAAATGTTCAAGTCTTAAAGAAACAGCCAAAGCTTAACTTGATACCAAAGTGTCTTGGTTTCTATTCAATTATAGGACCACCCCTCATGCAACCACAAGGATAGCTGCGGCACAGAAGATTGCTGATTCCAGACCTGATGTTGGTGGCTGTGGTGCGCAGTTGGGAGGGGGGAACGAAATGACATCCAGAACACCAGTGCTGGCCACATACTCCACTAAGTGAAAGAGTTTACTTCAGGGGATAAGGTTTAGTGTTGGAACAATAGAATTGGCCCTGCATGGGTGTGAGGTGAGGTTGATGCAAGGTCAGGTCCCATGGCGCGCACAGTTTGAGTAGGTGAGGCAGTACTGAACAAGCATGTGGATCATGTGAAAGCTACTACCTCACAAACTGGGCAGGAGCAAAACATACCGGACCCCTCCAAACAGCCAGAAAGGCTGATAGAAACCGTGGCTTCTCCCTATCCATCTTGTGTCAAAGAAACCTCACAGTCTGAAATGGATACAGCCTCGATACTGTTACAGACTGAAGAGGAAGAGAGATTCCTCCCAAGGTGCTCTGAGTATAAAAGATGAACTAGTCTGGTACATACCAGAGTCGGAGGAACTGGTTCTGAAGCAAAAGAAAACGCCCCAGGAGAAGCTACAAGAAGAGCAGGCCTAAACATCTGGACTTAGTGCGGATGGGATGTAATAATTTGAACAAGGTTGGCCATGTGGCGCTCATTGAGTATGAGATCCCTGATTGGCCCAAGTTAACAGCCTCAATCAGGGTTTTCGGATATAAACAGGAGCCTCAGAGGACAGGCTGTGAGCTGGTCAGAGTCCACATGTGTAGTTATTTCAAGTGTTAAAGCAGACCAATAGTCAAAAAGTTTAAACAGGTTAAAGGTTAATTATTCCAAACTACCACTAATGAGATAAAGCTATTCTTAAAAATGACAGATATCAGATCTAAATCAAATATAGGTCTGATCCAACTGTTGTGATGGTCTCTGTCATTGAATAGTAAGTATTTTGTTATGGACCTAGCAGGTCAAAAGACTGGGAGGGGGAGAGAGAAGATTTCTGGCTTGTGATTCTGTGGGTTTGGCTCTTTTAGCTGCACCATTACTCTCCATTGCAAACTATTAGCTATAAAAAGGTGTCTTTCTCTGTCTCACTTTGGAGAGGAGTTTCTTCCAGATGGTTCAAGATGAAATCACCCTTTGTATAGGCAGCTTGCCTTTTGTTTCATTCTCATAAGACAAGCTAAAATGATCACTGTTACCAGCAACCTGTGCAAAAAGCTAAGTCACCTTCCTTCCATGTAAGGCAATGGCATTCCAGAAAATACCTTCTACCACTGCCAGTTCTTAGCATTTGTTCTGGTCAATGCCTAATTTATATTTCCACTGTCAATGAAAGTCATTATCTCTTGGGCAAGAGTTTTAGAATAAAGGGTCATCTTATAACAGTCAGATTAAGGTTTTTTTTTGTTCCAAGAAAAGAGTAGCCTTTAAAAGTTTTCAGATCATAATTACGCAATTGAGACAAGAGAATGATAACTAAAAGAAGGAGAATTGCCTGTTCGGAACCATAGGGGTGATCAATGGTGTGGAGGTAGAAGTTGTGAATATGATTCTTCATCAATACTTCAGTCTGTCTTCGCAAAAGAAAAGGATGATACACGTTTTTTAGATCAGGGAGGAGAAATGTGAAGTACAAGATAAAATTGACATAGTGAAAGCGGAAGAATTAAGGGTTAACATCTTTGGAAGTCAATAAATCCCAAAGTCTGGAAAAATTGTTTCCTTGGCTGGTAAAGGAAGCAACAGACAAAATATTGAAGGCTCTGACCATCATTTTCCCAATCCTGTCTGGCTACAGGCACAATTCCAGAACCCGATAGAAAATTGCTAATTTTGTATTATTGTTTAAAACATGAGCAAGGGATAGATTGAGTTATCACAGACCAGTAAGCCTAATGTCAGTGGTTGGAAAGCTACTGGGAGCATTTCTGAGCAACTGAATAAATCTTCATTTAGAAAGACACACATTAATCAAGGAGTCAGGACAGATTTGTTAGGGAATGTTCAAGTCTGACTGACGGTTGAATTTTCTGAGGAATCAACAATCGGGCATTGATGGGAATCATGCATTTAATGTGTTTCATATGGACATTAGTGGAACTTTTGGTAAGGTCTTGAACTGGTCACAAGTTAAAATCCATGAGAGCTAAGCTAAAATGACAAGTTAGATCCATTATTGATTCAGTAACTGGAACAAATGTGTAATGCTCAATGGTTTTTTTTTTTGTGATTGAATCATAGAAGCCCACTAAGTCCATACTGGCCCACCAAACCTATCTCCCATCCCAACCCTGCACTTCCCATGGCTAATCCACCTAGCCTGCACATTCCTGGACACTGGGCAATCCACCTAACCTGTACATCTTTGCACTGTGGGAGGAAACCAGAGCACCCTGAGGGAACACGTGCAGACACAGGGAGAATGTGCAAACTCCACAAAGACAGTCGTCCGAGGGTGGAATCGAAACCGAGTCCCTTGCACTGTGAAGCTGTTATGCTAACCACCAAAAACACCCTGTGAAAAGGTTCAACTGATTACTTATTCTCTGTCAACAGAGTGGCTATTGAATGCAGACTGGAAGGCCGTTTCAAAGAACTTGGTACTAGGTTCTTTGCTGTTTGATGCTATGTCAAATATATTAAAACTAAGTGTCAGGTATATATCAAAGAAGTCTGTAGATGACACAAAAATTTGCCAAGTGGCTGATAATGGAAATAAAAATGGGTAGTACAGTGGTGAATAGAGTTCAATCTGAAGAAATGCTTTGGGGGAGGCTAATAAGACAAAGGGGATACTCAACAAGTGCTAGGATAGTTCAAAGTGTAAAGGAACAGAGGAACCTTGGACTATGTGTCCACAGATCCCTGAAGGAGTATAGACAAGGTAGTGAAGAAGGCATACTAAATACTTTCCTTTGGAATATATGCATTGGCAGGCTATGTGGAAACTAGAAGACACAGGTTAGAGCACAACTGAAGTACACATACAGTACCTGTCTTTGCTCTATTGGAGCATTGTGATTACAACTGAAGGAGTACAGAGGAATTTAGTTGGATGGACTGGAGAATTTCAGTTACTAGAAAGCTTGAATAGGGTTGAAAAAGACGGAGGGATATCCTTATAGAGGGCTTTGAACCTATAAAAGGTTTTGATGGAGTCGACTCCGAGGTATTCTTTTCTCTTGTGGGGCAGAATATTACAGAAGATCACTAATATTCAACTCATCAAGAAATCCAAGAGGGAATTCATTAGAAACCACATTGACCAAAGAGTGATGAGAATGTGGATTTTGGGACCACAGAAACTGGGAGAATAAATAGTGAAAATCCATTTAAGGGAAAGCCAGACAATCATATGAGGGAGAAGAGAATACAGGATTACTGTAGCGATTGCAACAAGGTCAGCCAGCTGGACCTCATAGAATGAGTTCCCTGATTCGAACTGTTAATCTTGTCCAATCAGAGAGCCCTGTCTAACATTAAAGAGGTTAAATGTCAGAGATACTGACACTCTAGTGCCTGACTCTGTATGAACAGTCCTGGACTAAAGTACTGCCTCATATGTAAATAAAGGATTACTTAGATACAGGATACAGCCTCTGTACAGTTATTTCAGTTACGATGGTGGATTTAGATGACACAAGTTGGGGGTGGTGGCTAAAGTGGAGCCAAAACACAACCATGGACTGGATGGGCAGAATGGCTTGTTTCTATGCTGGATCCTTTAGAAGGTTCAGACCTATCTAGTCCTTTTAGAAGGCTCAGAAGTGATATCACCCACCACAACAGACCAAGACACACAAATAGAAAGCAGGACAGAACACCAGCACTTCAACAGAGGCTCACTGATGATGTTACCTAGCACGGTGACGAAATGTCTTCCAAATCTTCCAGCTCAGCAAGCAAACTTACAATCTGATTCATACCTACCTCTGATAAGTTTTGATTATCTCACCTAGAGAATCTACCCAACTTAGTCCTAAAGATTTCACTAACCTCGTCACCACTGTCATTTGAAGCAGAGTTTCAAAGTCACACAGCTCCTCACCTTAGTTCTAAAAGGGCATACCCTAATTTTTAAACAGCTATCATCAGGTCTGGAGTCACCCACAACAGAAAAATGTCCTTTCCTTGTCAAGACCATTCAACATCTTGTATACTTCAATCAAATGTCACCTTTCATTCTTATAAATTCTTCTGGAATCAAGCCCAATGTGTAAAATATTTTGTCATAAGACAACTAGGTCATTCCACATATCAATCTAGTGAACTTACTCTGAATGACCTCCAATGCATTTCCATCTTTCCTTACATAAGGAAACCAAAACTGTACTATGATCTTACCAATGCTCTGCATAACTAAATGTCGCATCCTTGCCTTTATATTCACTTCCTCTCATAATAAAGGATAGCATTCCTTTAGCCTCCTTAATTACTTTCTATAACTGCATACAAACTATTTGTAACTCATCCAAGAGGTGCTGTGAGCTATCAACAGTAGCAGCATTGTACTCCAGCACAGTCTGCAAGGTTATGGCCCAATATATTCCCACTCAACCATTACTGTAGGGAATTCTAACCAGGGTTGATCCCCTGGCTTGATAGTATAGAAACCGGCCATTCAGCCCATCAAGTCCATATCGACCCTGCAAAGAGCATCCCACTCAACTCACAAACCTATCATTGCTTTTCCCATGGCTAATCCACATACCCCTGCACATCCCTGGACACTCTAAGCAATTTAGCATCGCCAATTCACCTAACCCATGCAGACACAGGGAAATTGCAAACTACACACAGTCACCTGAGGGTGCAATCTAACCAGGGTCCCTGGTGCTGTGAGGCAGCAGTACTAACCATGGTGCCACCTCAATGGACAGTGCAGGAGGACATGCCAGGAGCAGCACCTGGCATACATAGTGAAGCTACCAAACAGGACTAATTGTATATCAAACAGCATAAGCAGCAAATGTTAGAGCTAAACGTTCCC
The DNA here is from genome assembly GCF_004010195.1 of Chiloscyllium plagiosum. Taxonomy (NCBI): domain Eukaryota; kingdom Metazoa; phylum Chordata; class Chondrichthyes; order Orectolobiformes; family Hemiscylliidae; genus Chiloscyllium; species Chiloscyllium plagiosum. The sequence goes on along the minus strand of NC_057748.1, from coordinate 15,538,568 downwards.
ATAATCAGTGGATCAGATGTACACTCCCCAGTCCTGCTACATCTAGTAGTGGACAATTAAACAACTCACGGGAGGAGAAGGGTTCACAAATCTCTACATTGGATTTGTGTTCTATGCACTGTTTCTCATTTGATTGCACTGTATTGTTTGTGTTTGTTATTGTTATCTTTGTGATAACTGGAAGTGGGATTTAAGGTTTGTCCTCCGCCCCCTGAAAACTGGTTGAATTTTGGGGTTTGGCTTTGCTGCCCTTTCCCCTGTACTCCAGATTGTGGAGGTTGCAATCTCCATGTAGACAGTGGGTTTTTTTTTATGAACTGCTGCTTTCTGTTTATTGTTAACTGTATTTTGTACTGTTTAATAAAACGTTTTTTAAAACTCCAGGAGAAGGCACGGAGCGGCGGTCAAGAAAGCTGGAAAGTGGCTAGGCTATTCTGATCACTGTCATCCCAAGGAAGATGGAGAAACAGGAGGGCCTGCCCTTGAGGTGACTGGAAGGTCTGTCAGGGTGCACCGAGAGCAGGAAGGGGCGTAGGGGCGGGCTGCCTTTGAGTGGGCGGAAGGTGGAGGGATGGGTGGTTTACTGGGTTGCCAGGGGTGTTTGTGCTAAATGCACTGTTTTATTGTGCGATTTACCGGACTGTTGTACGTAATTGTGTTTACTTTTTTTCTTTGATAATGTAAGGTGGAATTCGAGGTTCGTCCTTATTTCCCTGTGAACTGGTTGTATGGTGGGGTCTGGAGGTCTGGCTTGCCACCCTTTCCCCTGTAAATTGCTGTATACGGCTGTTAATATTAACTATTTGATTGTAACTTGTACTGTTTCATAAAATAAAAATGGTGTGGAGAGTCGGTCAGGGAAGCTGGAAGGTGGGTAGGCCACTCTGATAGTTGTCCCAAGGGGGTGGGGAAACAGGATGGGCTGTCCTAGAGAAGACCGGAATGTGTGTCAGATTGGACTGATAGTCGGAAGAGGCATGGGGCTGATCAAGAGCCGGGAGGGGCAGGCTGCCTTTGGTCAGAAGATGGGAAGGACGGTTGGTTCGTTGGGTTGGCAGGGGTGTTTGTGATATATGCATTGTTTTATTGTTCTGTTTATCGGACTGTCTATATGTGATTGCATCTACTGTTTCCTTTTTGATATAATAAGGTGTGATTGGAGGTTTGTCGTCTTTTCCAGGTGAACTGGTTGTATGGTGAGGTTGGGGGTTTGGCTTTGTTGCCACTTTGCCCAGTAAATTGCTGTTTCTTGTAAACTGCTGTTCATTGTTAACTGTTTGTTTGTAATTTGTACCGGTTAATAAAATTTTTAAAAATTAGAATCTCCTCAGTGGAGGACTGACTCTGAGCTGGCTGGCCACAGCTAGTGTGTACTGTTGTTGTTTTCTGTTTTTTGGGGGAAACCTGATTCATAAACTGGCTGATCTACACAGTCAGTTTGTTAACTGCTATGTTTTTTATTGGGGACTGATTTCTAAACTGCCTGATCTACACAGTCAATGTGTTGCAGGTGTAATTCAATTCTCAGTAGGGAACTTCTGTTTCACTGACTGGTTACAGCCTGTGTGTTACTCTTTTCTTTTACTTTTGAGAAAAGGATCATACTGATTTTGTGGCAGGGCTTAGCCCTTGCATTCTGGTTTTCTTTCTTTTTTGCATGTGTTTTCACTTTTTTTGGTATTTGGACTGAGGCCCTGTGAGATAACACACTTTTCCAGCTAACTGTTCCCTGTGGGTAGGCCTGGCCCTTTTGTGGGTTGACTAGGCCTCTGTAAAAACCGAAGGTGTTTGTGTGCTGGGAGGTGAGCATTTGCTACCCTACCTGTTGGAGTGGACCATCCCCTGTGAGTTAACTGCATCTTTTACAATGAACTGTATTCCTGTGAGTGGGTCTGGCTCTGTGTGGATGGACCAGGCCTCTATGGAGACTGAACACCTGTGTGTGCCCTGTGAGGTGGACTCTGCCTTCAGGTTTGGACTCTGCACGCTGCATTGTCTTGTGTGTCCCTGGGTATGGCAGGCTTCACTGTGAGCTGGGAGGCTCATAGGTCATCCCGAAAGCTGTCACCTCGTGAGCCAAAGGGTGGGTAAGCCATCCTGAGAACCGGAAGATGGGTAGGCTGCCCCAAGAGCCGTTAGGTCAGTAGGCCACCTGGATGCTGGTCACCCCGAGAGCCGGAGGATGGGTAGGCCGTTCTGAATGCTGTCGTTCTGGGAAAGTGTAATCGGGATGGGCTGTCCTAGAGGTGGCTGGAAGGTGTGACGGAGCAGCTGAGAGCCAGAAGGTGCATAGGGGCAGACGGAAATCTGGAAGGCTTGTGGGCTGCCCTGTGCACAGTCGTCCCAGGAAAGGGGACGAGCTGTTCTAGACACAGCCCAGACATTTGTCAGCACAGCCCACAGGCCGGGCGTGAGCCAGATGGTATGTAGGGGCAGACCAAGAGCGGGAAGGCAGGTAGGCCGTCCTCAGCACTTTCTCCCCAGGCAGGTACCAGGACGAGATGTCGTAGAGGTGGCCGGAAGGGTAGTCTGGGAAGCCGGAAGGTGGGTAAGCCGGCTTGATCACTGTCGTCTTGGGTGGTGATGGGGAAACAGAACGGGCTGTCCTAGAGGTGGCCGGAAGGTGTGTCAAGGCAGACCAAGAGCCAGAAGGGGCATAAGAGCAGGCTGCCTTTGATTGGCTAGAAGGTGGGAGAGACAGGTAATTTGCTGGGTTGTTAGGGGTGTCTGTGTATCGTGCACTGTTTTTTATTGTTCAGTTTTTCAGGCTGTCTGTAGGTGATTGTGTTCACTGTTTCCTTCTTGGTAATGTAAAGTGGGATTCGAAGTTATCAAGTTCCCTGCGAATTGGTTGTACGGTGGGGTTTGGAGTCTGGCTTGCCGCACCTTTCACTTGTAAATTGCTGTTGCTTGTATACGCCTGTTAAAGTTAACTGTTTGTATTTTGTACTGGTAAGTAAAATTATGAACGGGGGAAAACGTCTATAATTAGGAGTTTAGAATCTTCTCAGTGGAGGACTGACTCCAAGCTGGCTGGCCAGCCGGCCACACAGCCAGTGTGTACTGCTACTGTTAGTGCCCGTGTTTGTTGGAGGAAACCTGATTCCTGAACTGGCTGAGTCTACACAGCCAGTTTGTTAACTGGTATTCCTTTTTTATTGAGGACTGATTTCTAAACTGGCTGACATTCAGTCAATGTGTTACAGGTGTAATTCAGTTCTCATTAGGGAACTGTTGATTCACTGGTTGGTTATACTGCCTGTATGTTACTCTTTTTTCTTTTAAAAAAGAAAAGGAGCATACTGATTTTGTGGCAGGGTTTAGCCCTTGAACTCTGGTTTTCTTACATTTTTGCATTCACTTTTATTGGTGCTTGGACTAAGCCCCTGTGAGAGACTGCACCTTTCCAGTTGAGCTGGTCCTCTGTGGGGTGACTAGGCCTCTAAAGACTGACCACCAGTGTGTGTGCTGGGAGGTGAGTATTTGTTGCAAGCTGGAATGTACTCTGCCTTCGGGAGTGACCAAACCTCTGTTAGTTAACTGCACCTTTATGATGAACTGTGTTCCTGTTAGTGGGCCTGGTCCTGGTCCTCTGTGTATGGACCAGGCCTCTACGGAAAGTGAAACACCTGTGTGAGTGCTATGAGGTGTACATTTGCTGCCTTCAGGAGTGGACTCTATTTCTGACAATGCACTTTGTATACTGGAGTGGACTCTGTTCCTGAGAATGGCCGCTGCATTTTGAAGAGAACTGTTTATGGTAATGGACTCTGTGTACCAGAAAGGACTTTGTTTGTAATTGGCTCTGTCTTGTTGCTTATTGGGTTTATTACTTGCACGGTTGTGTGTCCCTGGATCTAACAGGCCTTGCTGTGAACTGGGAGGCTCATAGGTTGACCTGGCAGCTGTCACCCCAAGAGCCGGAGATGGGCAGGACATATGGATGCAGGTTGCTGAGAGCCAGAAGGTGGGTAAGCCATTCTGAGTGCTGTTGTCCTGAGAAGGGGTAATCAGGATGGACTGTCCTAGAGGTGGCTGGAAAGTATGTCAGAGCAGCTGAGAGCCAGCAGGTGCATACAGGCAGCTCAAGATCCAGAAGGCTTGTGGCTGCCCTGTGCGCCATTGTCCCAGGGAGGGAGAGGAGCTGTTCTAGATGTCTCTCAGGACAGTCCATAAGCCGGATGGTGCATAATGGTGTGCGAGGGGCAGACCGAGAGCCAGAAGACGTGTAGGCCGTCCACGGTGCTGTCACCCCAGGAAGGTATCAGAGTGTGCTGTCTTAAAGGTGAGAGTATGGTGCTGGAAAAGCACAGCAGGTCAGGCAGTATCTGAGGAGCAGGAAATCAACTTTTCTGGCAAAAGCCCTTCATCAGGAATAAGGCTGGGAGCCTCCGATGTGGAGAGATAAATGGGTGGGGCTTGGGGGAAGGTAGCTGAGAGTGCAGTAAGTGGATGGAGGTGGCGATAATGGTAATAGGTCAGAGAGGAGGTGGAATGAAATGGTAGGTTGGAAGGAAGATGGACAGGTCATGGGGGTGGTGCTGAGCTGGAAGGTTGGAACTGGGATAAGGTGGGGGGAGGGGAATTGAGGAAACTAGTGAAGTTGACATTGATACCATGGGATTGGAGTGTCCCGAAGTGAAAGATGAGGCATTTTTCCTCCAGGCATCAGGTGGAAAGGGAGTGGAGATAGAGGAGGCCCAGGACCCTGCATGTCCTCAGCAGAGTTGGAGGGGGAGTTGAAGTGTTCGGCCACGAGGCGGTGGGATTGGTTGGTGCAGGTGTCCTGGAGATATTCTCTGAAGCGCTCTGCAAGTAGACATCCTGTCTGCCCAGTGTAGAGGAGACTGCTTCAGGAAGAACAGATACAGTAAATGATATGTGTAGACATGCAGGTGAAATTTTTATGTATGTGGAAGGCTCCTTTGGGGCCTTGGATGGAGGTGAGGGGGAAGGTGTGGATGCAGGTTTTGCAATTCCTGCTGTGGCAGGGGAAGGTGCCGGGAGGGTGGGTTGTGAAGGAGGCCATCTGGTGAGTTCTGTGGTGGAACTGGTCCTCCTGGGAGCTGATGTGGCGGAGGAATTGAGAATAAGGGATAGCACTATTGCAGGAGGCAGATTGGGAGGAGGTATAATCCAGATAGCTGTGGGAGTCAGTGGCCCGGGAGGGTGGCTAGGGAAGCTGGAAGGTGGATAGACCATCCTATTCACTGTCATCTAGGATGGGGAAACAGGACAGGCTGTCCTAGAGGTGGCCGGAAGGTGTGTCAGAGTGGACCGAGAGTCAGTCAGAAGGAGCATGGGGTGGACCGAGAGCTGAAAGGGGCATAGGGGTGGGCTGCCTTTGAGTGACCGGAAGGTGGGAAGGATGGGTGTTTTGCTGGGCTGCCAGGAGTATATGTGATGTATGCATTATTTTATTGTTCAGTTTATTGGACTATCTGCATGTGATTGTGTTTACCATTTTCTTTTTGATATAATAAGGTGGGATTTGAGATTCGCCCTCTTTTCCCTGTGAACTGGTTGTATGGTAGGGTTTGTGGGTCTGGCTTTGCTGTGCCTTTCCCCTGTAAATTGCTGTTACTTATAAACTGCTGTTCATTGTTAACTGTTTGTGATTTGTACTGGTTAATAAAATAAATATAACTAAGGAAGAAAATATAAATAGGAGGTTAGAATCTCCTCAGTAGAGGACTGACTCCGAACTGGCCGGCCACAGCCAGTGTACTGTGCACGAGTAACTAGAGGGTGACTTGATGATGGGACCCAGCCTTTGTGCAGTTATTTCAGGTCTGTTCCTGTTTTCCGAAATAGTTTCAAGGAATGGAATGGCCTCCTCCTTCCTATGTAATAAGTTGGATGGCCTACCTTTCCTATGTAACTGTTTAAAGAGGGTGAATGGCCTTCCCCTGTTCCAATGCAACAATCTCAAAGAACTGAGTAGTATAAACCTATTCCTATATCTTATTGAGTGAGCGGTTGAAAAATCTTCACCAGATGTTCTAAAACAAATTACTGATATCTGTCGTTCAGAATAAAAGATAACCAAGTCAAAATGATTGGCAGAAATAACAGCCATCAATATTAGACTAGATTTTTGCTTTTTGTACCTTTGGAAAATTGGGTGTTGTGAACGCATGGAATGCAAGCGGGGGCAAAGTCACACCTTTATAAAACACCCCCTTTCCTGTCCACCTAAACTGGCAGATGATAAACGAGATTCTGGATTAGTGGTGCTGGAAGAGCACTGCAGTTCAGGCAGCATCCAAGGAGCAGCGAAATCGATGATGTTGCCTGAACTGCTGTGCTCTTCCAGCACTACTAATCCAGAATCTGGTTTCCAGCATCTGCAGTCATTGTTTTTACCTAGATGGTAAACGAGGCAGACTGCATTAACATCTTTCTGATGAAGGGCTCCTCGGATGACCTGCTGTGCTTTTCCAACACCACTCTAATCTTGACTCTGATCTCCATCTGCAGTCCTCACTTTCGCCCTGCATTAACATCTTGTAAACTAGCTAGCCAGTGTTCAGGGCAAGTTCAATTGCTTCTGGGTGGCAAAAGTGTTTAGCACTGCTGTCTCAATGCCAGGGACCCAGGTTTGATTCCAGCCTTGAACAATTGTGTGGAATTTGCTTGTTCTCTCCATGTTTGTGTGGGTTTCCACCCACAGTCCAGAGGTGTGCAGGTTAGTTGGATTGGCCATGCTAAATTGCACCGGTGTCCAGGTATGTGTAGTTTAGGTAGATTAGTCAGGGTTAATGTGGGGTTATAAGTAGGGGAAATGGGTTTGGGGATGGGATGCTCTTCAGAGCCAAAAGGCCCCCGCACTGTAGGGATTCTATGATTGTGTTATATTCCTGCTAAAACAGGCAACGAACAAAACATGTTCATTGTGATAGCATCTTTTTAAAACAGCTGCCATATGATGTTCACACAAATGTGATCAGCCTTTGTCTTAACCAGCTCTGTCCCACCACCTCCTCCAGGGGACAGTGTGTGATTATATTAAAAAATACAGTTGTTAAAAATCAATTTTCACTAACCATCTATGATTTCACAGAATTGTCGCCATTTGAATGTAGTTGTTGCATTTCCCCATTCACATACCAATCTCCAATCACACTTCATGCTTTGAGAGGTGAATGTCATCCAGCTGAAAGATCATGTAGATTTTGCCAGTGATTTTTGACCAGTTCCAGACTACCGAAAGCCAGAAAGGCAATTTGTACAACATCTGTCTATTCATGTTGTAAAAGTATGTTTGTATATGCCCTGAGCGCTATTTCCTTCCCAATTATAAATATCAGGTGCAGCAGAGTTTGCATATGTAAATGTGTCACTTTACCATGTTGCCTTACCTTCCTGAGCAGCGCCACCATTGGCAAAAGTGTGTAAGTATGGCAGGCCATACAGCAGTTTACATGGAAACTTTATTGCATAAAAATATGGATGTGTGAATTCAAAATACAAAATTAAGGACAGAATGGGCTGATTATGTCATCACACCCTGATGCAATTATATCATACTATTTAACGTAGCTTCAGCTGAGATCTACATATGTTCATAACAAGACTAAAGTTCAAATCTCACAACACCAGGTTATAGTTCAACAGGTTTATAACAGGACTATAACTTGGTATTGTGTGATTTTTAACTTAGTCTACCCCAGTCCAACACCGGCACCTCCACATCATATCAAGACAGATCAGGAGATCAATCACCTATCCGTAGCGTCTATTACATTTTGATCATTTTGAGTTGGAAGGACATGATAGACACAGGTAGGCTTGTGAAAAAATATGTTTGTCCTTCAGCAAGTAGCCTTACTGATCAAAAGGTTCAGGGAACAAATATGAGAAGATGGTTCAGAGACTGTAATAACTTCAAAGCTTGGCTCTGCCAACTAACTTATGCAACATAATAATTTAATAGATCTAATAGCAGTTATACACGGAGTATGTTATGTGGTCCTTATGTCCTAGCTCCCAATTTAACTGCTGGACAAGTCCCACACACTTCGTGCAAATTTCCCCACTCCATCTGTGTGGATGAACAGGTTACATGGCTCTTCCCTCTGAGCTTGTCCTTAAAGGAGCCAGCTACTACAATATAATGAGTAATATAATCCAAGCTCTTCAATCTGCCCATAGAGGAAGTGTGTGCTGAGGCCAATTGCTGTTTCTCAGGGAAGGTTAATACATAAGAAAATGTTAACTTTTATTTAAGATGTTGCCTATTTATTGGTGGGTTCCTGTTCCCATCCAGTTGTGATTTGCTCCTAAAAAATGGTTTCAGCAGAGAGTAAATCTGATCACATGTACATGTCCTGCATGAGGCATTTTCAAATGTGACATTTTGAGATGTCAGTACTGTCAGATGTCAATTGGAAGATTGTCACAAGCAAAAGTAGATTCAACATGATCTAAGATTGGCTCTTCAGGAAACACATGACACAGTGGGTGCCATTCTTGCCTCTGCGAAGGTTTGAGTTTAAGTTCCACTCTGGATATCGGAGTACAAAATGAAGATCGCCACTTCAGAGGTGCTGTTTTTCAGATGAGATCTTAAATTAAAATGCCACCTGCAGGATTGGATGGATGTAATTGATCATGGTATTCTCTCAGGTATGCTAGCCAACACTTCTCTTGAATCTTTAAACAGGCTATCAAGTGACTATCTCATTGCTGAGTGCACAAACTGGCTGCTGTGTTTCCTACACCACTTCAAAAGTACTTCTGTAGCTGCAAAGTATCTTGGGACAGCCAGAGGTCATTAAAGCCTCAGAAAGCTAGCACACAGGTGCAGCAGATATTTGGGAAAGCAAATGGAATGTTGGACCTTATTTCAAGGAGGTTGGAATATGAGCCTTACTGTAATTGTACAAATGAGACCATATCTAGGGTCCTGTGAGCAGTTTTGATCTCCTTATTTAAGGAAAAAGATCATTTTAACTGGAGGCGGTTCAGAATAGGTTCACTGGAGCAGTCACTGGCATGGAGGGATTGTCTTATGAGCAAAGGTTAAACATGTTGGGGCTGTACTCAGGAGTTTAGAAGAATGAGAAGTAATCTCATGAAACATATGGGATTCTTAAGGGCTTGATAATGTAAATGCTGAGAGGATGCTTCCCCTCATGGAAGCGTCCAGGACCAAAGGGTATAGTCTCAATAAAAGGGTGCCAATTTAAGACTGAGATGTGGAGGAACTTCTTCTGTCAGAGGCTTGAGAGTCTTTGGAACTCCTTGCCACAGAGATCTGCGGAGCCAGAGTTCGTGTGCATATTCAGTGCTGCAATAAGTGGATTCTTGATCAGTAAGAGAATCAAGGGTTAATGGGAAAGGGCAGGAAAGTTGATGTGAGGAATGTCCGATAAGCCATAATCCTATTAAAAGCAAAGCAGATTTGAGAGGCTGAATGGCCTACTGCTATCCTGTTTACTACGGTATTATCACATAAATAATAGTGTTACTTCACAAGTAGACTCCACTATGGACCTTCACCTAGTTTTTTTTTCATATTCATTTATGGAATGTGGACATCACTGGATAGACCAACATTTATTGTCCATTCCTTGAAGTCCTTAAGAATTTGGTGGTAAGCTGCCTTCTTACACTGCTGCAGTCCATGTGTGTTAGTACACCCACAGTGTTGTTAGGGAGGGAGTTCCAGATTTTCTTTTTAGTGACAGGAACAGCAGTGTAATTCCAAGTCAGGATGGTGTGTGATTTGGCAGGGAGTTTGCTGGCGTGATGTTCCCATTCATCTGCAGCCTTCATCCTTTGAGATGATACAGATTGCAGTTTTGAAAGATGCTGTCGAATGAACAATGTCTACAAAACAAGGTGGAAGAGCCATTAAATGCTGCACTCAGTTGAGGTTTCCCAAATTCAAAATAAAATCTTTTTGGGATGCTGGTGACAGAAAGACAGCACACTATTCCTGAGGAACAGCTGCCCTTTCTTTGCCTCCCTTTTTTTTTTTTGACACACCATCTGCTTTTAAATTGGAATGTGACCCTTTGAGTGTTTCACAATGTTTAGAGACAGCTGGCTATGTGCTGCTGAGGATGTGAAGCCTTTCAGCTTCATTTCACCCCCTGTTGATAACAGGACCACAGGTCCTCAGCTCCCATTGATTCACAGTTTGATAGTAGACAAAGCGACCTTTTCATTTAGTGTTGGATAGACTGTGATCGGAGAGGTGGCTGCTGACTTTTAATTCCTCTGCGTCACACTGGATTGAATGATTTGCATTGGGTCAGATTGCTTGCCAAGAAAATATCTTTAGTACTTCTCACTTTGATGTGACTTAGTGATTTGACTCATCAAATCTGATTTACTTTCCTTCAAAAGCATAATTAATTCTTGTATTTAGAAAAAGGAAGTAGAGATATATTAATAGAAAGGGCTAATCCAAAGGTGAGTTCACAGATGGGCAGGCTTTGTTCAGGAAAATAAAGAGAGACTGAGATGTAATATAGAGGGAGACAATTACTGAAAAGAAAAACAGAAAAGTAGAGAGAGATTGAGAAACTATTCTCGCAAATTGACATTGTCTCAAAATTACAGTTAGACATGAAATTAGAAGGTCAATTATGGAGGGGTGGACTTCCACCTACTGCGTTGATCCAGAAATCAGTCGGCAACTACAGAGATAACACTGGGACTGGCAGCCTTTGAGTGCAGGATGGGATTTTAGCCCCTCAAGCACAGGAAGCTCCACCCCAAGGAACAAATATGTTTGTCCAGCAACTCTGTAGATACAATTGCGTTGTAGGACACTTGCCACTCCAGGGTTCTCATCCAGACCCTTGAAGAAGTGAAGGCATTTCCTGGAAGAACAAAAGACATTTTAAAGTGGTCCAGAGGAAGCAAGGATGAAGTGAGGAAAGCCTTTTTTCTTAGTGAGTAGTTAGAGTATGGAATGCACTGCCTGGAAAGGCACATATGATGATTATATGGATAACAATAATATTAAAGGTATGGGGGCAAAGCAGGAGATGTTTAGCAAATTGTTGGAACCATGCTAGAGGAAATCAGTTTTTAGGAGGCATTGTTAAACATGGGGAGGTGAGGCTTATTTGAAACCGAGAGATGGGAAAGCCAAAAGTGGTCACTAAGGGAGTTCAGGAGCATAGCATCAATCGGTACAGTTTCTGACTGCACATGGCTAGAGTGCCATCGCTGTGTTGCTCTAACCGTTCATTACATGACTATTTCATCATGTACAAAGTGATGTGTGGTTGTTGCAGGCTCTTGGATGGATCTTGGCCAGAATGTACACTTTCAGCTGGTATTATCTGATACTAAATTAAATCCTTCTATCTTCCATTAATTTCTATTCAATTATAGTTCCACAGTACAGCACAGCACAGAATGCTATATCTTGGATATGAACCAGACAGGTCCACAAATCTACCAAGATTTCCCATTTCACGATCTTCTATAATTTCTGTGCTAGTTACAGTCTAAAGTATAAAAGAAATATTTGGATTTATATCTTGTATCTAATTGAAAGACCTATTCACTTGGTCCAACTCCTGCAAATTCTCCATGGTAGCACAGTGGTTAGCACTGCTGCCTCACAGCGCCAGAGACCCGGGTTCAATTCCCACCTCTGGCAACTGTCTGTGCGGAGTTTGCACATTCTCCCCGTGTCTGTGTGGGTTTCCTCCGGGTGCTGTGGTTTCCTCACACAGTCCAAAGATGTACAAGTTAGGTTAATTGGCCGTGCTAAAATTGCACCTAGTATTAGGTGAAGGAGTAAGTGTAGGGGAATGGGCCTAGGTGGGTTGCTCTTCAGAGGGTCGAAGGGCCTGCTTCCACACTAAATAATCTAAATCTTTAAAAAAAAATTAAACTTTTTTTCCTTTTCAACTACATATCCAGTTCCCCCTTAGAAAATTAATACTAAATTTGCTATCCAGACTTAGAAAATTTAGGGGGTATCACTCTTGTCTAGGAATCAGCTGAGTCTGGGTTCAAGTTCCATTCCAGGATCCAATGATTCCATCATACTTAAAAGTCCCATGTGGAACTGAGGGAGTGTTCCACTGTTGTGGATAAAATCTTTCAGATTAGATGTGAAACATCATTTTGAAGAACAGCAAGGAATTTATCCCTTTCATCCTGGTCAATGTTTATCCCTCAACCAACATTAGTAAAACAGTTTACCTGGCTATTATCACGTTGTTTGTGGGAGTTTACTGTGCAAATCAGCTCGACTTATCAATAACAAAGTTGTATAGTAAGTTAATTTTTTAAAAGTTAGAACACCAACTTCAATTCATAGACACTTCATAAAACATAGTGAAATGTTCAGTGGCCATGAAATGTACCATATAAATGTAAGTCATTCCTTTTGTTTTGTCTGTTTAGCACCCTCCAAATCTCACAAATGCATTGTGAAAAGATAGTCTCACTTCCTCCAGCCATACAAACATAAGGATCAGACATAGGAATAGGACGTTCAGCCCCTTGAGCCTGCTCTGTCATTCAATAAGATCATAGCTGAACTGATTCCTTCAAAAACCTGTTTATCACCCCATCCCCCACCCACCAATAAACTGTTTTCCCTTCCATATCATGTATCTATCTATGCCTTACAAATATTTAAAGACTATTTCCACAACCTTTTAGAAGAAGAGTTATGAAGACTCAGAACTCTGAGTAAAAAAACAAAATTCCCTGTCCCAATTGGGTGACCATTATGTTTAAACAGTTACCCCTAGTTCCAGATTCTTCCACAGAAGAAAACATCCTTTCCATATCTACCTCTCGGGATCTTATTTGTATCAATGAAGTCACATCCTAGTCTTTGCAATTCTAGTGGATATAAGCCTAGCCTACCCATCTTTCCTCAAGACAGCCTGTCCTTTCTGGGTATCTATCTAGTAAACTTTCTTTACAGATTCTTCCTTTAAATAAGGAGACCAATATGATATGCAAAGTTAAAAATCACACAACACCAGGTTATAGTCCAACAGGTTTACTTGGAAGCACACTAGCTTTCGGAGTGACGCTCCTTCATCAGGTAATCACCTGATGAAGGAGCGTTGCTCCGAAAGCTAGTGTGCTTCCAATTAAACCTGTTGGACTATAACCTGGTGTTGTGATTTTTAACTTTGCACACCCAGTCCAACACCGGCATCTCTGAAATATGATATGCAGTATTCCAGATGTGGTCTCACCAGTGCAGTGTATAACTGAAGCAAAGCCTCTGTATTTTTGTACTAAATTTTTCTCATAACAAATAAAAAGACATTCTTTTAGCTTTCCTAATTATTTGCTGTATGTGCATCCTATTTTTTGTGTTTCACGCACTTGTATGGCCAGATCTTTCTGCATCTCCGAGCTCTATAATCTCTCGCCATTGAGATTATATGTTCTTTCTTTAATTTTTCCTGATGAAAATGTCACATTTTCCCACATTATACCCCATTTGCCAGCTGTTTCTCCTACTCACAACTCATTGTTACATGTTCGTAACCTCCTTATGACATCCTCATAACTTGCAAGATTGGGATGAATGTGCAGTAAGTTTGCACCACTTGTGAAGCAGACTGGGGAATCTGTATGAGAAGGGCAGCAACTGTGAGAGATAAAAACTGGGCCAGAGAGTCTATCAAACCTTTTTGACCCTATCAGAGCGATATCACAGGAAAACAGGTAGCTGATTTGTGGGTATTTCTTCCAAGTCTCTCTTGATTTGCCAAACAGTTTAACTCGGGAGACGTTATTACGCTGAAAAGTACAGTTGGGAAATTCACTTTTAAACACCCAAATTAACTAAATGGAATAGGGATGGCTGAGCAGGTAATGTGTTGCAGCTGTAATATGTGGGAACTATGAACATTTGTGCAAAATCCATGGTGACCATGTCTGCAGCAGATGTTGGCTGCTTGAGGTACTTTGGCTCAGAGTTAATGTACTGGAGTCTGAGCTGTGGATGCTGACCCATCACAGAGCGGTGGTGTTGCTTGGACACTGTTTAAAGAGACAATCATGTTCATTAGAAGATTATTATTAAATCAATTTGAGTCTGTGGTCAGGGATGGATGTGACCGTCAAGCTATTGGGATCTTTGGAGAAGCCTTAGCCAGTGTCTTTGTCAAGATTCTTGCTCATGGTAGTGAGTACAGAGACTGCAGGGAGAAGGAGTGAACTGACTACAGCACCATGGTACACCGTGGTTCAAGTGGAGTTAGAAAAGAGAAATGTGGTAGAAATAAGGGATGACATAGTTAGGGGAACAAATACTGTTCTGTGTAGCAAAGCCTGGTTCCAAGGTTCGGAACATTCTCTGGCTGAAGAGGAACTTGAAGTGGGAGAAAAGGATCCAGTTTTCACAGTCCATTTTAGATACTAACAACATTGGTAGGACTAGGAAAGTGGTTCTACAGTGCAATTACAAGCAGCTGAAGGCTAAATCGAAAAGTCACTAAAATAACAATCTCAGGATTCCAAACTGAGCCACATGCAAAATGATGTAGAGTAAATAAGATTAGAGAGGAAAATGTGTGGCTAAAAGATTGGTGTAGGAGAAATTGGTTCTGAATCATGGGACACTAGCATTAGTACTGGGGAAAGCGAGAACTTTTCCGTTGGGGTGAACTTCATTTGAATCATGTTGGAACCTGTGTCCTGGCAAATCGTATAACTGCATAGGGCTTTATAATAATTCTTGGCAGTCGGAACTTGATTGAGTTTTTTAAAGAAGTAACAAAGAGGATTAATGAGGGCAGAGCAGTGGACATGATCTATATGGACTTAAGTAAGGCATTCAACAACGTTCCCCATGGGAGACTGGTTGGCAAGGTTAGATCTCATGGAATGCGGGGAGAACTGGCCATTTGGTACAGAACTGACTCAAAGATAGAAGACAGAGGGTAGTGATGGAGGGTTGCGACAAAGATTGGTGCACGGGTCCACTATTTTTCATCATTTATATAAATATTTGGATGTGAACATAGGAGGTGTAGTTAGTCGGTTTGCAGATGACACCAAAATTGGAGGTGTAGTGGACAGTGAAGAAGGTTACCTCTGAGTATAATGGGATCTAGATCAGATGGGCTAATGGGCTGAGGAGTGGCAGATGGAGTTTAATTTGGATAAATGTGAGGTGCTGCATTTTGGAAAAGCAAATCAGAGCAGGACTTAATGGTAAGGTTCTAGGGGGTGTTGCTGAACAAAGACTTTGGAGTGCAGGTTCATAGTTCCTTGAAAGTAAAGTTGCAGGTGGATAGGATAGTGAAGAAGGTGTTTGGTATGCTTTTCTTTATTGGTCAGAGCGTTGATTATAGGGGTTGGGAGGTCATGTTGCAGCTGTACAGGACATTGGTTAGGCCACTTTTGGAATATTGCATGCATTTCTGGTCTCCTTCCTATTGGAAGGATGTGGTGAAACTTAAAAGGGTTCAGAAAAGATTTACAAGGATGTTGCCAGGGTTAGAGGATTTGACCTAATAGGGAGAGGCTGAATAAGCCAGGGCTGTTTTTCCTGGGGCATTGGAGGCTGAGGGATGACCTTATAAGAGGCTTATAAAATCATGTGGGGCATGGATAGGATAAGTAGACAAGGTCTTTTTCCCTGGGGTGGGTGGAGTCCAGAACTAGAGGGCATGGGTTTAGGGTGAGAGGGTAAGATATAAAAGGGACCTAAGGGGCAACGTTTTCACGCAGAGAGTGGTGTGTATATAGAATGAGTTGCCAGAGGAAGTGGTGCAGGCTGGTACAATTACAGCATTTAAAAGGCAGCTGGATGGGTATATGAATAGGAAGGATTTAGAGGGATATGGGCCAAATGCTGACAAATGGGACTAGATTATCTGGTCAGCATGGACAAGTCGGACCGAAGGGTCTGTTTCCATGCTGTACATTTCTGACTCCAAGAGCAGTGTAGTGAAGAGGTGAACAATAATCAGGGAGGGGCAGAAAATATTAATGGCAGATCTGATAATGAATTTTATATTAATAAGGCATCTCCTGGTTAAGGATTCTCTGGAGCAGGGATGGTAGCAATCACAACGGGGTAGAATTTCAAATTTAGTTTGAAGGACTTGGACCTCAAACCTCTGTGCTCAAATTAAATAGGCGTTGTCTAAAATGAGCGGGGCTGGGGTGGAGGGGGAGGAGTGAAGAAGACTGGGAAAGTTAATGGATAAGCAATGACAGACATTAAAGCGGATATTTCAACACAAGGAGAATTTATTTCATTCAAAAGAAGGACTTAATGAGAAAGATAAAACATCCACAATTAATAAAAGCAGTTAAGGAGAACATCCAATCAAAACCTAAGGCAAGCAGTTTCAGTGATTGGGCAACAATTTGGAATTAAATGCAGTGAAGTATGACGTCATGCATTTTGGTAGGAAAAATCAAAAGGCAGAGAATTATTTAAATAGAGAGACTCCTTTTTTAAAAAAAAAGGCAGCACAGGAATTTGGGTGTTCTTCTGGATGAAACACAATGTTAGCATATAGATACAGCAAGTAATTAAGGAGGCAAAAGAAATTATGGCTTTTATTGGAGATTAAAAATAATGAAATCTTGTTGCAACTCTATGGGATATTGGTGAAGCTGCACCTGGAGTGGTATGTGCAGTTTTGGTCCCTGTTTTTAAGGAAGGATATACTAGCATTGGACACCATTCAAAAGAAATTCGCTAGGCTAATTCCTGGGATGAGGGGGTTGACTTACCATGAATGGCTAAATAGGTTAGACCTTGCATCATTAGAGTTTAAAAAAAGGAGGATGATCTGACTGAAACATACAAGATTTTGAGGGGGCTTGCCAGGGTAGATGTTGAGAAAATGTTTCCACTGGTGTGGAAATTTCAAACTACAGGACATCATACAGATTAAGAGGGTAATCATTTAAAACTGAGTTTGCTGCACCCAGGCAGGAAAGGCCTTTCAGCCTGTCTGGAATACAGATTTTCAGCTCTGCCACCTCCAGGCAGTTTATCGGCCCTTGCTGTGTAATGACAGATTTACATCTAACAGCAGACGTTTTGTTCCAGGTTTTGCAAACATGGCTAAGGAAGGTGTTTCATGCTGTTACTATAGATTGGCTACATGAGTGACATTTTCCACTAACTGGCTATTGTCACCAATCCAAAGTAAAACTGCTGTTTTCCTCCTATCCAACAATTGAACAATGTCAAATTTCAATTTCAATGCCAGTGTATTGCTGGGTACATTGGTTGTACATCCCAGTGATTAGCTGATGAATGAACAAAAAGCTTGTTCTTTTGGTTATTCATAATTTGTAATGGGCAGAGTATGCATGATACTCAGCCAGCCTGAGTTTGCAAAACTCATACAATATAATGCATCCACCCTGCTGGATGTGATCCTGCAATTGGGTAACAAATGCTGAACAATCCCGAGTGAGTTTATGGCTATACTATCGACCAATTTAAGCTATTCACTCAAGCTCATCATAGGACTCATTTATATTTGCTAGAAATGACATGCATTCTTACAGAGGGACAAGTTCTTTGCAAACATAAGGAATATGCCTTCTATCATTATAGAATTTCCCATAAACTTGGGGTTCTTCAGTTCTCCACAATAAGCCAATCAGAGTCCATTCACCAAGCAATCAGCAACCTTTTCTCATATGTATAAATTGTTGTGATCACTTGAAATTTGGCATTCTTGCATTTGTCTTGATGAGTGCAAGTCAAAAAGCTTTGGTCTCTCTTTCCAGCAAATATTTAAGTTTTTCTTTAACCTTCTCACCTCTGGTCCCAAACCCAGCCAATGCTAAAATTCAAGCCCATGGTCTCTGAAAGGTTTAAACATATCCAGGTTTGACAGTCTTAGGCTGTGCACTATGGTAGAGGGGACAGATTCAGTTTCCAGAGTGGAAATGGTCACATCTGACAATTGTCTCTCTGGTTCACTAGTCCTCTAAAAGCTGCAACTACAACGAGTGGCTACATTGCTTCCACATATGCAACTCCCAGGAGGTATGACTGTTATGGTGCCAAGGCACATAAATAGAGTTGAGTACATATCAGCTAAGTTCTAACTGAATTATTGAAGGAAAATCAAGGGATTGAACAGGCTAACCTGTTGCAAAGCCTGTCTGTTTCTGATTCTGTGAGTGGAATCCTCTATGTTAGGCAGGTTACTTACATACTGCCTGCAAAAGCAAAGAGGGACAGTGCCTATCAGGCACCCATGAGGATAGGCGGAGGCCCCCAGGAAATGAAGTCCCAACCCACCTAGCATTGGCAGCTATTCATTTCCAGTAGTTCTAGCATTTGGCACCACTATGGAGGAGATTGTGGCTGTGGTCAGTACAGCAACACCCCATTACTTGTAAAGTAATGGAGCGACTTGCTGGGGCAAGGAAAGGGTGTCCCACAGGGTGGGAGACAGTGAGGTCTACAGATGCTGGAGATCAGAGTCGAGAGTATGCTGTGCTTTTCCAGCAACATCCGAGGAAAATCAACGTTTCGGGCCAGAGCCCTTCATCAGGAATGAGGGCTCACAGGGTGGGCATTACGGAGAGAAAGGAGCTATGGCAGTTAGAAGCAAGGGCAAGAGATGACAGCTATTCTCCTGTCCATGTCAATGCCCACAATTATGCAGAAATAAGTGCACCCCTATTATCTCTCAGCCCACATGGAATAACCTATCAGATGAGCCATATATACTTGTCCCACCTACACCCCCAGCAGGAATAAGACCTTAAGTGGTCTTGAGGTGGTTGCTAATCAGCCATTTAGGAGGTGGAACAGGAAAGTCATCCATGGGCCATCCCACTTGGGGGAAGGTGGGAAAAGTTCAGGTATGTTTCCAGATGACAATATCTTTAATTTTCTGCACTTCCTCTGCCTCCTCTGGGCTCAGAAGATTCCATCAATTGATTTACATTCCCAACACATGAAATGCTGATGAAATATTTACTATCTTCAAGAGATCTTATCAATGTGAAAAGGAGGTGGAGGATGACGGAAGTCTGATGTTTGTTAATTTATCTCATTCTCAATTAGGTTTGATGATACACCATCAAAGCTCTGCACATTGGAATACAATAAGGTTTGAACCTATCTTATTGAAAATTGATAAAAACAAATTAAGGACACGCCAACCTGAGGTTGCCTTAATTTATATTGATTGCAATGTTACAATGTACAAAATTCATTAGAAGGATATTAATCATGGTACAAAAATAATTTGATTTAAGTGAATAGTCAACATACAAGAAATAGCAAGATAAAATATTAGATTTGGCCTTTCATCTTTGGTTTTCAATACACAAACAAGTCAGTCAATCCGATTTATCAATATTGGTGCTTTCTCTCATACAAGCCTCCTTCCACATAATTTCTGATAATAGCAATTTGTCTGTCATGTATTTATCTACTTTTCCTCTACTGTGCAATTAATCTCAACTACCCCTTTAAATTGAAATGGAGACCCATCACAAAAGTCAGTGGTGCAGAACCTGGTACATGAATCTCGTAAAGTTCGTGAGCAGGTATAGCAAGTCAAGAGAAAGGTAAAGAGATGTTGTTTATTTCAAGGGGAATTGATTATAGAAAATAAGTTTTTAATGGAGTTGTACAGGTCTTTAGTTATATCACAACTACCATGTGCACTTTTGATTTCCTTATTTGAAATAAAGAATCACAGAAGAGCTATGGTATAGGAGATGTTTTGATCAATCATATGCACACCAGCTCTTCAATGATGCTATGGACCAGACCAGACTCCCCAAAGTATATCATGGAGGTAGCCTAGACTCTAACTTTTATAATTTTTTTTAAAAGGCAAGTGTAAGGCGCTGTGTTGCAAACATTATTTGATTAATCCACCACTAAGCTTTAATCAAAACACACTTTTTATTCTTACAACACTGTTAAAATATAACAAAAGAGGAATTGGCACAATTTTACTCCGTGGAAATACTTAACAAGATAATGTATTATTTAACCACTATTCATCAACTGTTCCAATATATGCAGCATCCTAAGAAAATATATATAACCAGGAGATTAGGAAAAAAGAAAAGCAATATGCAGCATCCTATTCAATTCAGCAACAGAGTTATTATTCTCACAGGGTTCTGAGGAAGGGTCACCAGACTCAAAACGTTAACTTTGATTTCTGGATGCAGGTTTGCTCGCTGAGCTGGAAGGTTCATTTTCAGACATTTCATCACCATACTAGGCAACATCTTCAGTGAACCTCTGGACGAAGCACTGCTGGTGTTTCCTGCTTGCTATTTATATGATTGCGTTTCCTCGGGTTGGTGATGTCACTTCCTATGGTGATGTCATTTCCTGTTCTCTTTCTCCGGGGTTGGTAAATGGGGTCCAAGTCAATGTTTTTGTTGATAGAGTTCCGATTGGAATGCCATGCTCGTGTGTATCTCTGTTTGGCTTGTCCCAACATGGATGTTTTGTTCCAGCCAAAGTAGTGTCCTTCCTTATCTGTATGTAAGGATACCACCCAAGAATTCCTGATGACCATCAAAGACACCAGATAGAAGCGGATGAAATAATGGTGTCCTTTGATGTAACAGCCCTGTTCTAATCAATCAGCATCAACCTAGCCAAGGAAACGCTGACTACACTATTAGAAGACCCAAAGACACACACACATCAGTGGGTGGACCTATGCCTTACCACCCAATTCGCCTTCAACAACAAAACCTACAGACAAACCAACAGAACACCCATGTGTGGTGAAAGGGTTAAAATTATGTCCCAATACATGTGTGAATCTAACCGGAATGGAGGTGTTGCTTAGTCCCGTGTGAATCTTATTGTACACCTTCCCGTGTGAATCTTCTTATCTGTATGTAACCAGAATGGAATGTGTTTTTTAGCCTTGCTCTGCTGTTCACATGAATGTTTATATCTGGAAAAGAGTATATCAGCTGGAAAAGTCTCCAGTTCGGTGAGTCTGCTCCGGGGTTACGTTTAACCGCCGAGCGTGGGTTGTTGGCAGCCGCTCTACGAGAACTGACGGCTCCCAGTTCCGGTAACATGTAGAGTGAGTATAAGCCAGACCCGTTGTAAGTATGAGACCTGGTTGTGGCGACGCTGCGGGGGATAAAATGCTCATATTCTAGCAGACTCGCCTCTTGGTCGTTTGTTCTGTGTCAGACTACTCTCCTACGAACCTGACCTTGAGAATTTTTTAAAACACCATGGGATCTCCGATATCCGGATTCTTAGCAGAAACAGTAATGCAGAGACTTGAACAAACAGCTCTGCCAACCATCCAACCCAAACTCTGGATCCGCTATATGGATGACAGCTTTGTCATCACTAAACAAAACAAATTAGAGGAAATCTTCAAGACTATCAATAATACCCTTACTGGCATAAAATTCATTAAAGAGGACGAAAACAACAGCAAACTGCCATTCCGAGATGTCACAGTAAAGCGAACAGCCAATGGGGAACTTCAAACCAGTGCTTACAGGAAAACAATACATATGGACCAAATATTCAACAACAGAAGCAATCATCCCAACATCCACTAGCTAAGCTGCATCTGAACACTATTTCCATGAGCCACCACACGCTACAGCACAGAGGAACTATGCAGAGCAGAGGGAAATCACCTATACAGTATATTCAAAAAGAATTGGTATCCAATGAACACAGTCCACCGATTTCTCAGCAACAAACGCAAAGAAGCTGACAAAATGCATCCGGAAATCCTAGTTACTCTCCCCTACATCAAAGACATCTCAGAAATGACTGCCAGACTACTCCGACACCTTAGCCCACAAACCCACCAACACACTAAAACAGCAGCTAATGAACTTGAAAGACCCTATGCAGACAACAAGCAAAACTAATGTCATTTACAAAATACCGTGCTAGAACTGTAACAAACACTACATTAGACAAACAGGCAGAAAACTAACCACCAGGATACATGAATTTCAACTAGCCACAAAACGACATGACCCTCTCTCACTACTGTCCTTACATACAGATGAAGAAGGATACCACTTTGACTGGGAAAACACATCCACTCTAGGACAAGCCAATCAGAAACATTCACAAGAATTCCTAGAAGCATGGCATTCTAACTGGAAATCTATCAACAAATACATTGACTTGGACACATGACAGGAAATGACATCACCAACCCAAGGAAACCCAAACATAAGAGTAGAAAGCAGGAAACACCAGCAGTGCTTCGTCCGGAGGCTCACTGAAGATGTTACCTAGTATGGCGATGAAATGTCCAAAAATAACCTTCCAGCTCAGCGAGCGAACCTACATCCAGAACCTCAACCTGAGCTACAAATCTTCTCAACTTGCTGGCTTTGATTTCTCTTCACAGATGCTGCCAGACCTGCTGAGCTTTTCCATCAACTTCTCTTTTTGTTTATTGTTCTCCCGTGCTGTCTCTCTCCAGTCCGGTAGAAAGAAACAATGTGCCCATACAATGTTTTAAGAGGAAGCCCCTCTGTCTAAGACTTCATTCCAGCATCAGCAAATCAAATCTTGCAGCTCCAGCAGCCAGAAAATAACACCGACTAACTGAAATCAAAATCATTTTAGGTCTGTGTAAGCCTGACCCCACCCACTCATGATTCTCTTGTCTTATTTAAAAAAAAAGCCATGATGAACTCAAAGCCAAAATAAAAGCAAATTACTGCGGATGCTAGAATCTGAAACCAAAAGAGAAAATGCTGGAAAATTTCAGCAGGTCTGGCAGCATCTGTAAGGAGAGAAAAGAGCTGACCTTTCGAGTCTAACTGACCTTTTACCAAAGCTTTGACAAAGGGTCAGTTAGACTCGAAACATCAGTTCTTTTTTTCTCTCCTTAAATGCTGCCAGACCTGCTGAGATTTTCCAGCATTTTTTCTTTTGGTTATGAACTCAAAGCTGTTTACCAACTGCCTGTCTGAAGCAAATATTTTGGCACCACTGTGACACCCCTCTGCAAGAGAAACAGGATAGAAGAGATATTTTAAAGGCTCAGTATTGTCACAAATGAGCATCGCCACCTCATGCCAAACTCCTTTACTCCACATATCCAAACAATCATCCTCTTGAATGCCTCCAACACACTTCAAGGCAGTGAATTCCATGCCCTGACTACTCACTGTGTGAAAATGTTTTCCCTCACATCACCTTTGCTTCTTTTGCAGATCATTTTAAATCTATTCCCTCATTTTGTTCCCTTTACGGACAAGAGTAATCATGAGTTTAATCATACCTACTCTGTCTTGGAGTTTTAGCTCCATTTTTCTCATCTGCTCTCAAAAGCACAATTCATTTGTCTATTAAAAATGTGTCCAACTCAGCCTTGAATACATTTCACTATCTTCTAGGGAAGACAATTGCGCAGTTTTAACGACCATCTGAGAGAAGAAATCTCTCCTCCTGTTTGTCTTAAAAGGGAGTCCTCTTACTCTTAGGCTAGTTTTAGTTTCCACCCAAGAATAAACATTCTCCAGGTATCCAGTCCTCTCAAGATCTTATATACATAAGTTTACTTCTTCTTCTGAACCCTAATGGGTATAGGCCAGACTTAATCAAGCTTTATTAATAAGATTAGACTTTCATCCCAGGAATAAGTTGTGAACCTTCTCTCTGAACTGTTTCTAAGGTAATTTTCTGTTTTCAAAGGATGGATGTGAATGTATTAGAGAGAATGTAGAAGTCATTTTCAAAAATGGTTTCAAGGTTGGGAAACTTCAGTTACGCTGGCAGATTGAAGAAACTGGGACTATTCTCCATGGAGAGGAGAAGGCTAAGAGGAGATTCAATAGAGGTTTTCAAAATCAGGAGCAGGATAGGAGTTTTAAAAGTCAGGAGTTTTACTCCTCCCATAGCTGACTACCAAGCACATGGTGGAAAGTGCAGGGGTATCACAAAAGTCTGCACACAATGACATACTTTAAATTGTTTTTAGGTAGTCATTTCAAATTGTTTGTTCTAAATAATGTGAATATTGTTGTGTGTTTGTCAAGCCACACTGCTGTAATATGAAGTTTTAATACTTACAGTTTACAAATTTCTTGAAAGGATGCCGTGCCTTCCAAGATTAGGTTTGTAATGAATCGTATTTTTGAGGGAAGACAGGCAAGTGGAACTGAAATCACAACTGGAGCAGCTATGATCTAATTGAAGAACCAAATGGCCTATTCATGTCTGTGTTTTCATCTGCCCTTGCAGTAGTAATTCACAGAAGGATAGAAGCACTGAATAATTACAGAACAGCAGGAAGCCATTCAACCCATTATGTCTGTACTGACTCTACAAGGGCCAGTCACCTTATCCCATTCCTCCACCTTTTCTCCATAGCCCTGCAATTTTTTTTCATCAGAATAATATCTGATTCTCTTTCAGAAACCATGTTTGAATCTGCCACTATACTATTTTCACATTCTCATGACCCTCTTGATAGACATTTCTGCAGAACTCCTCAGTGAATTTGTTTGTAACTATGGTCCCCAATCAGTTTTCTATTTTCTGTGCAATGCTTCCTACAAGTTATAACCTCTCAGTTCTGATATAATTCTAGTAGATACCGTTTGCACCTTTTGCTTATATCTATTTTATAATATGGAGATCAGAACTATTTGTGGTTACAGCAAATGTGGTCCAAGTAGATTTGGAGACAAGCTGGTGTCACTGCTTCCCAAAGCTGTCCCTCTACAAATGAACCCATGTTTTTTATTTCCATTTTTAAAATGATATTATGAACATGCAAGGAGTTTCTGTGATGCGTTGGGTGGCATTCCTCCTCTGGGTCAGAGGCTCTAAGTTCAAGTCCCACCTCAGGACTTAATAGCTATGGAAGACTTTTCTTTTGGCTATGGAAGACTTTTTAATTCATTCACAGGAAGTCGGCATAATTGTCTAACCCAGCATTTATTGCCCATCTTTAATTGCCCAGAGAGAAGTTAAGAGTTATCCACATTGCTGAGGGTCTGGAGTCTTACACAGGACAGAAGAGGTAAGGCAACTGATTTACTTCTCTGAAGGACATTAGATTGATGATTATCAGGAAAAAAATCTATGGTTTCATGCTGATCATTAGACTTTTTTTTTTTAATGCCAAATTTTTTTTTAACCGAATTCAAATTCCACCATGCCACATGGCAGGATTTGAACCCAAGTCTCCAAAATATTTACCGAAGTCTTGTGATTAATAATCTAGGCCATCAGCCCCCACCACTCCCCCAAAAGAAAAGGAGTGTCATACCGTCATCAAAAAGGTTGAATGTCGATCTATAAATCTTTCCATTAGGCTTATGCAAGGCAGTAAAAGCATTAGGGATTTATGCTCAGCTAGAACTATGCAGTAATGCAGTGCAACATGCATCCCAAGTTTAAAAACACTCCAGGTACGGTTCTTGTCATGAGCAAGCATTATCCGCCTTCAGACAGTACGTAAATTCATGTTTCATTAGACAGCAACAGTTGATTGGTCAAGACTCGATTACTGCAGTATTGTATCAGTATTGAGCCATGCAGCAGGGCACAACATCCAGATGGTCTACAGATCTCGCCAGTTTCTGGTGTGCTACTACAGATTAATTTCAATTAAAGGATAGCTACTCTCTCGAATTATTTCAGAAGAGGGTTATTCAACTGATGAAGTCCATGGTGGCTCTCTGTTGAACAATCCCATTTCCAGTTCGTCCCTTCCTCCCTCTGTATCCCCGTAGTCCTGCAAGTTAATTTCCTAACATTCAATGGTTTTTAAAGGAAATTGGAAGGCAATCTCCATTCCCACCAGCCTTGTCAGCTGGGTTTCAGGATATTATCACTCACTAAGTTTTTAAAAAAAAGTCCTTATCCAAATTCCACCTGCATCTCTTCCTCAGAACCATAAATTGAAGTCTGGCAATGAGTGTAGTTTTTCTTCTTCTGTACTATCTCAACTTGGCATCATTTTATAAACTTTACTAAATTTCCCTTGCTGAAGAAGAGGAGCCCCAGCTCCTCTAACCTGATTTTGTAGTTAAAATCCTTCATCACTTAAACCATTCCATTTTTGTTTTTTCAGGAGATGTGGGTGTTGCTGGCTAGGCCAGCATTTATTGCTTATGCCTAATTGTTCAGAGGGCAATTAAGAGTCCACTGCATTAACGTGACTCTGGAGTCACATGTAGGCCAGATAGGGTAAGGGTGGCAGATTTCCTTCTCTAAAGGACATCAGTGACCCAGATGAGTTTTTACAACAATCAACAGTGGATATATGGACACCATTTGGTTATCTATTTATTCCAACTTTATTATTGAATTTTGAATTCAATAAAATCATGAGATTTGAACTGTTGCCTCAGAATACTAGCCTGGTATTCTGGTATTAATAGTCTAGTGGCATTACCACTACATCACTGTCTCCCCTTAAATCAGGCAAGTCTCTTCTGCAACCTCTCAAAAAAACTCTCATCCTTCAGAGGAGAAGCGTAAGACCGGGGGAGACAGTGCCTCACAGTGCCAGAGACCCGAGTTCAATTCCCGCCTCAGGCAACTGTCCGTGTGGAGTTTGCACATTCTCCCTCGTGTCTGCATGGATTTCCTCCAGGTGCTCCGGTTTCCTCCCACCGTCCAAAAATGTGCAGGTTAGGCGAATTGGCCAAGCTAAATTGTCCATGGTGTTAGGTGAAGGGATAAATGTAGGGGAATGGGTCTGGGTGGGTTGCTCTTCGGAGGGTCGGTGTGGACTTGTTGGGCCAAAGGGCCTGTTTCCACACTGTAAGTAATCTAATCTAATCTATTATCAGCACACTCTTGCACTCACCTTAAATTGACATGTAGTGTCAGGAAGCACATGACTACACAGTCTTGATTACAGGTATTGAATTTTGCCCATGGATACTCGGAAAGTGGAAGAAATGCATTTTCAGAAAGAGAATGTACTCATGCAAAACAAATCAAACATTGAGGGTGATTTTGCTTCCTTGTCATGATATAATGTGACAATGGAGGATTCATTAAGACATAAAAGGAGGTTGTGCAGCAGGTTAGCACATCATCAAAGGTGGGATACTTGATTCCTCTCTCTGTTGGCTCTAAGTATCCTCCATGCTTGAGCAGTCGCAACACATACTCTCAGAGAAAAATAAAATGCTATCAGAATAAATTAGAACATAAAGCACAGAGAAAGGCTTTTTGACCCATTTGTACCGATACCATTTGAAAGAGCTATCCATTTAGCTATTCAGACAACTCTGTTCATTCACTGTTGTCCTAGAAATTTCTTTTTAAATAATTTTTTTTTAAAGTTGTTATGGATTCTGCTTCTACCATCTCTCCAGCTAACACCTTTGAACAACAAACTGGATGGCTGGTGGAGAAAGTGAAAATGAATCACAGTGGCCAAAAATGTGAGCTTCTATTGCTAGTAACTGAAGTAAAGCCACAGTGATGGTGAGTGAAACGAGTTTTTATCTTTAACCAATTGATGTTACATCTAATCATTAAAATTTGGTGTCAATAGTAGCAACATATTTCCTTACGCAGCACTGACCAACTCAAACAAAAAAAAGTTAATTCTTACCTTGTCAGCCATTATCATCGAGGAACCACCATGTATTCCAAGAATTGGGATCATAGTCTGAGCTGAAATAAAATCCAAAATTTCTGCGATGGACTCATGATCCGTGTCATCACCAAAAACCACACCGTGCATTTTCATCCCAGACATGAGATCGCACACACGTGTAATGATACTCTTGGGGTCAGTCTCATTTACGGTCACCTGCACCACATTGGGATCAATGGGCAAATGTTGGAAATCATCTTTGTTCAAAACATCTTTGATGTCCATCTCACAGGATGTGCCCCCAAGGATCACGGCAATGTTCAAGGTAGGGGTACTTTTCAAGATTCCTTTTGCCCAATCCACATGAGACGCGAGTATTAATAAAATCTTCAGGAGTTGTAAGCCCATGTGCCTCATCTTCATTGAGTTTAATCCCTGCAATAGATAATAAACCTTAAAGAAAAGTGCATGTCAGATTCTAATCATACAACAATACAGTTCTGATGAATATTGATTATTACTCCTGCAACCCAGTTGTAAGTCTGATGAAAAATCTGCACCTCCACCAATTGCTGGTAACTTGCTGATAAGTACTCCACATCAGGCCTTGTTCGACAATGTTGGCTTTGTGAATTTATATATTTACAGATGGAGAAAAAACATGTTTGATTGAACCACGCAATCAAAGTAATTACAGGTATTTAGAGTTTATTGTGAGAAAAAGTTGTTTTTCTTTGGAAGTCAATAAGCATTACATATTTGAAAGTTTTGTTTCTTTACTCAATTGTCTCTTGATGTTTAGATAGGTAGGACAGCATCATTGCTGACCCACCTAGCTAGATATGTTTCCAAGAGTAAATCTAAGTAAGCACCAGTTCAGTTTCGTTTGAAGCCCATACCCAGGGACTGAACGTCTAATCAAGACTGATACTGAGATATTAAATTGAGGCCTCCACCTCCCCTGTCAAGAGAATTGAAGTAATCCCATGACACTGTTCAAAAAAAGCAAAGGAATCTAATGTTTTCTGGTCTGATCTCCACCAAGAGTACCAAAAACAAATTGTCTGATCACGAAGCTTGCTGTGGATTGTGAATCACAGAATCCCGACTGTGGAAATACGCCATTGTCTCAAGACATCCACACCAACCCTCTGAAGAGTATCCCACCCAGACCCACTCCCCTACCCTATTACTCTACATTTCCCCTATTGCACCTAACCTACACATCCCTAAACACTATGGACAATTTAGCCTGGCCAGTTCACCTAACCTGCACATAGAACATTACAGCACATTACAGGCCCTTCAGCCCTCGATATGTGAAATGACCTGTGAAATTAATCTAAACACCGTTCCATTATTATCCATTTTGTATGTCCAGTGCCCATTTAAATGCCCTTAACATCAACGAGTTTACTACTGTTGCAGGCAGGTCATTCTGAGTAAAGCTACTACCCCTGATATCTGTCCTAAATCTATCACCCCTCAATTTAAAGCTATGTCCTCTCACGTTGGCCTTCACCATCTGAGGAAAAAGGGTCTCACTGTCCACCCTATCTAATCCTCTGATTATCTTATACGCCTCAATTAAGTCACCTCTCAACCTCCTTCTCTCCAATGAAAACAGCCTCAGTTCCCTCAGCCTTTCCTTGTAAGACCTTCCTTCCATACCATGAAACATTCTAGTAAATCTCCTCTGAACCCTTTCCAAAGCTTCCACATCCTTCCTATAATGCGGTGACCAGAACTGTACGCAATACTCCAGGTGTAGCCTGACCAGTGTCTTGTATAGCTGAAGCATGACCTTGTGGCTCCAAAACTCAATCCTCCTACCAATAAGTGGCAACACACCATATGACTTCTTAACAACCCTACCAACCTGGGTGGCAACTTTCAGGGATTTAAGTACTTGGACACCGAGATCTCTCTGTTCATCTACACTGCCAAGAACTTTACCATTAGCCCAGTACTCTGCATTCCTGTTATTTCTTCTGAAGTGAACTACCTCACACGTTAATGCATTAAAGTCCATTTGCCATTTCTCAGCCCAGCTCTGCATCTTACCTATGTCCCTCTGTGACCCACAACATCCTTCGGCACTATCCACAACTCTGCCTACTTTAGTATCATCCACAAATTTAATAATCCATCCTTCTATGCCCACATCCAGATCATTTATAAAAATGACAAACAGCAGTGGCCTCAAAACAGATCCTTGCAGCACACCATTGGTAACTGAGCTCTAGGATGAATATTTCCCATCAACTACCACCCTATGTCTACTTTCAGCTAGCCCCAATTTCTGATCCAAACTGCTAAATCACCTTCAATCCTGAAACTCTGTGTATTTTGTACAATAGCCTACCATGTGGAACCTTCTCAAATGCCTTACTGAAGTCCATATACACCACATCAACGGCTTTGCCTTCTTGAAGAACTCAATAAGGTCAGTTACACACGACCTATCCTTTGCAAAACTGTGCTGACTATCCTTAATCAAACTATTCCTTTCCAGATTATTATAAATCCATTTATAATAACCCTTTCCAACACCTTACCCATAACCGAAGTAAGGCTCACTGGCCTATAATTACCAGGGTTGTCCCGACTCCCTTTTAAACAAGGGAACAACACTTGCTATCCTCCAGTCTTCTGGCACTACTCCTGTTGACAATGATAACATAAAGATCAAAGCTCTGCAATCCCCTCTCTGGCTTTCCAGAGAATCCGAGGATAAATACCACCTGACCCAGGATCCTATCTATTTTTAGATCTTCCAAAATTACTAAAACCTCTTCTTTGTCAACCACAATCCTATCTAATTTAGTATCCTGTATCTTCATATTCTCACTAACATTGCCCTTCTCCAATGTGAATACTGACTAAAAGTATTCATTAAGCGCTTTCCCTATGTCCTCAGATTCCACACACAGCTTCCCACTATTGCATTTGATTGACCCTAATCTTACTCTAGGCGAAAGTGAGGACTGCAGATGCTGGAAACCAGAGTTTAGATCAGATTGGTGCTGGAAAAGCAGAGCAGGTCAGGCAGCATCCGAGGAGCGGGAAAATCAATGTTTTGGGCAAGAGTCCTTCATCAGCTATACTCTAGTCATTCGTTTTTTTCCTAATGTATCGATAGAAGGCCTTAGGGTTTTCCTTGATCCTATCCGCCAACAATTTCTCATGTCCCCTCCTGGCTCTTCTTAGCCCTCTCTTTAGATCTTTTCTGGCTAACTTATAACTCTCAAGCCCCCTAACTGAGCCTTCACGCCTCATCCTCACATAAGCCTTCTTTCTCTTGACAAGAGCTTCAACTTCTTTAGTAAACTTATGGCTCCCTCTCTCGACAACTATCAACTGCCTGACAGGTACATACTTATCAAGGACCTGCAGTAGCTGTTCCTTGAATAAGCTCCACATTTCAATTGTGTCCATCCCCTGCAGTTTCCTTCCCCATCCTGTGCATCCTAACTCTTGTGTAATTGCATCATAATTGGCTTTCCCCCAATTATACCTCTTTCCCTGCGGTATATACCAATTCCTGCACATTGCTATTGTAAACATAACCGAATTATGGTCACTTTTCACCAAAGTGCTCACCTACCTCCAAACCTAACACCTGGGCCGGGTTTACTCCCTAGTATCAAATCCAATATGGCATCGCCCCTTGTTGGCCTGTCCCCATACTGTCAGAAAACCCTCCTGCACACATTGAACAAAAACTGACCCATCTAAACTACTTAAACTATAGTGATCCCAGTCAATATTAGAGAAGTTAACGTCCCCCATAACAACTACCCTGTTACACTTGCTCCTATTGAGAATCATCTTTGACATCCTTTCCTCTACATCCCTGGAACAATTTGGAGGCCTATAGAAAGCTCCCAACAGGGTGACCCCTCCTTTCCTGTTTCTAACCTCAGCTCAAACTACCTCAGTAGATGAGTCCTCAAATGTTATCTTAGCTGTTGTAATACCACGCTTGATTAACAATGCTACATTCCCCTCTTTTATCATCTTCTCTGTTCATACTGAAACATCTAAATCCCAGAATCTGCAATAACCATTCCTGTCCCTCCTCTAGCCATATCTCTGAAATGGCCACAACATCAAAATCCCAAGTACTAACCCATGCTGCAAGTTCACCTACCTTATTCCGGATGCTCCTGGCACCGAAATACACATTTCAAACCAACATCCTGATTGCCAGTGCCCTCTTGCGACCTTGTAAACCCCTATCCCTGACCTCACTACCCTCAATCTCCTGTACACTGGGACTACTATTCAGGTTCCCATTCCCCTGCTGCATTAATTGAAGCCCCCCTGAAGAGCATTAGCAAATTTTTGCCCCAGGATATTGGTACCCCTCTGGTTCAGGTGAAGATCATCCTGTCTGTAGAGGTCCCACCTTCCTCAGAAAGAGCTCCAATTATCCAAGAATCCAAAACCCTCCCTCCTGCACCATCCCTGAAGCCATGTGTTCAGCTCCCCTCTCTCTCCCTGTTCCTCGCTTCACTAGTAGATGGCACATGCAACAAACCAAAAATAACAACTCTCTTTGTTCTAGCTCTAAGCTTCCATCCTAGATCCCTGAATTTCTGCCTTAGATCCCTGCCTTTCTTCCTACCTATGTCATTGGTGCCTATGTGGACCACGACTTGGTGCTGCTCTCCCTCCCCCTCAAGGATCCCAAAAACACGATCAGAGACATCACGAACCCTGGCACCTGGGAGGCAACACATCACTTGAGTCTCTCTCGTTCCCACAAAACCTCCTATCTGTCCCCCTAACTATCGAGTCCCCAGTGACTAAAGCTCTGCTCCTCTTACCCCTTCCCCTCTGAGCAACAGGGATAGACTCTGCACAAGAGACCTGCGCCCCATTGTTTATCCCTGGGAAGCCGTCCCCCTGAACAGTATCCAAAATGGTATAATTGTTGTTGAGGGGAACCACCACAGGAGATCCCCGTGTTGCCTGCCAGTTCCCTTCCCTACCCCTGACAGTAACCCATCTACCTCCTTCACATGGCTGTGGAGTAACTACCTACCTGTAGCTCCCCTCAATAACCCCTCCACCTCCCAAATGATCTGAAGTTCATCTAACTCCAACTCCAGTTCCCTAACATGGTTCTCGAGGAGCTGGAGTTGGGTGCACTTCCTATAAATGAAGTCAGCAGGGACACTACAGTTGACCCTTAACCTCCTACATACTGCAGGAGGAACATTCAACTATCCTAACTCTATTCTCATCTTTGGACTGTGGGAGGAAACTGGAGTACCTGGAGGAAACCTACGCAGACACGGGGAATGTGCAAACTCTACACACACTTGCCTGAGGTTGGAATCGAATCCAGGTCCCTGGTGCTGTGTAAACCACTGAGTCAACATGCTGCCCCTAAAGTAAATCATAGAATCCCTACAGTGTGGAAACAGGCCATTTGGCCCAACAAGTCCATACCAACGTTCCAAAGAGTATCCCACCCAGGCCCATTCCCTTTTTCCCCTGAACGGTGCACCCAACCAACACATCCCTGAACACTATGGGCAATTTAGCCTGGCCAATTCACCTAACCTGCACAGCTTTGGACTGTGGGGAAAAAACTGGAGCACCCGGAGGGGAACCCACACAGACACAGGGAGAGTGTGCAAACTGCACACAGCCAGTTGCCTGAGGCTGGAATCAAACCTGGGTCCCTGGTGCTGTAAGGCAGCAGTGCTAACCACTGAGCCACCATGCCAACCATGAACTGGTTTGAGTCATGAACTATCAAACAAGTAACTAGCGCATAGATGGGTCAGAAAACATTTAACAGTAGACTAAATGCTTTCAATCAGCACACTAAACTGTTATTTTGGATGTAACATATTCAGTTACTGCCTGGTACTTTCCAGTTGTGCCAGTTAACTGGTCAAATCTATCTTTATGAAATTGCAAACCAATTACATTGGACATAAAAGTACAAAACCAGGCCATTCGGCCAACTGATTCATGCCAGTTTTTATGCTGCTCTCAAGCCTCCTTGATCTTCTTCATTTAACTCTATCACTGTAACCCTTTACTCTTTCCTTCTTCAACCATTCATCTAGATTCCTCTTAAGTGTGTCTATTCACATTAACTACTCCCAGTGCCAGCAAGATCCACATTCTCATCCTCAAGTTGAAAACGTTTCTCTTAATCCCCAATCTGATTTTTTGCATTCTTGCTAGAGCATTCTTGTGGCATGCTGAATGGTGAGTTGAGTGGCTGTCTGTGTCGTCTTGGGTCTGCATTATCCAACTGTGGAGATCATAGATCATGTGTGCAAAAAAAGCCCAATTTCCCGCGAGCCAAATGGTCATCTTCTCAGGAATTTCAAACAATGCTGGCATGAGAGCAAGAACAATGAGAAGGAACCATAGTACAAATCAAAGTACACATAGGGGCTCACTGATCTGGGTCGAGTACAGAGGTGGTGCACGATGGGAGAGGCCATTAATATGGGATACAGATAAGAAATATATTGGGTTTTTGATTGGGTTGTACGGATGGGGGAGTCACTGACTGGGGGAACACTGAGGGTGGTTGATACCAATTGGCTTAATTTCTGGTGGGACACTGATGAATAGACATTGATCAGGATCTCCAATGGCGGGTCACTGATGGCGGAGGGACAATGATGCAACTCATTGTGCAGTGTACTGATGGAGGTACACTGGGAGGTAAACAGCTGATAGGAATAGAAGACTGACTATGGATGCTTTGATTTGGAAACACCAATAATGGGAGGCAAATATGGAGTGACTAGTAGGGAGCACAGATTAGGGAGTCTTGGATCAGGCCATAACATCAAGAAGTAGACCTATTGAGTCTGCTCTGCCATTTGATCATGGCTGATATGTTTCTCAACCTCATTCTCCTACCTTCTCCCTGTAACCCTTGATTCACTTACTAATAAGATCATAAATTATGAGGTTACTTTGATTGGAATGAAACTGATGGAAGTGCACATATGGCGGGTCAAAGAGTGGAAGGTGGGTACACTGATGGTTGGTACCTGATAGGGCTACATGGACAGAGATTAAATCTATGTATGGGAACACAAGGAGTAGGGAGATAAAAAGGCGGTGTATCCCACTTGGCGTCTCATGCCTACTTAAGTGTTCCTGCCTCCAAACTTGCCTCAGAGAGAGCATTAAGTTCAATGCATATAAAACTGAGACAATTCATAGAACACACTGTAACACTGGATATCATGCAAAAGCCTCACTAAACCTGTCAAGTTGGAAGCTGCAAAATGTCAATCTATAGACTCACTTTGTTCAGGCTGAAATAACTAATCAAGTGTAATTATAATTAATCAGTTGCAAAAGGCAAATGTTATCCATCAAAGTAAAGATATGTAAAAGGTGTGCATCTGTTAAAGTCAACCCAATAAGCTATACATCAGTAATCATTTTCAGTTCCAAGAGATCTGTGTTTGTGAAAGTAGAATAATGTATGCTTTCATTATAGAATTCCTTCTTTCTGACATCTTCAGAATGAGAAACAGCAATGATGGATGGGTGCCACAGTTTAATTTTTAACAATGTTTAATGTAGTGTCATTTGGCTCAATGGTGCCACCCATGCCTCTAAGCCAGAAATTAATAGCACCATAACAGGCCATTTGGCCCAACTGATCCATGTCAGTGTTTAAGCATCATAAAAGGACCTCCTCCCACTATGCTTCATTTAACTCTATCAACATGACCTTTAATCCCTTTGCCCCTCATGTACTTACTTAGCTCAGCTTAAATATACCTGCGTAATTTGATTTAACTCTTTGCTGTAGTCATGTCCAACTATTCTGTAGGTAAGGATGTTTTCCCCCAAATTCCCAGTTCAGTTTATTAGTGATTATCTTCATTTTGAACTCACCATATATGAGAAAAATATTTTCTACGTCTTCACTATTAAAGGCTGATATGATCTTTTTTCCTTTATTTTTTCATGGGATATGCACACCACTGGCTAAGTCAGCATTTATCACCCATTTATAATTGCCCAGATGGCAGTTAAGAGTCAACCAACTGTGGGCCTGAAGTCACATGTTGGCCAGACCAGGTAAGGACAGCAAACTCTCTTTCCTGAAGGAATCAGATGGGTTTTACAACAATTAAAAATGGTCAGCATTAGGCTGTTAACCCAGGTTTTTATTAAATTCCAAATTCATTAACTGCCACAGTAGGATTTGAACCCATTTCCCCCGTAACATTAGCCTGGGATTTTGGGCTGTTAGTCCAATGACATTATCACTACATCACTGCCACTGAGATGAGGTTAATGCCTTTGCCTACTTTCCTCCTGACAGAACAGCCCAGCTTGTTCAGTTTGTCACAAGATCACAAAAGAAAGTAGAGACTTCAGGCCCTCCAGTGCACTCTGGCATTTGATAACACCATACTGATCCAACTGTACCCCCTATTTGCTTTCCTGTACCATCACTCCCCACCCCACCACGATGCCCTCTTAACTTTTGACTCCCTTTATAGATCAAAAATCTGTTCTAAATACACGTAATGAGTAGCTTCCACTGATCTCTATAATAGTGAATTCCAAAGATTAACAAACCTCTGAGAGCAGAACTTTCTCATCTTCCTTTTAAATGGGAAACCCCTTATTTTAAAACTGCCCCTCATAGTTCTAGATGTCCCCATGAGGGAAAACATCCTCTCAACATGTACCTAATCAAACCCCCTCAGAATTTTGCATCTTACCTCTAATTCTTCTAAACTCTAACAAGTATAGGCCCAACCTTCACACCTTCATCACAGGACTACTATATCATGGCCATCAAATCAACAGGTCAATCTAGTTCAGATAATGTTGACTACATTCATAAATGTTGGTGAATACGGAGTTTGTTCATGATTCGAACACAATAGAAAGAAGCGGGAATCAGTCTAGTGAACCTTCTCTACAGTACTTTCAATATAAGTATAACCCTCCTTAAATAAAATGACCAAAACTGCACACTACAATAGGAGTGGTTTCATCAATATTTTGTACAGCTTTAGCAAGATTTCCTTGCTCTTATACTTCATTATCAATGCATTAAAAGCCAACATTCAATTTGCCTTCCCAAATACTTTCTGCATCTACACACTAATGTTTTTGTGATTCCTGTACAGTAACACCCAGATCCCTCTGTACTAAGCATTCTCTAGTCTTGTTCCATTCAAATAATATTCCCCTTTCATATTCTTCCTGCCAAAGTAGACAACCTCCTATTTCTCGCATGATTAGATTAGATTAGATTACTTTACAGTGTGGAAACAGGCCCTTCGGCCCAACAAGTCCACACCGACCCGCCGAAGCGTAACCCACCCATACCCCTACATTTACCCCTTACCTAACACTACGGGCAATTTAGCATGGCCAATTCACCTGACCTGCACATCTTTGGACTGTGGGAGGAAACCGGAGCACCCGGAGGAAACCCACGCAGACACGGGGAGAACGTGCAAACTCCACACAGTCAGTCGCCTGAGGCGGGAATTGAACCCGGGTCTCTGGCGCTGCGAGGCAGCAGTGCTAACTACTGTGCTACCGTGCCGCCCATGAACGTTACCTGCTAAATTTTGCCCACTCTTTACCTATCTGTATCCTTGTGCAGATGCATAGGCTGGATTCTCCTCATGGAGTCAGGAATTTTCCTACTGCCACAATCTTGCCAGTATCCTGAAAGTGCTGACCAGCTGATCTTTCATCCTTTAGGGGAAGGAGCATCCTGGAATCAAGTCTGAGGCAGAGACTGAGGTAAGCTGATTGCAAGCTGGCCATGTGCAAAAGTAGAATTCACAAGGACATCAACCTAGTTCCACAGAGCCTTCATTCCCTGACACTACTCCCAGCCCCCCAGATGCCTCAACCTGTCTCTGAACCCTTAAACATCACCCCCACCCCCCAACCTTTGGAACAGACCCACTTTCCTTAACTCCTTTATCCCACTAAGACTCCCCTCAGCCTTCAACCAACCACACACGTCCCCTGTTCGGAAAATTATGACTTATGATTCCACAGTTTAGGCAAGTGGCAAAAACTTGACACATAGAATATAATGTGGGAAAATGTGATGTTATGTGCTTTCGTAGGACTGCTGAATGTTATTTAAATGACGAAAGACTGCAGAAAGTTGCTGAACAGGAAGATTTGGGAATCCTTATGCATGAATCACAAAAAGCTAGCATACAATTTCAGCAGGCAATGGAATGTTGGACTTTATTTCAGAAAGAATGGAATATAAAAATAGAGAATTCTTGCTGTAAGTATGCAAGGCACTAGTTAGACCACACCTGGAGTAAACTGAACACTTTTAGGTCCACTTATCTAAGGAAAGATGTACTGGCATTGGAGAATTCCAGAGAAGGTTCACTAGGTTGATACCACATGTGGAAGGATTGTCTTTTGAGGAGAGGTTGAATTGTTTGAGTCCGTACTCAATGGAGCTTGGAATAATAAGAGACAACTTTATTCACCCATAAAAGATTCTTACGGGGCTTGACAGGGTAGATATGCAGAGTTTGTTTTCCCCAGTGAAAGATTCTGGGACCTAAGGGCCTCAGATTAAGGGGTCACCAGTTAGGACAGAGATGAGGAGGAATTTATTATTTGCTATCCTCCAGTCTTCTGGGACTACTCCTGTAGACAAAGAGGACATAAAAATATTTATTATTTCAGTGGGTAGTGATTCTGAGGAATTCCTTAATGCAGAGGGCGCTAGGTGTTGGGTTGTTAGGCACTTTCAAAGTTGAGATGCTCAGAACCTTCAATAATAGAGTAAAAGGTTATGGGGAGGAGCCATGGAAGTGGAGTTGAGGATTATCAGATCAACCATGATCTCTTTAAATAGGGAAGCAAACTTGATGGGCTGAATTGCGTACTTCCGCTCCTACATCTTATGATCTTTTCAGAATCTTGGGAAATTTGGAAGATTACAACCAATGTATCCATTACTGCTTTCAAATTGTCACTGTCAATTTAAAATCTGGAAGTGCAGGCCATAGCTCTAAGAGGCTGATCACTTTTTAATCCCATGAGTTTTTTTTTTGTACCTTGTGCGATCCTATTTATTCCTTTCTCCCTTTATCACTACTGTGAATGTCAATAATAAATACTTGCTCAAAGTCTCAAATGCTACTTCTCCAGTCTCACCTCCAAGGGACCAACACTAACTGTGCCACTTACTTTGGTTTTTATCTACTCGCAGAGTTATAGAGTCATACAGCATGGAAACTGACCTTTCAGTCCAACCAGTCCATGCTGACCATAATCCCAAACTAAACTAATCCCACCTGCCTGTGCTTGGCCCACATCTCTCCAAACATTTCTTATTCATGTACCTATCTAAATGTCTTTAAAACATTGTAACTGTACTCACATGCACCACTTCCTCTGGAAGTTCATTCCAGACACAAATTACCCTCTGTGTGAAAAAGTTGCCACTCAAGTCCTTTTTGAAATATGCCCCCTGGTTTTGAACTTAACCACTTTAGGGAAAATACACCTGCCATTCGCCTTATCTTATACCCCGCCTGATTTTACAAACCTCTGTAAGATCACCCCACAACCTCCTACACTTCAGTGAAAAAAGTACCAGCCTATCCAGCCTCTCCTTATAGCTCAAAACCATGGGGTGGCATGGTGGCTCAGTGGTTAGCAATGCTGCCTCACAGTGCCAGAGACCTGGGTTTGATTCCCACTTTGGATAACTGCCTGTGTGGAGTTTGCACATTCTCCCTGTGTCTGTGTGGGTTTCCTCCGGGTGCTCTGGTTTCCTCCCACAATCCCAAAGACATGCAGGCTAAGTGAATTGGCAATGCCTAAATTGCCCATAGTGTTAGGTGCATTAGTCAGGGGTAAATATGAGTCTGGGTGGGTTACTCTTTGGAGGGTCGGTGTGGACTTGTTGAGCCAAAGGGCCTTTTTCCATACTATAGGGAATCTAATCTAATCAAACCCTCCATTCCCGGCAATATCCTGGTCAATCTCTTCTGAACCTGCTCGACATTAATAGTATATTTCCTAAATAGGGAGACCAAAACTGAACACCATACTCCAGAAGAATATAAGTCTTTACTGTCTTCTTTTTCATATTTCTTTGGTTTTCTTTCAAGTTATAACTTCTTTTATTTTTGTCACCCTTTGCTGGTTTCCAAAATTCCCCAATCTTCTAGTCTACTACTAATCTTTGAGTAATTGTACAACTTTTCGGTAAATTTGATACCATTTTCTTAGTAAGTCTCAGATGACACATTTTTCTCATAAATTAGTTTTTGCTCAATGGAATATATTTTTGGTGGGAGCTATGAAATATCTCTGTAGAATGTCTGACACTATTTCTCTACCCTCTTACCATTTAAACTACCTTCCCATTCCATTTTAATCAACTCTGTCTCTGTTGCCTCATGATTGCCTTCATTTAAATTTAAGACATTAATTTCAGACTCCATCATCTCACCCACAATCCAAACATGAAGTTCCTTAATCTTATGATCAGTCTTGCCTAGAAAATTCTTCACTATAATATTATTAATTAATCTTGTCTCATTAAACATTACCAAGTCTAAAATATCTGTTTGCTGGTTGGATTCAAAGAATTTGTGCATTAATTGGCTTCAAATACACTCTATCTATAAACTCATTCTTCATTTGTTTGATTTCTTGATTTCTATTCTGTTCTACAGTATGATTACTGTCAAGGGCCCAAAACTACTCTCACCAGTAACTAATTTTCTTTGCTGCCTTTCAAAGGGCCTGTGACTTTATTTGAAAAATAATGTCAACCTTTCTAGACATCCTAGCCTATATTTACCCCTCAACCAATACCTAAAGCAGATTTTCTGGTTATTTTCCAAAGGCACGAGATAGAGTTGGATTAGATACGGAAGGCAGTGTAGGCACAATGGACCCAATGGCCGCCTCCTGCACCATAATAATTGTGTTCTCATTGCTCATTGCTTGCGGATTCGTTACCATGTTTCCTACGTTAAAAACTGACTTGCACTTCAGAAATACTTCATTAAGTGGAAATTTTTGAAATGGTTGAAAAGATACTGTATAAATAAATGTCTTTTGCTTTGCCTATCGTGAGTCATTCCAGGCAGATGCACAGGAATGTGCTTTATACTAACAAATTATTACACGATTTAAATCCTATTATCAAAGATATCTAAGTTTAAGACATGCTTCTTTGTTTAGAGGTAGACATCTGCAGGACAGAGCTTCTCACCAGTCAAATTAGAATAGTTTATAACAAGAACTAACATTTTTCTCTCAATGAGGCACGTTCATTTTTTTGTTAACAACCCATCGGCTGCTGAGCCCAGCTTCTCTCCCACAACACACCCACTAATGCGATGAAATATTTCTTTTTCAATTTGTGTCCCTCATTTCCTCGAGGCTCTTACATAAGAATTCCCTGGGGAATCTGACCCAACTGGTCATTATCCAGGGAGC
This sequence comes from Chiloscyllium plagiosum, assembly GCF_004010195.1. Classification (NCBI taxonomy): domain Eukaryota; kingdom Metazoa; phylum Chordata; class Chondrichthyes; order Orectolobiformes; family Hemiscylliidae; genus Chiloscyllium; species Chiloscyllium plagiosum. The sequence goes on along the minus strand of NC_057748.1, from coordinate 15,497,592 downwards.
AATAATTTGAAGATAATTGGCGAAACAACCAAAAGAGTCGAAGAGTGTGGTGCTGGGAAAGCATAGCCGGTCAGGCAGCATCTGAGAGTCGACGTTTTGGGCATAAGCCAGTCATCAGGAATGAGGCTTGTGGGCCGAGCAGGCTGAGAGATAAATGGGAGGGAGGTGGGACTGGGGGGAAGGTAGCTGGGAATGCAATAGATCGATGAAGGTGGGGGTGATAGGTCAGAGAGGAGGGTGGAGCAGATAGGTGGGAAGGTAAATGAACAGGTAGGACCATTCAAGAAGGTGGTGCTGAGTTGGGAAGTTGAGATTGGGATGAGAGGGGAGGGGAAAGGGAGAAACTGGTGAAATCCACATTGAACCCATGTGGTTGAAATGTCCCAAGATGGGAGATGAGGCATTCTTCCTATAGGCATCAGATGGTTAGGGTTTGGAGATAGAGGAGGCCCAGGACCTGCATGTTCTTGGCAGAGCAGAAGGAGGAGTTAAAATGCTCAGCTACCGGTTGTTGCGGGTATCCAGAGATGTTCTCTGAAACAATCCACAAGTTGGCATCCTGTCTCCCCAGTGCAGAGAAGGCCACAACAGATAGATGCAATTGATGATGTGTGGAAATACAGGTAAATATCTGTTGGATCTGGAAGGATCTGTTAAGGCCTTGGAGATGAGGTGGGAGGTGTGGGCGCAGGTTTTGCATTTCCTGTGATGGCAAGGGAAGGTGCTGAGAGGGGAGGGTGGATTGGTGGGGAGCATGGACCTAACAAAGGAGTCACGGAGGGAATGGTCACTCCAGAGGGCAGATGGGGTGGGGAGGGAAATATATCTCCGGTGGTGGGGTCTGTTTGTAGGTGGTGGAAATGGCAGAGGATGATGCAGTGTATCTGGAGTTGGTGGGGTGGAAGGTGAGGACCGGGGGTTCTGTCGTTGCGGTTGGAGGGGTGGAATTCAAGGGCAGAGGTGCAGAAAGTGGAGGAGCTGGAGGGCATCATTGACCACATGGGAGCGAAAATTGCAGTCTTTGAAGAAGGAGGCCATCTGGGATGTTCTATGGTGGAATTGGCCCTCCTGGAAGCCGATGCAGCAGAGGCAGAGGAATTGGGAATAAGGGATAGCATTTTTACAGGAGGCAGGGTGGGAGGAGGTATAGATCAAGTAGCTGTGGGAGTCGGTGGGTTTGTAGTGGATGTCCATGTTGAGTCGGTCACCGGAAATGGAGATGGAGAGGTCCAGAAAGGAGAGCGAGATGTATGAGATCCAGCGAGATCTCAGAGATCCGTCTGAGGTCGGGGTGGAAGGTGTTGGTGAAGTTGATGAACTGTTCAACTTCCTCGTAGGCACGAGGTGGCACCGTTACAGTCATCGATGTAGCAGGGGAAAAGGTGGGGAATTATGCCATTATAGCGGAACATGGACTGTTCCACATACCTGACAAAGAGGCAGGCATAGCTGGGGCCCATATGGGTGCCCCTTTGGTCTGGAGGAAATGGGAAGATTGGAAGGAGAACTTGTTGAGGTTGAGGACCAGTTTAGCCAGACGAATGAGAATGTCAGTGGAGGGGTTTTTGAATATAGCAAATTTATGTGATCTGCCTGAATGGTGTTGGAAGCAGGTTCTATTGATAAGTTTTTAAAGGAAATGGGATATATAAATAAAAAAGGAAAACAAAAAAAATTGTAGCACCATAGGTCACAAAACAAGACAATGGATTACTAGATAATTTCTCCAAACTGCTAGAACAGACATAAAATGCTAAATGGCCTAATTATCTGGAATGACAGATTATTTTATGAGGAACATTTGGAGGGGCTAAGTTTGTATATGTCACAATTTTGAAGATTAAGAGGAAATTTGATTGAAAAATACAAAATCCTGCGGCATCTTGACTGGATAGATGTGGAATGGATGTTTCCTCTTGTGAAAGAGTCTAGAACTTGGGGTCATTGTTTCACAATAAGATTTTTTTTCTCAGTGTTGTGAGATTTTGTAACTCTCTTCCTCTAAAGGCAGTGGAAGCAAAGTCATTGGATATTTTTAAGGCTGAGGTCGACACAGCCTTGATAAGCAAAGGGGGTGAAAACCCATAAGGTATAGGCAGGACTGTGGAGTAATGGGGTCAGCTATGAACACATTTAATAGCAGAGCAGGCACAAAAGAGCCGAGTGTTGTGTTCTTGCTCCTAGTTCATATCTTGCATGGCCTCCTATGTGTGATTCTACTTTAGGAAAGGAAAGCCCATCTGGATTCAGAAGATTGGGATCCTCCATCCACACAATGCTGACAGATCTCAGAGCCTCCATTCACACAGCCCAATCAAGTCCAAGCCATTCGTTCTGTTCAGTGCTGACAAAGGCTAGGAATTTTGTGAGCCTCATTCCTGATGAAGGCCTTATGCCTGAAACGTCGATTCTCCTGTTCCCCGGATGCTGCCTGACTGGCTGTGCTTTTCCAGCACCACACTCTTGACTCGTCTGTCACATGGCCAGCATTTACTGCATATCCCTATTAGTCACAGAATCATGTAGTTCAAAGGGAGCCCTTCAGACAAGCAAGTCTATACTATCAAGCATACACTATTACCTACACAAATCCCATTTCCCACTCCTACACAATCATGTTATGACACTTCAAGTGTTCATCCAAGAACTTTTCTGAAGATTGTGAGGTTTCCCATCCCAACTACCCTTCCAGTTCCCCACAATGCTCTGGATGAAAACTATTTTCTCAAATCCCCTCTAAACCTTTTATCATAGATTCCCTACAGTGTGGAAGCAGGCTGTCCAACTCACACTAACCCTCCGAAGAGTATCCCACCCAGACCTACATCCCCTACCATATCCCTCTAATTCTGCATTCCTCATGACTAATCCACCTAGCCTGCATGTCCCTGGAGACTATGGGCAATTTACCATTGTCAATCCACCTAACCTACACATCTTTGCACTGTGGAAAGAAACCAGAGCACCCGGAGGAAACTCATGTAGATACAGGGAGAATGTCGCCTGACTTCCTTGCCTTTGACTTTATATTTATGCCCCCAAGTTATTCAACTAAGGGGAACAGCTGCTTTCTACTCACCCTGTCCATCCCCCTCTCATAATCTTACACACCTTTGTCAGGTCCCCTTCAACCTTCTCTGCTCCAAAGAAAAAAACTCGAGCTTCCAGTCTCTCTTCACAACTAAAATGCTGATCCCAGGTGAATCTTCTTTGCACTTTCTCCAGTGCAACACAACCTTCCTATAATGTGGCAAACAGAACCATGCACAGTACTCCAGCTGTGTCCTTAACTAAAAGACTTGCTAGGACATTTCAGAAGGTAGATAGGTGGAGGAGGCGAGATAGAGAGAGACAGAGAAAAAAAGCGTAAGCAGACAGAGGGATTGTTGATAGAAAGCCAGGGAAGAAGAGAAGCTAAGAATAAGAACTGCAAATGCTGGAGATCTGAAATGAACAAAATCAGAAATTGCTGGAGAGATTCAGCAGGTTTGACAGCAACTGGAGAAAACATTTTAGTCCAGTGACCATCCTTCAGAATCTTTTAAACCTTCAGAAATTCCAGCAATTTCTGTTCTTTGTTTAAGAAACTAAGCGAGAGAGGTGATAATGGGAATGATGAGTAGTTGACATTGACTTCACTGAGAGCAACCCATTTCATGGCTGGATAAGAAGTGAGTGCTTATTATATTCCATGCGAAGCAGGGAAGTAGAATTAGTTGAAGCATTGATGTTTCTCAGTAGCACAAACAGTATGGAGGTTGTGTTACAATGTTGGAGGTGATGTTTGTCGGATGAGACATCAGTCTGAGAACCCAATTGTCCTGTCAGCTGCATGCAAAAGATCTCCTGGTACTATTTTCAAGAAGAGGAGGGGAGGTGGTCCCCATCTCATTGCTGTTTGTGGAATCTTGCCATGCACAAGCTATCTACCTCATTTCTTACATTACAGATGTGATGACACTTCAGTTTTCTACTGCAACACCGCTACATTTAAATTAAGTAGCGGGGGGGAGGGGACAAGCTGGATGTTTAAAAAGGAAATTGAAGGGAAAGTTAGAACAAGAGAAGTCAAGAAAGACAACTGTATTAATGAGGCAGAAAACTCGGAAAGGCATCATGCTGGAAGGTTGAGTGAAATAAGGGTTGATGGGAAGGGTGAGAGCAGTAACAAAATTAAAATTACTATACATGAATGCACGAAGCATTAGACATAAAATGGATGAGCTTGAGGCTCTTTTGGAAATTGGCAGATACGATATTGTGGGGATAACTGAGACGTGGCTTCAAGTGGACAGGGCCTGGGAAATGAATATTCAAGGATACACGTGCTACCGTAAGGACAGACTGATGGGCAGAAGGGGGGGAGTGGCCTTGTTGGTAAGGGACGATATTCAGTCCCTTGC
>NC_057748.1:15379863-15490504 GCF_004010195.1 Chiloscyllium plagiosum | reverse complement strand
ATTTAGGACAGAGCTCAGGAGAAATTTCTTCACCCAGAGAGTGGTGGCTGTGTGGAATGCTCTGCTCCAGAGGGCAGTGAGGCCCACTCTCTGGATTCATTTAAGAAGGAGTTCGATAGAGCTCTCAAAGATAGTGGAATCAAGGGTTATGGAGATAAGGCAGGAACAGGATACTGATTAGGAATGATCAGCCATGATTATATTGAATGGCGGTGCAGGCTCGAAGGGCTGAATGGCCTACTCCTGCACCTATTGTCTATTGTCTAACAGCTGCAATATATTTTTCGGATGTCCCATGGCATTATCAAATTTTTTTGTTTCTTGGTTCTTCAATGGGTATTTGTTACCCATCCCTAATTCTCCATGATCTGAGTGGCTCACTTTGCCATTTCAGAGGACAGTTGAGAGTCAACCATATTGCTCAGATTTGAATTACATATCGGCCAAACCAGGTAATGAGGGCAATTTCCTTCCCATAATGGCATTTGCAAACCAATTTTTTTTCATTCCCCACTGATAAATTTGTGGTCAATCATTACTGAGCCTAGCTTTCAACTTAAGGTTTTTTTGATTTGTCAAATCTGCCTCAGTGGGTTTTGAACACATGTCCCTGGAGCATTAAGGTCTTCATTTTACGAGTGACATTATTAGATTAGATTCCCCACAGTGTGATAACAGATCCTTCGGCCCAACAAGTCCACACCGACCCTCTGAAGAGTAACCCACCTATGACCCATTCCCCTACTATAGCACCTATCACTGTGGGCAATTTAGCATGGCCAATTCACCTGACCTGCACATCTTTGGATTGTGGGAGGAAACCCATGCAGACATGGGGAGAACGTGCAAACTCCACGCAGACAGTTGCCCAAGGCGGATTCCAACCTGGGTCCCTGGCACTGCGAGACAGGAGTGCTAACCACTGAGCCACTGTGCCGCCCCCCCCCCACCCCCCCCCCCCCACCTCTCTGAGCCACTGTGCCGTCATGATATCACCATTTCCCCTGTGAAGTTATTCATCTCTCCCTTACAACACACAAATGATTTGGTCATGTTTAAAATTTAATTCTGCTTTACATACTTTTCACTTGTAGTGGCACAAGTCTTCCCCATAAGTTGTCTAACATAGTCACAGAGATATACAGCACAGAAACAGAGCCTTCGGTCTAACCCGTCCATGCCGACCAGATATCCCAACCTAATCTAGTCCCATCTGCTAGCACCTAGCCCATATTCCTCTGAACTCTTTCTATTCATACACCCATCCAGATGCCTTTTAAAAGTTGCAATTTCCACCACTTCCTCTGGCAGCCCATTCCATACATGCACTGCCCTCTGCGTGATAAAGTTGCCCCTTATGTCTCTTTTATATCTTTCCCCTCTCACCCTAAACCTATGCCCTCTCATTCTGTACTCCCCCTCCCCAGGGAAAAGACCTTGTCTATGTATCCTATCCATGCCCCTCATGATTTTATAAATCTCTATAAGGTCACCCCTCAGCCTCCGACGCTCCAGGGAAAACAGCCCCAGCCTATTCAATCTCTACCTATAGCTCAAACCCTCCAACCCTGGCAACATCCTTGTAAATTTTCTCTGAACTCTTTCAAGTTTCACAACATCCTTCCGACAGGAAGGAGGCCAGAATTGCACGCAATATTCCAAAAGTGTCCTAACCAATGTCCTGTACAGCCATCTTCTATGAGAATTAACTTGTGTTTCCCTATATCTACTTGTGCAATGGTGTAAGCCAGGGTCCTAATAGCCTATTTTTATATCAAATAGCTGGCTTTCATACACTTAGGTCTTACAGCTCTCCACAGACAGGCCAAAAGCTGGCTCTTGGTGAGACAAAGTTCAATACAAAGAGCTAAGCTGATGTACTTCATATCAAGCACCCATATATTGTAATGGTTTGTGATCATATTCACTCAGTTTGATTATCCTTCTCTTCATATAATAATTGAAAGTTACTTAGACATCATACTTGTCACTCATGTTGATTGTCTAACTTCAATTATTTCTCCAGCACTTCTGGCTGCCCAGTTCTCTTAAAAATGTTCATAGCTCTTGAATTAAATGTCAGACTGCCCTCAGAATACTTTCTTTCTCAAAAGCCTGTTAAGCCTTGTCTTTAGCTCGCAGCTGTACAAAGACTGGTGAGGATCTGAAGCTTTCCAAATGTAGAATCGAAGATGTTCTTTCTGAACATCCAGGCAACAAATTGCTTAATGTTGAGTTTTTGAGGGAACTAACTTCCATAATATGAAATTGAAAAAGAAAACAACGGAAATACCCAGCAGTTTTGGAAGTATCTGTGGAGGGAGAGTTAACATTGCAAGTCAATGACCTTTCCTCACCTATCTACCTCGCCCTGAGAAAAAGAACAGGAAATGACATCACCACAACCCAAGGAAACCCAAACATATAAATAGAAAGCAGGAATTATCAGCAGTGCTTCGCCAGAAGGCCCACTGAAGATGTTACCTAGTAGGGTGATGAAACGTTTGGAAATGAACTTCCAGCTCAGTGAGCAAACCTACATCCAGAACCTTAACCTGAGCTACAAATCTTCTCAAAACCTTTCCTCACACTAATGAAAAGCCACAAGCAACCATTTGGTAAGAAAGTCATTTCATTTTAGTACAGAAATTGAGTATTGCAGAAAAAAGACACATTTTGTTAAAAAGTTTCATCTTGCACTCTTCAGGAAAATTCACGAGCCTACGAATTTTAGGAGAAAACCAATATCTATAATGTATGAGAGGACAGTCCTGATTGATTTGGCAAGTGGACTTTGCTAGAGGTATTCTCCCTTCATAAATTGTCCTGAGACATGCAAGACAAAAGGCTTCAACAAAATTTGTCTTATCAGCCTCACAAAAGTCACAGACTTGAAACATCAACTCTGTTACTCTTCCCACAGATGCTAACTTGAGTATTTCAAACACTTTGCAAAAAAAATTTCAGATCTCAAGTATCACTGTTATATTAGCAGCACATTTTATTAGCCATCTTTCACCCAAGTGCCTTTATTTAAGTTAAAAATCACACAACACCAGGTTTCAGTCCAACAGGTTTAATTGGAAACACTACCTTTCAGGACACTGCTCCTTCATCAGGTGGTTGTGATTTTTAACTTTGTACACCCCAGTCCTTTTCTTTAAACATTCCACAAATAGATAGTAAAAAGCACTGAAATTCATTCTTATTTTGAAAGCTTTGCAGTGGTTAAATTGGTGAAAAATTGTGACAAGCCTTTGTTCCATCAGGGGCTGTAGTGTTTTCTATGGGAGATGCTGCAACCAACACCCGACAATAGGCTTATGAGGATTCTGTTTTTTAGGACATCACACTGTAACAGTAGCTCCCAGTTGACAAAACTTTCCTTTTGACCTCAACAATCAATCATGATTTTTAAATACAACATTGTGAAGTCTGAAGCAAGGTAATCTGTCCCTATCCAGTTCAGGCATGGACTAGAAGGATTGAAATACCTTGGATTCAATGCCTGATCCTTTCACTTACACCAATCTACAGGGCTAAATTTTCTTGTATCCATCAGACACCAAATAATGAATATTGCTGGGATTTGCTTGGAATGTGGCCAGTATTTATTGCCCATCACTGCCCTTGTGTTATTGAACTGTGGTGGGCCTCACAGCCAGGCCAAATGCAAATTGCATTCCTGATGCCTGAAAGCACAGGAGGTCAAACTGAAGCCTGGTGGGTGGCCTGATTACAGACTTTAAATACACAAGCAATTTTGAATATCAGCATTTGCTTTCTCAAATACATCCACCAAAAGAGGAGATCGCTGTGGTATAGCTGCTGGACATTTAAAATAGCATGAGAGAGTGAAGCATGCCTGTGGATCTCTTCAGCAAAGACAGACAGGACTTTCTTTTTTAAATGTAGGACCATTTACATGTAAAGTTAATCACAATTATTCCACACCTGCCTTCTTTGGCCCCATGAAGTCAAAATGTTTCCTGTATTCTGCAGTACCTTTATTGTGGGCGGCACGGTGCTTAGCACTGCTGCCTCACAGCACCAGAGACCCGGGTTCAATTCCCGCCTCAGGCGACTCTCTGTGTGGAGTTTGCACGTTCTCCCCGTGTCTGTGTGGGTTTCCTCCGGGTGCTCCGGTTTCCTCCCACAGTCCAAAAATGTGCAGGTCAGGTGAATTGGCCATGCTAAATTGCCCATAGTGTTAGGGAAATGGGTCTGTGTGGGTTGCGCTTCGGCGGGTCGGTGTGGACTTGTTGGGCCGAAGGGCCTGTTTCCACACTGTAAGTAATCTAATCTAATCTAATCTCACATCTCTGACACATGAGACAGTCAAAACACAAGCTCACTTTAATATGTTTTCACCACTACTACCATGGGTTGATACATCCTACCTTGTATCTCTACACATTGGATGAGACTGCCCCATTTTCTCTAGGTTACCACCATTCTTGATCTCCAGCATTCTTGATCTCCTGGATTCCTAATTCATCCTTAGCCTCAAGCAAGGCTTTTATACTTCCTTCAGTGCTGTAACACTATTTATTTATACATTTACTGTTTGCTGAATACAGTTTTGTGGTGTATTATCTAAGATCTGCTTTTTACATCTTTCTTACTGGTCTGATCATTTGCTCAGCTGATGTCAAGGTAACATCAGTTAAATAATGGGAATGTGGGTCGTGGTGTAAGTAGTAATGTCATTGTACTAGTAACTTAGAACCCCAAGTTAATGTTCTGAGGAGATGAGTTCAAATCTCAACATGGCTGAAATTTGAAGGTAGAATTAATAGCCAATGACCATGCTACCATTATCAATTGGTTGACAAACCTGTTTGGTTTACTAATGCCTTTTAGGAAAGGAAATCTGTTGTCCTTAGCTGGTCTGGCCTACATCTGAGTCCAGAACTGACAATAATGTTGACTCTTAACTGCCATCTGGATAATTAGGGATGGGGAAATAAGTGTTGGCCTTGCCATTGATGGCTAATTCCCATGAACAAATAAAGAAGTAATTCCATTATACCACAGTGCTTGACTCTGTTTCAATTGTTAGATTAATTGTGGAAAAGTTCAATAGTTTGTTGCCAGAGGCTATGTCTTGGGAGGCACCATGCTACAACAAGCATAGCTGACCAGGGTTCTCTCCTACTTTTACCATCTTAGAATTCCTACACTGCAGAAAGAGGCCATTTAGCCATTAAACACAGTTGGAATGTTTGACATGCAAATAAAGTATCAGCCTAATGAAAGCAGTTCCTCCTTCCAAACAGCATCCCACTACCCCCTATCTTTATAACCCCACATTCACCATGGCCGGTCCACGTAGCCTACACATCTTTGGGCAGTGGAGAGAAACCAGAGCAGCCAAAGGGAACCCACTCAGACGCAGGAAAAATGTGCAAACTCTGAGACTGGAATCAAACAAAGACCCCTGGAGCTGTGAGGTAGTCCAGCTATTCACTGAGCCATCATGCCGCCACAAGCAGGTTGATGGTCATCCTAATAATGCAAACATGATAGAAATCTGAAACAAAACAGAGAGTGCTGCAGAAACTCAGCAGGTCTGGCAGCATCTGTAGTGAGTTCACTTTTTGACTTCAGTGATCGTTTGTTCAACATATCAGTTCTGACAAAAGCACATTGGACTTGAAACGTAAACTCTGGTAACTCTCCACAGATGCTGCCAGACATTCAGAGTTTCTCCAGCACTTTGTGTTCCTGATGCATCACCACTTTATGTATGCACTATCCTTGGTCATTAAGTCTTAAGAGTGGGTCATGAACCTGGAGTTACTGGCACAGAGGCAAGGAGACTACACATTGGCCTTCAAGACCAAGTGGAGGTTTGCATTACACTTTATTATCTCTTTTTGGGAGAGCATATGAGATCCTGAGAGAGCAATTCCTTGTAAGGAAGGTGAGAGCACATTAGAAATCAGAGTGGCTGGTTTGTTCAATAAGAGGTAAGATGTTCTGGTATTTTTATTACCATTAGGAATAATCACATCTACTATTGAGATCTGTAACCATCATCAGCATGAATTGGAAAACCGTGTTTCCTGACACCAGTAACCATTTAGTAGTTAAACGTGTTTGGAGTGTTTGACATGTAAATAAAGCATCAGCCTGATGAAAGCAGTTCCTCCCTCAATCCAGGATGCTATCCTCTTTATTAAATGCTTCCTGCCTGGTCCTTCAGCTCCTGAATTCTGTGCCAATCAGTTAAGAAATCTGTGAAATCACTACTCAACACAGCAGCACACATCCTTTGCCTAGGGTCCTTCCAAGTTTGAACTTTCCTGGACCACTGTAGCTCACAAGCTCTCATGAGCCACATTACATTCGATCATCTCTATTTATCCTTGTCCCACTCTCAGCTGCATTCCTAACTAGCGATTTAAAGATGTTAGCTGATATCCACCAGCTGCTTCATCATGATTCTGCATCATTGCAACTCTGTGGGATTAAATTCCTTGCAGTCCTTTCTTCTTTCAAGCATGTTAGTTTCATATTTGGGATGTCTAGCTCAGCACTCTCTGCCTGAGTTAAATGAGCCACTTCTGTCTAACTTTCCAATCCATTCAAATAGCTGTCAGGTAAGTCAATGTTTGTCTATGTCATTGAAATCTGCTTGCCTTGGGGGGGGGTGGGGGATGGTGCTCTTGTGGTGAGAGACAGTGTCCCTGCCCCTGGTCCAAGAGGCCTGGCTTCAAGTCCCACTTACTCTGTAGGTGCGTAATAACATCTCTTAACAGGTTGATTAGAAAAAATAAGTTAATGAAAAAAAGTGAAATCTGTTTAGCGGGCCCTCTTGTATTGCAATGGTAGTCATGGAGCTGTATAACACAGAAACAGACCCTTTGGTCCAATCCATCCAGACATACTAAATTAATCTAATCTCATTTGCCAGCATTTGGCCCATATCTCTCTCAACTCTTCCTATTCATGTACTCATCCCGATGCCTTTTAAATATTGCTATTGTACCAGTCTCCATCACTTTCTCTGGCAGCTCATTCCATACATGCAACACCCTCTGCGTGGAAAAGTTGCCCCATATGTTCCTTTTAAATCCTCCAATATCACTTTAAATCTATCCTGTCTAGTTTTGAACTCCCCTACCTTGGGGAAAAAGACTTTGGCCTTTGACTTTAATCTATGCCCCTCATGATTTTATAAACTTCTATAAAGTCACCCCTCATAGTAGTTCCTGACCCCTGGACTCCGAGCCCTGAGTTCAAAGCCCACTGCTTCAGAACTATACAATAACATCTCTGAACAGTTTGATTAAAAAAAGATTAAGTATTTAAAAATTGAAATCTACTTAAGGGCCCTCTTGTGGTACAGCAGTAATATCCCTACCCTTGAACCTGGAGATCTGGGTTCAAGTTCCACCTGCTCCAGAGTTATGTAATAGCATCTCTGAACAGGTTGATTAGTAAAATAGATTAAATAAAAAGGAAATTAAAATTAGAAGCTCTTGCGGCACACTGATAGTGTCCCTAACTTTAAGCTCGGAGGTCTGTGTTCAAGTTTGAGAGATATGTCACAATATTTCTGAACTGGTTGATAAGAAAATATCTACCCTGAGGAATCAGGGTATCCACACTCCAAGATAGAACTAAGTTGAAATCTACTTAGGGACTCTTGTGGTGCAGTGGTAGTGTCCCTACCTCTGAGCAAGGAAACTTAGGTTCAAAGTCTCACCTGCACTAGCTGTGTGTCAAACATGTTCATATGAGTTAATAGGGTAGATATCTAAACATAGTTTGATTTCAAATGTAAGCTGAATGGTGTTCCAAGAATTTACCTTGAGAATAGGGATTTCATCAAAATGAAACCAGAAGTGCTGAGAACCAAACATATGGAAATCTGCTTCAGGTTTCTAGTGGTGCAGTGGTAGTGTCCCTACCTCTGAGCCAGGAGGCCTGGTTTGAAGCCCTACCTGCTCCTGAGGTATTGAATAACATATTTGAACATGTTTGTTAAAAGTATCTAAGAGCTTGGTTGTTAGAAGCCCTTGTGATGGCAAAGGTAGTGTCCCTACCTCTGAACTAGGAGGCCTGGTTTGAAGCCCTACCTGCTCCTGAGGTATTGAATAACATGTTTGAACATGTTGTTTAAAAATATCTAAGAGCTTGTGGTAGCGGTGGTAGTATCCCTATCTCTGAGCCACGAGTCCCTGATTCAAGACTCACCTGGTTCAGCATTATTGAACAGTTTTTTTTTGTCTAGAAAATATACTAAAATATTGGGAAGGTGATGATTGGGGGTATGGTGGTGCAGTGATACTGTCCCTGCCTCTGAGCTAGGAGACCCAAGCTCATGTCCTACCTGTTGCATATGTATGACAGAGCATCTCTAAACAGATTGATTAGAATATATCTTGAAACCTGCTTGGTGATCTCAGCCCATACTGTGGAATAGAGTCCTTCCTGGTAACAGTGTCCCACAGGTGACACAGTGTAGATCATTCAACTGTGTGCTTTAGTGCATTAGGGGACAAAGGATAGTGCAGTGGAATTGGGCTTGGGGAAGACATGATGCAGTGAATTTGAAATAGTACAATATTTTTGGGGAATAGTCTGAACAAAAAGTAACAGATTTCTGACAGTCAGGGAGAATAGAATGAAGAGATTTAGCTGGTTAAAAAGATAAAGTGTCAAAGATCTGGCTGGAATCTAATTAGAAATGCACCTCTGATGACCCATCCTATGGTCTTTGATTTGTCATGCTTTTTTTCAACAACCAATATTGATTGAGCAAAAATTTCCAAATAAATATTGGAGAAATGAAAAATATTATTTGCAGTCCCATAACCATAAACACCCTGTTATATGTTGAAGTTACGTCTATCAGAATAATCTGAGATGCCTTGATAGATTCACTGCTATTAATCCTTCTTATTTGTAACAGTCTACAATACTGACCAATTGGAGAAGAATGCCCAAAGTCTGTGGCAGGAGAAAAGCTCAGACTTAATAACCAAGATAGGTTTATTACATTGTACTCAATAGCTAGTTACATTATATCTAATGTTATGAAGAGGTGGGTGTACTGTACCTTTAAGAAAGTTAAAAGCTAGCAGAAGTACCTGACAGCACCAAGTGTTCTGGAAAAAAATATATAATGTAACATTTGGTCGAACAATTCAATTAGCTGGTTACCTGGAGACAAAAACAAATTCAAAATTGACCAATCAGTTCAAATTATACCCAAAATACCAACCTCCAATCAAGTTTCAATTGAGTATATTGACAATCTTTAAAGCCAATGACACAATCTGATGCTTTGAGGGTATAAGACCAGGAAAAATTGAACAGTTGGGAGGAGAACTGCCACGCCACCAGCATGTAGACACTGCCTGAAAAATAGCTCTCTTAAAGGTACCTTTATCGATCAGTAACCTGTGAAGCAGAATCACCAAGAAGAAGAAAAGAAGATAGGAATACAGAAAAGAACCGAAAGCTGCCTGGTTTTGGAAAAAAGAAATTTTGTTTTGTAAATCTCAATCAGGATTTTTATCTGAGCAGTATTGTAGAGGGGGCACTAAAAAATAGGTTAGAGGAAGAAGCTGTAAATAGTTAGTTAATTATTTTCTGTTATACTTGGATTAGTGTAGGTTAGATGGGCTTCAGATTGGTTTCACAGGTCAGTGAAATATCGAGGGCTGAAGGGCCTGTACTGTGTTGTAATGTTCTATGTCTTCAAGATTCTGACTAGGCAAATATAGCTTCACTAGCAAGGAAGACCAGAAATAAGAGCCAGAAGCTAGTCAATACAAATACAATAAAGAATTCTGGAGAAGATCCATTAGCCTTAGGTTAGAATGTACTTGAATGGATGCTTTGCAATGCAGAGGGAGGCTAAAAACGTGGGTTTAATTCCCACACTGGCTGAGGTTACTGTGATGGCAACTTTACCACTTGCCTTACGTATGGTGACCCTCAGGTTAACACACCACAATCATCTCTCTAGATTTGATTTATTTATTGTCACGTGTATTTTGTTACAAAATACAATGCAAAGTATTGTATAGCATCGCCACTCTCTCAGACCATCTTCAAACACAGAAAAATAAACCAAACCATAAAATATAATGGCAGAAAAATGAAGAAATAGAGAAATAGTGTCCAGCTTTCCAGTCCTTCTTGTTAAATGCTCTGCCATGGGCCATGTGCCTGGTGGCCAGGCAGGAGTGCCCTTCACCACGCCACCGTCACTGGAATGACAGTCACCCCTCTTCAGCACCAGTCCATCTCCACTGATGCCCTCACTATTATGAATGCTCCCTAGACCTCATTAGTGCAGACACCCCTGATGCCGCCAGGTATTGCAACGGCCAAACCTCGCCTCTGTCGCTGCCGTGAGTCTGCTTCAGGCCCACCACACTAATGCAGTCACTGCTGGTGCCATTGAGTCTTGTATTGGACCCAAACTTGCCTCCACTGCTGCCTCTATGAATCTGCGCTAGATGTAGATGCTGCCAGGAACCTAAACTCACCTCCGCCACAGCAGTGATGAGTCGATGCCAGGACCACATCATCAGAAGCTGCTAGAACACACGCTAGCTTCCAACACTGCCAACCAAAGTCCACGCTGCTGGGCTTATGAGAGAGCAGGGTAGAAGGGAGTGCTGGAGATTAGAGTCAAGACTAGAGTGATGTTCTAGAATGATTTTAGTGATTAGAGCACCACTCTAACCTTGACTATGAGAGAGCAGCCCAGTGGCGACTTTCCTTTAAAACATGGAAGGATCAGTTGAAACGGTTGGCATAAATGCATTTATTTAATGGGAAGGCAGATTAATGAAGAATAAATGAAGAAAAGTGTAAGTTAATGGGACGAAATAAAGAAAAGTCAGAGGAGGTTTTTATGAATATTAAATCCCAGCTTGGACTAGCTGGGCTAAGTGGCCTGCTTCTGTGTTTGTAAATGCTACTTAACATATTCAGAAGTCTGGGTGAGAAAAATACTCCAATTATAAAACAACACTGTCTCAGCAACAAGCATATGTGGCTCAGGATCTCCTCCTGCAGCAGCGAGAATGTAGTGGCTCATTAACAGAACACCAGTTGGTATTTTCCCAGTCACCCAGCCCTGATTCAAGCTGGGTATTAACTCAGGCGGTTGAGACAGGATGCTTGCGTAACTTAACTCCAAGTGTGATGATGTTGCTCCTTTAACAAAGTTTTATTGTCCTTAGCTGGTTTTTTTTCTGAGAGGTCATAAAACACACAGACTCTGAAAAATCTAAGTTTGAGGATTTTATGGGCAGTCTGATTATAACTACCAATACTGGCTCAGGCAAAAGGTTTTCAAATTTTACAAAAAATACACTTGTACAATGAAAGGGTAGTGGCCATTTCTCCCAGCTCAGCTTTCTCTGGTTTGATTTGGTTTGGGCAGTCTGGCTATCCACTCAAAGTAGTTAGGCAGTTTTGAAGCTGTTGGCCCCAAAGAAGCAGGTCCATGTTGGTCCTCTCTCTGTCTGACATCTCTCCTGTGAAACCCTGTGTTTGATTTTACCTTTTGTGCCAAGGGATGTTTATTGGGATTGTTGCAAGTATTTGGAACAGCATCATTAAATTGGCTTAGTCTGTTTGGTTTTCGGATAGGTTAAGTTACGCAGTATTCTGTTCTTGTTTGTGTTTCATGCAGTAATCTTGTAAATAAATTTGGTTTTATTTAAAATAAGTGGTTTGACCAGCTGCATCACTCGTGGAATATCCACATTACCCCTGCTTAAAACAACTAGCAAAGTTAAGGTCTGGGCTACTTTCTTGAAATGTTTTGAGGGGGTCTGGCCTGGTCCATAACACAAGTCTCCAGACAATAGCCAAACAGAATGGATTTGGTAGTAGGGTTACTCCTGTTGGCCTTGGCACCCCTGGGTGAGGGAACAACACACCAGCTCGGACTCCCTCTGTTTACAATTTGGCAACATGAGAGTCAGAAAATATTTATGTGGAGGTGCCTGTGTTGTACTGTGGTGGGCAAAGTCAGAAGTCACACAACACCAGGTTATAGTCCAACAGGTTTATTTGAAATCTCAAGCTTTTGGAGCGCTGCTCCCTAATCAGGTGAAGTGGGGACTTCACCTGACGAAGGACCAGCAATCCAAAAGTTTGTGATTTCAAATAAACCTGTTGGACTATAATCTGGTGTTGTGTGACTTCTGACTCAGAAAATGTTCACAGCACAGGAAGAGGCCACTTGGCCCATCATGTCTGCACCAACTGGAACTGAGCCAGCCGACCTACTTTCCAAGCATTTGGCCTAAAGAGATGCAGGTTTCGGCAGTTGAGGTGCCTCTAATGTCTCGTTTTAAATGAGTTGAGGGTTTCTGGTTCTTCTATCCTTTCAGGCAGTGAGTTTCAGATACTTACCACCATTGCCAGCACTTTTTCTCATCTCTTCTGCAATCTTTCTACCAATCACTTTAAATCTGTGCCCCCAAGTCACTGATCTCTCTGCTCAAGTAAGTAAATGCCTCCAATCCACACTCTTCAGCCACCTCACTATTTTTGTACATGCAGTGAAATGTAATGAGGTCAGCCAGGTGGGCCTTACCAAATATGAGTTCTCTGATTGGGGCTGTTAATTTGGTCCAGGTACAAACAGAAGTGTCAGACATCTTGTTCACTCTGAGAGCTGGTACGGAGGGAGTTGGATCAATGCCAAGGCCCTTCCACGCATAAATAAAGGATGACTGTGACAGGATACCTGCCTCTGTAGGGTTATTTCAGTATATCCCAAACAAATCGCCCCTCACCTTCCTTGTAGCAGAGAGAACAACCCCAGCTTGTCAAACCTGGAATGTTTGTGTGCACCCAGTTGATGTGTTTGTGTGTTCAGAATCGATAAAGTGTGGTGCTTGAAAAAGCACAGCAGATCAGGCAGCATCTGAGAAACAAGAGAGTCAACGTTTCAGGCTTAACTTTCATCAGGACTGCGGAGAGGAAAGGGGGCTGAGGGATAAATAGGCGTTTGGGGCTGGGGGAAAGTCACTGGGACAACGATAGGTGGGCGAAGGTGGAAGATGATTGTGATAGATCGTTGGGAAGTGTGGAGCGGATAGGTGGAAAGGAAGATGGACAGGTAGGTCAAGTCAAGAGAGTGGATGCAAGTCGGAGGGTTGGATCTGGAATGGGGTGGGGGGAGGGGAAGTTTGGAAACTAGTGAATTCCACGTCATGTGGTTGTAAGCTCCCAAGGCAGAAGATGAGGTGTTCCTCCTCCAGATTGCAGGTGGCCTTGTTTAGGTGGTGGAGGAGGCCCAGAATGAACATGTCATAATGGGAGGGGTGTTGAAGTGGATGGTCACAGGAAGACAGAGTTGGTTGATGTGTACATACTAGAGATGTTTCCTGAACTGCTCCATGAGTTTGTGTCCGGTCTGTCTAATGTAGAGGAGACCACATTGAGAGGAATGGATGCAGTAAATGAGGTTCAAGGATATGCATGTAAATCTCTGCCACATTTGGAAAAATCCTTTGGGACCTTGGATGGAGGTGAGTGGGGAAGTGTAGGTGCAGGTTTTGTATCTCTTATGGTGGCAGGGGAACATGCTAGGTGTGGAAAAGGAGTTGGTGGGGTATGTGGACCTAATGAGGGAGTCACGAAGGGAACGGTGCCTACGGAATGCAGAAAGGGATGGGAGGGAAATATATTTTTGGTGGTTGGGTCTGACTATAGATGGTAAAAATGGCAGAGGATGATATGCTGGATTTGGAGATTAGTGAGGTGTAATGAAAGGACCAGAGGAATTCAATCCTTGTTGTGGTTAGGGGAATGGGGTTCAAGGCATAGGAAATGGATGAGATGCAATTGAGGGCGTTGTTGATAAGAGGGGAGGGGAAATTATGGTCCTGCAAGTAGGAGGACGTGGGATGTCCTAGAGTGAATCACTCAAACTGGGAGCAGATACGGTGGAGGAGGAGTAAGAAATCACATTTTTACAGGAGAGGGATTGGGAGGAGGTGTAGTCAAGGTAGCTGTGAGAGTTGGTGGGTTTGAAGTAGATGTCAGTATTAAGCTAGTCACCAGAGACGGAGAGGCCCAGGAAGGGGAGGGAGATGTCGAAGTTGATCCAAGTGAATTTGAGGTTCAGGATGGAAGGTGTTGGTGTAGTGGATGAACTGCTCAAGCTCTTTGTAGGAGCACAAGGCAGTGCCAATACAGTCATCAATGTAGCAGAGGAAAAGGTAGGGGATGGTGCCAGTGTAACTGTGGAACAGGGACTGTTCCACGTATCCTACAAAGAGGCAAGCATAGCTGGAACCCAGGCGGGTAACCCATAGCCACCCCTCTGATTTGTAGGAAGTGGGAGCATTGAAAGGAGAAATTGTTTAGGGTGAGGACCAATTCCGCCAATCGAATGAGAGTGTCGATGGAGGGGGACTGGGTAGGTCGGCAGGAAAAGGAAAAATCGAGGGCTTTGAGGCATTCCTCATGGCGTATATATGTGCAGAGGGATGGAGGTCCATGGTGAAGATGAGGTGTTGAGGGCTGGGGAATTGAAGTACTGGAGGAGGTGGAGGGCGTGGGTGGTGTCTCAAACATATGTAGAGAGTTCCTGGACCCAAGAGGACAGGACGGAGTTGAGATAAATGGAGACAAGTTTGGTAGGGCAGGAGCAGGTGGAGATGGTCGTCCAAGTCGATCATGTTTGGGGATTTTGAGTAGGAGGTAGAACTGGGTCGTGCGGGTTTGGGGAACTATGAGATTGGAGGCTGAGGATGGGAGATCACTTGAAGTGACAAGGTTGTGGATGGTCTTGGAGATAATGGTTTGGTGATGAGAGGTGGGGTCATAGTTGGGGGGGCAATAGGAGGGAGTCCTGACAAGTTGACGCCTAGCCTCCTCGATGTAAAGGTCGGTGCGCGAGACAACTATTGCACGTCTCTTGTCCGCAGGATTGATGGTGAGGTTGAGATTGGAGCAAAGGGAATAGAGGGCTGTGTGTTGCAATGGTGGGAGGTTGGAGTGGGTGAAAGAGGTGAAGAGATTGAGGCAGTTAATGTCACAAGAGCAGTTGGAGATGAAGAGGTCAAGGGAAGGAAAGAGGTCAGCGTGGGGTGTCCAAGAAGATGGAGTTTGTTGAAGGTGGGAGAATGGATCTTCAGAGGGTGGGTGTGAGTCACGATTGAAAAGACAATGGAAGAAGAGTTCAACATCGCGGCGCATATGGAATTCGCTGACATCAGGTGAAGTGGAATGAAGGTGAGTCCTTTGTTGAGGACTGACCGTTCATCCTCAGTGAGGGGGAGGTCTGAGGGGATGGTGAATACCCAGTAGGGCTTGGGGCTTGGGGCTGGGGCCAGGTGTTCAGCTGGAGTGAGGATGGAGACTGTTTCTGGAGTGACCGTGTGTATGGGAGCAGTCATGTGATCGATGATGATGTTCACACTGGCAAAGGAATAGGGAGGGGATTGGGTAATTTGGAAGGTCTGAAATGGATGGGCAATTTGATTCCTTCTATGCCCGATGAAGAGAAGACTGGATGTGACATTTCCACTGTTGAACAGCACAACATGAAGAGTGGAGACGAGCCATAGAATCGTATGTCAGGAACGAGGGTGACACCTTCAGTACAGTTAGGAGGGTAGTTTGTCGATAGTGATATCTCTATATCAACTCTTAACCCTGGAACTGTAATGCAGTTGCTTCTGGAGCGAACAGCGCAGTATTAAACCTCCCCATTTTAATTCTGTCCAAGAAATTCTTTTTTTAATCATGTTACAACAAACACATCACTATTTTAATCACCGTACCTTCTTTGCTTCCAGGCCACTATTGCCAAGAGTGATTAC
Source organism: Chiloscyllium plagiosum (assembly GCF_004010195.1). Classification (NCBI taxonomy): domain Eukaryota; kingdom Metazoa; phylum Chordata; class Chondrichthyes; order Orectolobiformes; family Hemiscylliidae; genus Chiloscyllium; species Chiloscyllium plagiosum. The sequence continues at coordinate 15,474,683 of NC_057748.1, read as the reverse complement.
TACATCAATTATTAAATACATTATTATGACTGATTTTTATTTTAATATAAAATGTTGAATGCTTGCAAAAATATGTTTTGCTTTGTGCTTTGCACAATAAGCAATGTAGCTGCAGGATTTCAGTTGACCTCAGCTCTAAATGGAGCCCATGACTGGAATAATAATCTTGGGAATTTGGTAGCATAGTGATTACGTTACCAGACTAGTAATCCTGAGGCCCGGACTAATGATCTAAGAGACATGAGCTCAAATCCCACCACAGCAGCTGGGGATTTTAAATTCAATTAATTAAATACAGCCCATTTCAGCAAAGGAGACCAACAAATTACTGCATAGTCATAAAAACCCATCTGGTTCACTAATATCTTTTATGGAAGGGAATTTACCATCTACATGTAGGGCTGATTTACATGTGACCCCAAACCCACAGCAATGCAGGTGATTTATAACTGCCCTCTGACGTGACCAGCAATGCATTTCATTGTCTTCAAGATAACAGTTCACCAACACCTCTCTCAAGGGCAATTAGGAATAGGCAATAAATGCTGGATTTTCGAATGATGCTGACAAAACAGTGAATTTTTGAATGAAACATCCAGTTCTTCATCGAATTATCCTGGTGCCAATTATGATGCAGTCTTTATTTGAATCCTGCTGAGATAAAAATTAAAACTAAAGTCACCATAGTCTTACCAGACCACAGAGCTGCCCTCTAATTAGAGAGAGGCAAACTGGTGGTAGTTTAACCTGAAGGTTACAATGTCTGAGGGTCACCATGCCTCAGGCGAGGAGAAAGGTTGAGAAGGAGAATCTTTCATGGTAACTTCAGCCAGTGCAGGAATTAAACCCACATTGTTGGCGTCACTCTGCATTGCAAACCAGCCATCCAGCTAACCAATCCCTCTTAGAATGAAATATAATATAGACAAACAATGTACGAGTATTCAATGTAAAGTGAGACAGAGAAGATCATTGCATGAGCAAGGGAGTGTATTTTTCAATTTTAAGGGAGTCATTTCTTTTCATAACATTTTACACTGCCTGCTTCAAATAGTATTTTACTTAAATGTACTGCTTTAGGTTTCTGACAGTTGTGTGAGGCTAATCAAGCTCTCTGCTGGCGAGAAGCTCATTAAATAACTGTCCTAAGCTGGATCTATAACTACTACATGGTAGGATCATCTGAATCTCAGTAGTATAAATAAGAGAGATTTATTGCAGTGCATAGAATGGAATCACTGCGAGTTTTGTGTGTTGGGAAGGTCATTATTTTTTCTTTTTCTATCCTTGTCAGCCTACAGGAGTTAAAATCTGCACAAGTAACAAACATCCACGAGTGACATTTCAGCAGAACTGTAACTTCATTGATTTCTGATCTTCAGTTTATAGTTCAGAGTACAAAAGTAAGGTATGGCTGGACAACTCAGCTTTGCAGAACAGCCATTCTGTAGCATGTGGGGAGTCACTGCATGTAACTTGGATGAACACATGTGAAGGAAGTGTCCGAGCTGCTGAAACTAGAGTTCTTGGGTTCAAAACTCAAGCAGTAGCTGGAGTCGCTGTGGTGCACCCTGTGGCTAACAGTTGGGTAGATAGCACATTCAGAAAGGTAATCACATTGCAGGTTAGGAGCATGCAGTCATACAGGGAATAGATTACTGCCAGATAGTCCAAAAGTACCAAGTAGGTGATGCAAGAGTCCCCGAGGTCCTGACAATTGTTTTCAATTCTGGATACAGGATGGTTCCTTGGAGGAATGCAACATGCACCAGGCCTATGGTGCCACTGGTCAGTCAGCTGTGCAGAAGGGATGGAAGAAGATTGGAAGATTGGTAGTGTTGGGGGGAGATTCATTAGTTAGAACAGCCAGACTCTTCTGTAGCCATGAATGTGATTCCAGGATGGTATGTTGCCTTCCTTGTACCAGGGTCAAGCATGTCACAAAGCAGCTGTAGGACATTCTACTGGCAAGGATCATCAGTCAGAGATTGTGGTCCATAGTGGTACCAAAGTTGAGGAAGGAAGGGTAAAGTGGTCCTGCAATTAGAATTTGAGGAACTAGGCAGAAAATTAGCAAGGAGGACATTAAAATTATTAACCATGATATTATTACATGCAACAGTGAATACAAAAAAAAGGAGCACAAGACGGATGAGTGTGTGGTTCGACAGGTGATCCAGGAGGAAAGGTTTCAAATCCCTGGGATAGAGAGACAGATTCTGGGAGTGATGGCATGTGTACAAACCAGACAGGTTATATTTGAATAAGAGTGGGATTGATTTCCTTGTACAGCATTTTGCAAGTGTCATTGGGAAGTGTTCAAACTAACACTACAGGGGTGTGAGAACGACAACTATAAATCATAGGTTGAGCTGAAGTAGGGGAGAACTTAAAAAAACTCTAAATCAGGATTACACTGCATGTATGTGAATGCAAGAAGTGTAGTAAATCAGATTAGTGAATTACAGGCGCAGATTGCCATGTGGAACAATGGTGATGCTGTAGCAATAACTGAGATCTGGATGAAGCAAGTGTATTAAATATTCCTGCTTGCAGACTTTTCAGGAAAGGAAGGAAGTAAGCAAAGGAGGAACATTATTAGTCTTGCTGCACTGGAAAAAGAGGATAATTTGGAGAGTTCAAGACTGAATCAATGTTCCTCAAGTTAAGTAACAAGAAATGTGCAATTACATTGCTCAATGTAGAATACAAACCCACCAACTAGTGGGCAGAATGTAGAGGAACAATCTGCAAGGGAATTAGATATATTCAGCCATTATAGAGTAGTTGTAATGGAGGATTTTAAAACCTAAATATAGACTGGGAGAGTGGTAGTGTTCAGGGCATTCTTACGTTGTGTTCAGGACAACTTTCAACAGCAGTACACATCAAGTCTAACAAGAAAGGAGTAATGTAGTTTTTGTGAATAAGGTGGACTAACTGGATCAAATGTCAGTGGCGGGGGGAGTAGTTGGGAGGTAATGATCATTGTATCGTAAGGTTCAGGATGTTATTGGTAAAGGACAGTGGACAAAACCAGAGTTAACTGAGGAGCAACTGACTTCAATGACACAAGGACAAAGCTAAAGTTTGGCTGGAAAACCTGTGGATGAATAATGGTCTGCCATCAAAGAAGAAATGGTTTGGATACAGTCAATTCTTTGGTACAGTCACAACAACGAACGACTTAGAAAGAGGAGAAAAACAGCCTTGCATTGAAGCATCTCCCAAAAACATTGGAAAATACTCACTGTCGAAAAAATTGCTTTAAAGACTGACTGCTGTATGTGATCAGTACAACAGAGGGTTTATACACAGAACGATCCCACAAATAGCAATGAGAAACAAAGATACCTGAAATAAAAACCAGAAGGAGTTGGATAAATTCAGCAGGTGTGGCACAATCCATGGGGAGAGAAACAGAGTTAGCGTTTCAAATCTAGAGCTGCAATCCTTCAGAACTGGGTACCAAAGTTCAACGTACGCCAGACCTGCTGAGTTTCTCCAGTGCATTCAGTTCCTCTTTCAGATCTTCAGCATCTGCAGTATTTCGCTATTTCTTAAGGAACAATCTGACCTGTTTTGTTGGTGGTCAAGCAGTATTTAAAATCCGCTGCCTGAATGCCAGTGCTCCATGTCAGTAATATTTTACAGAATCTAATTACGTAAACATTTTTTTTGAAAAACGATTGAAAGAAAAACATCATTATGGGATGAGTCAGAGGCTTTTGAGAAATAAAATGAAAGGTGGAATAATGTTGTGGCATCACACAATGTAATAACTGCAGCAGGTTCATGATTTTACACAGAATGTTAGACAGCACAGGGCGAGAGAAGACCAATTAGCCGATTTAGCCCACGCCTACCGCCCTTTCATAGACTCTTCCCACCTGTTTAATCTCCTTCCACAGCCCACATATGCACTACCCTATCATAGATGCTATCCACCAATTTGATCTCTTCACACATGAAGGAGATCCAGAAGAGGCCTTTGCCAAAATCTTTATTAAGGTGGAGGAAGGTTCTGAGTCTCTACACATGGTTCATGTGGAGCATGTTCAGGTATCACCGCAGAACAGACAGCAGTTAATGACACAAACATACAGTTGCATATTTTATGGACCAGGCCAGACCCCCCTCAAAACGTTTCAAGAAAGTAGTCCAGACCCTAACTTTTCTAGTTTTAAGCAGATGTAACACAGGTATTCCAGGAGAGATGCAGTTGGTCAAACCACTTAGTTTTAAACAAAATAGAATTTATTTATTTACCGAATGAAATACAAACAAAAGAGAACAGAATACTGAATAACTTAACCTATCCGAAAACCCAATAGATCATCCCACCTGAAATGGTGCTGTTCCAATTACTTGCAACAATCCCCATAAACATCCCTTGGCACATAAAGTAAAATCAAACACAGGGTCTTAGAGGAAAGAAGTCAAAGAGAGATCAGCATGGATCTATTTCTTTGGGTGCAGCGGCTTTAACAACTGCCTGACTGCTTGCTAACTAAACCAGAGCAAAACTGAGCTGGGAGAACTGGCCATTCCCCTTTCATCATACAAGTGTTTTTTTTTCAAAACTTAAAAGCCTTTTGCCTGAGACAATATCTGTTAGTTATAATCAAATTAGCCCTGAAACCCTTCAACCCCAGATCTTTCAGAGTTTGTGTCTTATACGATCTCTCTGAAGGAAAAGCCAAGGAGAACAGAGCCTTGTTAAAAGGAGTAGCATTGTCACACATACAGTTCTGGTCACCACACTACCAGAAGGATATGGTGGCTTTGGAGAAGGTAGAGAAGCGGAAACCCAAACATATAAATAGAAAGCAGGAATCATCAGCAATGCTTTGTCCGGAGGCTCATTGAAAATGTTACCTAGTATGGTGACGAAACATCTAAACATGAACCTTCCAGCTCAGCAAGCAAACCTACATCTGGTTTACCAGGACGTTGCCTGGTTTGGACAGTATTGGCTATGGTTTGTTTTCACTTGAACGTCTGAGGCGGAGGGGCAATCTGATAGATGTTTTCAATATTATGAGAGGCATGGATAGTCAGAATCTTTCTCCCAGGGTAGAAATAACAATCATGAGGAAACGTAGGTTCAAGGTTAGAAGGGGAAAAGTTTAAAGGAGAGGTGAGAGGTAACTTTTTTGCAGAAAGGTGTAAGTGCCAGGAATGCGCTGTCAGGGGAAGTGGTAAAAGAATGCAATAACAATGTTTAAGAGATATCTTGACAGATACATGAGTAGGCAGGGAATAGATGATACAAATTGGTTTAGAAAGGCATTATGTTTTGGCTAGGCTTGCTGGGCTGAAGGACCTGTTCCTGTGCTGTACTGTTCTTTGTTCTAGATGAACTAGGAGCAGGAATGAGCCCACTAACAAAACTCAACAGAAGGGTGTGTTCTTGTGAGTGCACTGAGGAATGGCAGTATCACACAGCAAGTGTGAGATCAATGAAGGCCAATGGTGTCACTCAATCAAGCAATCTCTTTGGGATTGCAATAGGGATGTTGTACAGATAGGAATCATAGAATTCCTACAGTGTAGGAAGACTATTCAGCCCATCGAGTCCACACACCCTCCAAAGAGCATTCCAGCCAGACCCATCCACTTATTCTATCCCTGTAACCCTGCATTTCTCATGGCTAATTCACTGAACTTAGACATCCCTGGACACTATGGGTAACTTAGCACGGCTAATCCACCTAACTTGCACATCTTTGGACTGTGGGTGGAAACCAGAGCACCCAGAGGAAACCCACATAGGCAGTCACCCAAGGCTGGAATCAAACGTGGGTCCCTGGTGCTGTGAGGCAGCATTGCTAACCGCTGAGCCACCATGCCACTTTATGAACATGTTGATGAGGTTCTGAGCTGGAAATGTGTTGCTGGAAAAGCGCAGCGGGTCAGGCAGCATCCAGGGAACAGGAGAATCGACGTTTCGGGCATAAGCCCTTCTTCAGGAATGGGGCTGTAGAGGGAGGAAGAGAGCTTCTTCAAGGAAGGCATCCTTGTAAGAGGATTCGCAGTAGGTTGAAATCTTTGAGGAGAAAGTGAGGTCTGCAGATGCTGGAGATCTGATCTCCGATGAGGTTCTGAGGCAAGTAATGATGACTTAAGGTGCCTGTACAGCTTGGCGCATGTTGTTCTGTCGCCTTACAATCACGTGCAGTGCAATAATGAACATAGTTTACCAGTTGCTAAGACATCTGATTCAAGTTTGCGTCAAGACCCAAAGAACCCACACAAGAACCCAATCTGTCACATGCTACAAGTAGCTCGAGCACCTTTTGGGTTATGAAAGACAGAACAATTCAAACTTCTGTTCCGACAAATAATCACCCACTGGAAACCATGAGTTTTGTGGGAGTGACTTGTTTTGTGATGTCCCAACAGTTAAATAAGCTGATTTCCCCTCATTCACAAAGACTGGGCATGCAAGTGAGGTGGAGGAAGCTGCAATCCCTTGCCCCACAACAATTTGCTAACAGAGTCAGCACCTTCAGGGCAGAAAACCAGAGGGGATGGGGGAAGAACAATTAACAAGACATAAGTTCTTATCACTTCCTATGTGAGAACTCTGCAGTTTTGCTTCACTCCTGCCTCACAATGGTTCCAATAAGTGTCTTTTTTTTGGATTTCTGACTGCAGACGGAATCACGACAATAGACATCCGATAAATAAAAGCTTGCAAAGCACCTCGTTTATATAACCAAAAGCAAAGCTTGCTTGCTAAGCACATAAAGCTGTCAAATAATTGGTGATGCTTTTTAGTCCTGCACTTAATTCACTCCATTTTGCATAGACAGCGAGTCCAATAATAACATGCACTTGAGTCAAATGCCACCTTGTAACATTAATGATATTCATGGCTCAATCCCTCTTATTATGAGCTCCATAAGAGGCCTAAATCAACAAGCAAGAACTCTGCAGACTCATAGTATGCCACAATATTTTCCGACATGTTACTTGAATCACAGAGCTAGCCAAAGACGCTGGCTTCCCACCTTTCACTTTTCTGCTCCTATCCCTTGGACATATCTCTCTTATTCTCCTTGGTGCTCTGAAAATCGTTCCATTATCACTGATCTATTGTAATCTTTCTCATAGCTCTCCAAACTAATACCTATATACACTTGTTTGTTCGTTCAGATGATTAACTGCCCATCCCGAACTGCCCTGGAGAAGGTGGCAGTGAACCACCTTCTAATATTGCCACAATAAATGGAGTGTAGGGACATCCACTAAGAAGAGTTTCAGGATATTGTCCCAGCAACAGTGAGGAAACAGTGATATATCTCCAAGTAAGGATGCGTGTGGCTTGAAGGGAAACCTATTTAAAGCGACATTCCCATAAACTTCTGTCCTTGTCATTGAAGGTGGTAGAGGTTGCAGATTTACAAATTGCTTTTGGAGCAGCCTTGGTGAGTTACTGCAGTCAATTTTGTAACTGGTGCACACTGTTGCTGCTGTGCATCCAGGGTGGAGGGAGTGAATATTTAAGGTGGTGGACAATGTGTCAATCAAGTGGGCTGTTTTGTCTTGGATGGTGTTGAGCTTCTTGAGTGTTGTTGAAGCTGCCCCCATCTAGGCAAGTGAAGAGAATTCCATCCCAGTCCTGACTTGTGCCTTGTAAATGGTGAACAGGGTTTGGGGATACAGGAGGTGAGATACTACAAAATTCTGAGCTATGTCTTCCATGAAAACCACAGTAACAACTAATCTTGTATTTTTCATCTCTAGCTAAAGAATATCTTTGCAAGTCATTGTCAGTAACTCTGAAAATCCTTAGAGAACAATCCTTCTTCATTATCAAACCAGCAAAACAGATACTTGATGCTTACTGATTTGTATTACACACAATAACTATTACATTGATCCCACTCCCACCTTCAAACAATAATCTTCATATCTTGGGCAAGCAGTGCAGTAATCAAAAGACAATGTTTAAGTGCAGACTGGACAACCTTCTGATTTTAACCCTAACTATGAAAGAAACAGGGATGTAAGTATCTGATGGTATGGGTGACCCCCCTTCTCTTGTTATGTGTTTTTTTGGAAGCTCCAGAAAACCGTCCTACAGGTTAGGAATAATAACTACAATTGAAGGAGCATTCACATTGTCACTGATGAGACAATTTATCATTCCATCAATCCTTCCAGCACCAGGAACAACAGTGATGGCAGCCAAGTTGTCTCAAGAGCACCTGCAAAACAAAACTGCTCAATCTGTATTAATTATCAATCTCAATTAGGAGACGGAGGTGTTTTCAGGGATGAAAGAGGAAACATCACACTTATACAAGTGGGTAGACTTTACCAGGATTCTTCTCACTCTTATTTAAACATGCTAGTAAGATGCTTGTCTTTTAATCACATGGCCCTTGTTAAGATGGTACCTTTACACTAGTGTTAGGTAAGAAATTCCATGTCTTAGCATCAGTAATGTCCAAGTCAGGATTGCTTCTTTAGTGCTGTTGCTGAAGACCATTTTCACCAGCAGAGAGTGCAACAAGAATCCAAAATGTGACATTGATCTGACACCCATTTTATCAATAATATTAGTGGGTCCTTTCTCCTTAAGATGACCTTCATTCTTCAGCAAAGCAGAATTTTCTTCAATAGTCATCTTCTCAAAACTAAAAACTAATTACTTATTAATCTTAACAGATGATTGCTCTCAGAATGATGATGATAGACAGGTGAATATTGTAGAACTTGACAGGTAAGTATCCCATGTATCTTAAGATAGAGGTTCTTATCTGTCTTTGGTGGATTCTCTCCATCAGAAAATTTTAGTTGTTATGTGCCATTGCTTAAAATTTCTAAAGTTTGTTTCTCGTCCCTTCCCAACAACTCACCCGTCATCCTATCCCACCCAACCTGGAGCACAGTTGGCCAAAGTACACATACAGTAAAACCTTCCCCTTGAAGAAGCCGCAGGTATTGCAGCCTTGGTGTTGCTCAAATTGGGATTTGGAATACCAACTGGCATCCAACCGTGTCTATGGTTCCCACCATTAATGCCTGGTTATCTCAAATGATCCTTTGCTGCTTTGTCATACATTCCCATGTGTTCACCCCAATGGTAACGACTACACCCGTGATGAGAGTTAGCGATGTCAAATCAGCTTGAAGTGAGTACATTCAATTCAACACAAACAGCCTCCTAATGTGGCACTAATTATCATTTTCATGCCAACAAACCTGAGAGATAGATGGTGTGAGAATTGGAAAATTTCCCACTGGTGCAGTCAAGGAAGTTGAGAGAAGTAGCTTTTCATTGTGGCTCACTGAGTTGTACCTAACCTGGCTTGCTAATAGTCAAAGAAGACAGAAAGACAAATGTTCTATTCCTCAGCATTGATACCTTCACACTGGCTAGCATGAAACTAGCTAAAAATCTATTAACTTATTAAAAATCCTCCTTACATATACACTTTCTGTATATAGTTCCTATTGTCACTAATTTTATTTGTTTCAAATGAAAAATTGCCTCCATTGATCTAGTTGCAACAAGAACAACTGCAATTACACTTGCATTGCTTTTAATGCAATACAGTGTCTGAAGGCATTTGACAAGAAGGTCATTTGGCAGATTTGACACTGAAATTAAGAGATTAAGGACAAGTGACCAAAGGCTTGGTCAATGTGGTAGGTTTTAAAGGACATCTTAAATGAGGGAAAATTGGAGGTGAGATTGGGGGAGAGAATTGCAAAGCCAAGGCAATTGAAGACGTGGTCATAATTATTAAAATGGTGAAAATCAGAAATGCAGAGTGTGCCAAACTGGAGGAGGACAAAAATCTTGGAAGGTTATAAGGCTGGAAGAGATTATGGAAATAGGGAGGGATTTGAAAGCAAGGGCAAGAAGTTTAAAATTTACTCACTGCCACATCAGAAGCTCATGGAGATCACTGAATGATGCTGAGTACAAGGCTGGGACATGATGAAATTTGAATGATCTCAGGTTTAGGGAGAGTGGGAAGCTGGCCAGGAAAGCATTACAATACTTGAACTTGGAATTATCAAGAGCACTGATCAGAGTTTCTGAAGCAGAGAGATTGAAGTAGTGGCAGAGTCAGTAATATTAAAGAGGTGGAAGTACACTGTTTTAGTTATGAGGAGGATATGGGATTGGAAGGTCAGGTCTGGGTAAATTAAGCCCCAAAGTTCGAAAGATATGGTTCGGCCTCGGACAGTGTCCAGATACGCAAATGTAATCAAGAGTTTGAGGCAGCAGCCATAAAAGAAGTCTTTCCAATACTTAATTGACAAGAAATTTTTACTCATCTAACATGACAAGTCAGAGGTAGAGCCAGATGTGGTCAGTGTACACAGAATGTGGAGGAGCCAGTGTTGGACTGGGATGGACAAAGTTAAAAATCACACAACATCAGGTTATAGTCCAACAGGTTTATTTTTAAGGTGGATGTGTGGCTACCTGATGAAGGAGCAGCGCTCTGAAAGCTAGTGCTTTCAAATAAACCTGTTGGACTATAACCTGGTGTTGTGTGATGTTTAAGTGTTCACAGGGAACATATTCAGGCTCTCTCCAGCAGTTGGCTGTGTTGAATTAGATTCATTTCAAACTCCATGGCCATCTTGTATATATACATTGAGGTTTAGCAACATCTTTAGTAATTTATTTAATTGAAAAAATGTAAGACACATAACTAATAAATGTCGAATTCAAGGGACACTCATGACAGGTTGGCAGGCAGATAGACCAGATGAGAGCCAGTGCGAAAGAAAATCAGGGAAGCAAGGTAAATGAACAGATCTACAAAGACATCAAAAAGGTCAGTAGCATGCAACTGGAATTCAAAACAAAAGATGATGAGAGACTGATGCTTCAGTTTATAGGAATGAAGGGCAAGGGGAATGGGCACAGGCATGAGAAGGTACAGCATACAGATTTATATTTCCTATTTAATTATGGAATTTGTTCAAAGGGCCTTGCTAGCTACTCCTGTGCCTATTTCATATGTTCTTGTGCTCTTTAGTTGGACCATGTGGAGAACATTCTGCTGTTCATTTTGATTAGTTACAGTGTGGAATCAGGTCCTTCGGCCCAACAAGTCCACACCGACCCGCCGAAGCACAACCCACCCATTCTCCTACATTTACCACACTACGGGCAATTTAGCTTGGCCAATTCACCTGACCTGCACATTTTTGGACTGTGGGAGGAAAATGGAGCACCGGTAGAAAACACACGCAGACACGGGGAGAATGTGCAAACTCCACACAGTCAGTCACCTCAGGCGGGAATTGAACCCGAGTCTCTGGCTCTGTGAGGCAGCAGTGCTAACCACTGTGCCACCTGAACCTTAGAAAGGATATATCTTAATGGGAGGGGCTACAGTGGACATTCAGCAGTATGCTAGGAAGCAAAAAGGGATAAATTTCATTAATTTATCTTACATTCCCATGAGTTTAGATTAGATTAGATTAGATTAGATTACAGTGTGGAAACAGGCCCTTCGGCCCAACAAGTCCACACCGACCCGCCGAAGCGAAACCCACCCATACCCCTACATTTACCCCTTACCTAACACTATGGGCAATTTAGTATGGCCAATTCACCTGACCCTGCACATCTTTGGATGGTGGGAGGAAACCGGAGCACCCAGAGGAAACCCACGCAGACACGGGGAGAATGTGCAAACTCCACACAGTCAGTCGCCTGAGGCGGGAATTGAACCCGGGTCTCTGGCACTGTGAGGCAGCAGTGCTAACCACTGTGATCACCGTGGTGATTTCCACTCACTTAGTCAAGTGAGTGGAAATCTAAATTAGGTTTTTAAAATGATGAATGAATTCAATACAACAGATGCATGAAAATAATTTTTTCTGGGTGGGGAGTCTAGAGTAAAAGGAGCTAATCTTAAAATTAGAGTAAAGTCAGTTGATAGCCAAGTCAGGCAGTATTTTTTTAAATGTACATGATAGTCGAGATTGCTCTGCTAGCACACTGGCCTTTGAACTACAACATACAGGGTTCAAGTCCCGCTCCAGGGCTTAATTCTGGGTGAAACTTTAAACCAACACCCTCTTTCTCCTCTTGGAGCATGGGAATTACATGATACAATTTCAAGGGGAGAAAGAGCGGTTTATCCTTGTGCCCTGGCCAAAATTTATCTTTCAATCAACATCACAACAGACAGATTTTGTGGTCATTCTGGCATTGTTTGTCGGGAGTTCGGAGAGCTTAAACGTACCGTTATGTCATCTACATTACATAACTGTGCAATAACTCCACAGGGGCTAGTATCCCCTCACCAAGTCACACCTTGTTTACATGTGGAGAGCTCTTGACACTGGTCCAGCTTCCTCAGAGCCAGCTCTAAGTGAAAAGAACCTCTGGCACTGCTGTTCTTTTTATTTTCCCACTCTACCGCCGAAGTGCTTATTTTCCCAGCACCCATGTCATCTTTGTGTAGGTGTAGGACACAGTGAAAAAAAAAACGACTGCAGAAAACTTCATTCATATTCCACCAGCAGGAAGAAGGAAACACCCGAATGGCCAGTGACAAGCAGAGACCTTCTCAACAAAATGCAATGCTAAGTGATCAAAAAAGTGAAGGAGAGCAGGGATTAAATCAAAATACCGTCAGAGGGGGAAGTAAAACACTCCAACACCACATGGTGCCCACCTTTCCCTGAACAGCTCAAGGGTGTTAATGGGCAGCATGTGCTCCTTCTCCAGGGACACCTGGGCACGGACGTAACCACGGAAGAGGGACAGGCAATTGGCCCTAACGACCCCCTCTACAGCCCGCTGCCTGGACCTGTTTATTGCCAGTTTGGCCAGGCCCAGGAGCAGACCCAGGAGGAGATCCTCTGACCTAGCCTCCCCTCTCTGTACCGGGGCCTGAAACATCAGGAGCGTGGGGCTGAAGTGCAACCAAGAGCAGAGGAGATGGGTTTTAAGAAAATCAAAAAGGGAGTGCAAGTGCCACACCCAATATATACATGGTCCATGGACTCCACAGCACCACAGAACAAGCAGTTGGGCTGGGAGTCTGTGAACCACCTCAATCTGTGGTTGCAGGGGACCGCTGCGTGCAGCATCCTCCACCCCAGATCCCTGAGAGAAAGGGGGAGGACTCCTGTGTAGAGAGCCCTCCACTAGGGATCCCCACCACCTGGTGGCAAATGGGCAAGCACTCCTGTTCTTCCTTTTTTTTATTCTAATGTCTGACAGTCCTGTTCCTTTTGTTTTGTTCCTTAGAGAGAGCAGAATGTCTGACACTCCTGTTTGATTTTTTTTTCTTCTGAGTGAGCAGAATACTTTTTTCTTTTTGTTAAATCTTTTCTTTTTCTCCAGTACCCATGTCGTGTGTGTGCAGGTGTCAGACACAGTGAAAAAACAACAAGTGTGTAAATCTTTATTTATATTCCATCACCAGGAAGAAAAACCCGAGTGGCCAGTGATAAGCAGTGCCCTTCTCATTAAAGGACAATGCTGCATGATCAAACAGTGAAGGGAAGGCAGGGATTAAATCAAAACATAGTTGGAGGGGGAAATAATACACTCCACTCCCTGCGATGCCCACCTCTCCCTGGGGAGAGAGCCCTCCACTGAGGATCCCTACCGCCCGCCGGCAAATGGGCAAGTGCTCCTGTTCTATTTTTTTCTAAAGAAAAATAAAAAAAAAGCAAAGTCCATCTGAAACAAGGGGAAAGGGACAAAAAGGAAAGCTCTCTTCCTCAATAGGAAACGTCAACAGAAGTATTAAGACACATTGACTGTGTGGTCCAGGCAGTTCAGAGGTCAGTCCTCTCCCTAACACAAAATGGAAAGCCCTTCACACACTGATCCAGCTCCCTCCTAGGCAGCTCACAGACCGAACAGAACCCCCTGACACTCCTGTTTATGTTTTTTTCCTTTTGTCCCCACACTACCACCTGACAGCAGTAATGCTTATTTTTCCCCAGCACCATGTCACGTGTGTGCAGGTGTCGGACACAGTGAAGAACAACAAGTGTGTCATCCTTGATTTATATTCCACCACCAGGAAGAAAGGAAATACCCGAGTGGCCAGTGACAAGCAGTGCCCTTCTCAGAGGGCAATGCTGTGTGATCAAACAGTGAAGGAGAGGGCAGGGATTAAATCAAAATAGAGTTGTGGGGGAAATAATACACTCCACTCCCTGCAGTGCCCACCTTTCCCTGGAAATCTCGAGGGAGGATACTGCATGCTCCTTCTCCAGGGACACCCGGGCTCTGACGTAACCTCAGAAGAGGGGCAGGCAATCGGCACTAATGACTCCATCCACGGCCCGCTGCCTGGACCTGTTTATGGCCAGTTTGGCCAGTCCCAGGAGCAGATCCACGAGGAGATCCTCCGACCTATCCTCCCCCATCCACACTGGGTGCCCAAAGATCAGGAGCGTGGAACTGAAGTGCAACCAAAACCAGAGAGGAAGGTTTTTAAGAAAATCAAAAAAAGGAGTGTTAGTGCCCATACCCAATATATACATGGTCCACAGCACCACAGAACAAGCAGTTGAGCTGGGAGTCTATGAACCATTGTAATCTGTGCCCAGAGCATCTCGGAAAAATTAATTCTCTTCTTCAGGCAGCAAAGGCATCAAGTTAACTTCAACACTTGATCGAGAGGGAGAACCCACCAGTTCCAGAACGGTCCTGCACCATTTGCAAGTTTACAGATTTCATATGATCCACGGATTGTTCAGGACCGTTGAACCCACCCAAAATTTATATGTCACTGGACCTGACCCCACATCTTACCCATGCAGAGCCTTTCCCATGGTTCCCACACCAAACTTCATTCCCTGAAGTAAACTCTCTCTCTTGCTTAGTGGAATATTGTGTCTGGCATTGGCATCCCTGATGCCATTTCACCCTCCTCCTGCCAGGTCTGGGAAGATCAGGCTTAACCTGGTGCAGAGTCATCTCCCCATTAGCAACTCTGCTGGAGCTATCCCTGTAGTTGCACAGAGGATGGTCCTATAATCAAACAGGAGCTGGAACAATTTGTATCTAGTGAAGCTGTAGGCTGTTTCTTCAAGCCTGCCTTTGGACTTCTCTTTCTGCCAAACCATTGGATGGTGGATATTATAGAACTGTCCTTGTATGTCAAATACCATTCAACTTTAGAAAATTCTCAAATACCCTGCTGGTAAAAATGATGGCCCATTATCTGTGACCAACACTTCCAGGAGTTCATGTATTGCAAATAATGCATGCAATGTTTCTAGCGTCAACCCCATCTTTGATGAATGATCTCACTTTGCGTGGGCGACCATAATGACTAAGAACATTGAACTCATGAAAAGACCTAAATAAATCGACATGTAACCAAATCATGAGTTTACCCAGTCGCTCCCATGAATGTGGGGGAACAGCTGGTGGTTATTCTTGTTGGCACTCTGCACAATGCCCCACCAATGCAGCTATGTCTGCATACAATCCTGGCCACCAGACATAACCTCTGACTAACATCTTCATTTTGGAAACCCCTGGATGGCCCTCGGTAATAATTCACCAACCCAAACAAATTCCAAAGCTCCAGGACAAATGTAAGATACTGGGCAGCTTTGATTGCCCTCATTTTATCTTCCAATGGGTGTAACCCGGTCTTGTCCAGTCTGCAGCCTAAATAGGTCACTTGGGTGTCTGGAACGCACATTTTTCCCTTTTAAAGCAATGACCCACCTGGGAGGCATATCTAAGGACTGTGTCTGAGTTCTCTAAATGGTCCTTATTAGTCTTCCTGTTATTGGCATGCCATCTAGATAAATGGTGACGCCTAGGGTAGACCTTGTAAACTATTCTCCAGCATCCACTGAAAAATTGCATAGACTGATGATACCCCAAGTATAGTCCTCTATATTGGTACAATCCCATATGGGTATTAATTGTAGCATACTTCTGGGAATCCTCATCTCACTGCAATTGCAAGCACTGGCTCATATCCAGCTTCGTGAAGGTCAGCTCCCTTTCCAGTGCTGTATATAAATCCTCTGTCTGAGGGATTGGGTATTTGTCCAGCTGTGAAAAGTTGTTTACCATTTGTTTAACATCACCACATAGACGAACCGACCCTTTGGGCTTCACAGTTGGTACAATTGATGCTGCCCATCCCTCAAACTGGATTAGTTTGATGATTCCTTTGCTTTTAATTTCTGCTTCTACTTTTGCATGTAAGCCAAGTAGCATTGGGTGTGCCTTGCAGAATCATGGAATTGCTTCCTGGTCAATATGCAAGGTGGCCTTGGCTCCTTTGATAGTCCCTAGACCTTCCTGAAAAATGTCCAGATATCTAATTACGACTTCACTCAGGCAACCATTTTTTAACCGAAAAATGTTAAGCTAATGTAGATGAATCTTTTTCAACCAATTTCACCCCATCAAGCTTGGCTCCGAGGCTTTTAAATGGTAACTAAACTAGCTGCTTCTCATAACAGAATGGAACTGAAGTCATACACTTAATCTGTAAATGCTCCCCAGTATAGGTCTCAGCCTAACCAAGGTCTTGTAAAAACTTAAGGACCGGGGTCCAGAGGGAATTTTGTTAAAAACTGGCTCTGCAATCACTGAAATAATATTGACTTCCATTAGAACCAGATGACCATTTAACCAAATGCTTATTTTGATTGGTTCTGATTTTGATGTGCTAAGCAATTTAACTATTCCAAACCAAGCTGTAGGTGGGCTTTCCAGGGAGGAACTCTTGGGTACTGGCATATGAATGATCTTACTCACTTTAGGACTAGTTGGACTTTTTACTGTCTCGAGTCTATGTACTGGCAGCAACTAGAATGGCTTGTCGGTTGTAGATCCTGAAGACAATTTTAACTGTTTGGCCGATGCTTGGGTTTTTTTGGGGGTTTTGCTGTTGGCCAACCTAAAATCTCTCTGTTCAGAATGTGTCCTGAGTGAAGTTGTGCAATTGCTGCACTCAAGTGGTGTTCTCCAAGCTCAGTCAGACTGGTGAGCGAATCCATTTTCATTGGAATACCCTGCAACTCATATGGTCAACTTGCTGCCTTTTGCAATAATAAAAGCCGAAAATGTGTTGCTGGAGAAGCGCAGCAGGTCAGGCAGCATCCAGGGAACAGGAGAATCGACGTTTCGGGCATAAGCCCTTCTTCAGGAATCTTTGCAATGATAAAGCCAGTTGTAGTGCCTGTTTGAAGTCCAGTTAGGCTTCAGCTAGTAGGCACTTTTGCATGGGTACATCATTAATCTCACATACCAAACAATTTCTCAGCATCTCATTAAGCATTAAATCAAAGTCACAGACTCCTGTCAGTCATCTTAAAACTCGTCAAAAATCCTAAGACAGATTCCCCAGGTTTTTAAATTGCTGAGTAAAAACAATAGCATCTCACAATTAGAGGAGGCTTGGGTCATAACATTCCTTAACTATGTCCTTCAAGTCTTGACAGGTTTTAGTATAGATGAAAAGCCTGTGGTTCCACAAGTTCTCAGGAGAATGACTCGATGCTTTTCATCTGCCACAGTGTCATTTGCCCAGAAAAAATAATGCATTCTTTCCACATATTGGGCCGAGGTCTCGACAGCTGGATCGATCAAGTCAAGCTTCCCAAACAAAGGCGCGATCTAAGAAATGCTTACTCCAACTCAAAGAGAACTGTTGCAAGTGAGTTTCTCCATGCTTTACTCTTGTCACCACTGAAATAATTTCAGAGACCGGTAACCCATCACCAAATCACCCATTATTTACAAATGAAGAGTCCTTGATTCTAATATTGCCTCTTCAGATTCATTTCTCAGAGTACCAGAATCTCTGACACTCCTCTTTTTATCTGTCAGTCAGGGGTCCCTATTTGGACCAGATTAACAGCTCCAATCAGGGAACTCATATTCTATGAGGTCCAGCTTGCTGACTTATCACAATTCAAATTAATCTAGTGAACCTTCTCTGAACTTTGAGATGTCCCATAGTCAAGCAAAGTGGTCTATAAATGTGAGTCTTTCCATTTGTTCAAAACCTGAGGATGCCATCTCAGTAAACATTTTTAGCAGTGAGATGGATAGACTGTAGTTGGATACAGGGAGCAAAGAATGTGGAGCAGACGTGATTTAGTGGGTTCAGCATTGATGTCAAGCATGTTTTCACTGTATATCAAAGCAAACTTGAGGGTCTGAATACACAATCCTATTTCCTATTAAGGCAGGTTAGTGGCCAGAGACAGAAGAGCAGAAATAAAATACACTCTTTCCTACAAAGCAAGGAAGGTACTATTTTTTATCCTTAGGGTTAGCTGCATTGTGTTAGTGTTAGTACAGGTAGTGTTATCTAAGTTGAGAGATGTAATGTAATGCATATTGGTTGATAAGTAAGTAAGATTTTGTACTCTTCTGAGAAACACAATTCAGAAGAAGTATATAAAATGTGATGACAAACTCAATATTGCACTGCCTTTATAAAACTCACTAACCATATAATAATAAGCTGCTGTTATTCTGTAAAATATAAAGCACGTTTCATGCTTTATGACACTGCTAAAAATAATAACATTTATTGATTTAAAATAATATCTAATTTATTGTCACTGAAACGTGCCCTTTGTGGAATATTGTTAGTCACAGCCCTGAGGAAGAGGAAGGACATATTAAGATGCTTCATCATTGATAGCCTAGGCTTCTGGCCTGCAGGCTCCTTCTAGAAGAATCCGTGCTCCAGAATGTTTGGGATGCAGCCAGTTTTCCACTCTACGCTGTGTTCTACAGATCAACGTCATCAGCAGATGGGCTGAGTGGAAAGGATCCAATTCTAATGATGGACGTTGCCAGTGGAGAGGTGGCCCAAAGAGTTGGCTGGCAGGAGGTTGATGATTGAGCTCAGCGTCCTGCAGTCTCCTGCACAAATCCATTCATTGACAGCTGGTCAGTTCCTCACAGGGAGCATGATAATAAAATTATGTCGAGTGATCAAACCGATTAGAGCAGATAAAGATGGCTTGCCACTTCATTACTCTGCCACTGCCTTTGCACAGGAAGGGTGCTGAGGTGAACAAATTTCATTCCTGTTTGGCTGCACATCCTCAGCGAAATACTACCCAAGTCAGGTGAGGGATTCGTTTACTCATCCCAACTGCCAACACAACAATAAGGTTCACAAGTGATTGAAAGGTTTGGGTTCTCCTGCTGTTAATCACACCCAGTATTCAGCCATGTTCATTCAGACAGTTAATGTTTGTCTCTGGTGATCTTGATAACTAATTCTAATGACTGCACTTCTGAATAAATTCTGGATCTATAGCTGCTGGTGATTTTGGGGCTGGATTGTTGCTCAACGGCCTACTAACTGCGGTTTTTCTCCTTAATTCAGAGACTCTCATCAATGATGGAATAAAGCTGACAAGTTCCATTCAATGTTTTCAATCAGCCACATCTATCATTGGGCCTTCCTTTCTTCACTGGAAACATGTCGTAGTGAAGTAGGATGAGCTTCAAGAGAATTCGGCTCACTCCACATCTCAGAATCTGGTGCATACTAGCCATAAGTTCAAGCATCACCTGATATGAATCCATTCCTTGAGGTTAATTGAGTTCATTGTCAGTCTACAACTTTTGATCAAAGTTTAACAAAGAATTACCCAATGTCTCAGTCAATGTTCCTCCTTTAACTTACACCATAAAAACAGATTTACCTCCTCTTTTACTTGTGGGATCTAGCTGTCCACCAGTGCCTTTTCACCTGAACAACAGAACATGAAGAAGATGGAGCGGCTGAGATTGCTGTTACAATTTTATTGCTAGTAAAGCCAAGATTCATTGCCCATCCTGAATCACTCTTGAAAAGGTGATGGTGAGACTGGAAACACTGCAGTCTGTGAGGTGTATAGAGAATCCTAGGATTTTGACTCAGCATCATGGTGAAGGAATGGCAAGTGAGGATGGTGAGTGGTTTGGAGACTAGTTTGTAGGTGATGGATTTCCATGTGTTTGACACCTCCTAGGTGGCAGAAGTTGATGGTTTGGGTGGGACTGCCAAAACATCTTTTGCAAATTGCTGCAACCATTTTGTCTTGTATACATTGCAGTTTCAGTGCTCCAATAGTACAGAAAAGGAATGTTTCCCATGTTGGACAGGGTGCCAATCAAACAAACTGCTTTACCCAGGACCCCTTGAGCTTCCTGAAATGTTGTTGGGGATGCATTTATCCAGACAAGCCTTGTGGTCTCTCTAGAGCAAATAGGATTAAGGGAGATTTGATAGAGGTGTTGAAATAGTAGAGGTGTTTTTTTTATAGTACATGCAGGGAAACAGTCTCATCTGGCAAGACACTTGGTAAGTCAAATTTACAGTAATTCATAGAAGTACTCGGGGGAGGGGGTGTTATGGGAAGTGAGAATGTTTTTATTTTTTATGCAGCATGTTGAGATGATCTGAAATGTCCTGCCTGCAAAGGAGGTGGAAGCAAATTCAGCATAACTTCCAGAAAGGAAGTAGATAAATACTTGAAAAGAAAGGGTTTGCAGAGTAACCAGAAGGGAGGAGAAGGACTAATGGATTATTTCAAAGAGCTGGCACAATCATAAGCCGAATGGCCACAAGTTATACCATATGATTCACTGACTGAAGTTCAAATATATTTAATTCTTTGTGAAGAGCTTTGGAATATCTTGAGGATGGAAAAAGTTTATATAAATTCTATAAGTCCATTTTTTAAAAACTTAGGTTATGTGTTCCTCAGTTATTCTCACCACCCACCTAGTTGGGAAGGTGGTTTCACTGCCTTGCCCATATGAATGGTCAAGACGTATAGGACTTCAAGCCTGTATGTCATAGATGGTAAGACTGAGGTGGGAGACAAGCTCAATATTCTGAGCAAGAATGAATTGTAATGGAAGAGATCGCTATCAGTCTTTGATGTCAACACATAGAGGATTTTACAGTTAGAGGCTCGGAGATAAACACTCAGAGTGTAGCAACAAAACACCAAATCTTTCAAGACAGAGTCAGATAGAGAATAAATTGGACAGAAAGAGGGAGAGAAATTGGGAGACACAATGAGGGGATGTGAAAATAATGATGCTCAGTAATTACACCTGCAGCCAGAATAAGGCAAAGTGCTTGGCAGCTTTGGTGCAAATCAGGTAGCTCTCATGAAAAGGAGAAGCAAATTTACGGAGCTAATGCAAGGCTTCATTTCAGAGATATGTTACCAGTACCTAGGGCATAGGACATCAAATATTAAGCAATGAACCTGAAATCGTTTGCAGTTTATAAGCTGAATAATACTTACATGGAAATAACCATGATACAATGAGATTTTCTCCATTGACAGAGATAATGGGAAGCAATAACAATATGAATACTATAGATTTCAAAGGGAAATGTTAAAGACCATGCATTAGGGAAACACAATACAAGTGAAAATCACTATGGTAACCAAATTGCCTTTGAGAGTAAGATGGAAGGGCTACATTCTCTTGGGAATTGGGAGACTCAAGGCAGATGGTTATTGGCTGAACAGAGTTTAAAGGATGTAGAAGGAAACTACAGTCAGTTCTGCTATAACGCGCCAGTTCCATTCTCATGCAATTCCACATTATAAGAAAATCACGTAATAGCAACAGTTTTTAAACTAATAGGGCTGGAATTGCGTTATAACCAATACATGCTTTAAAAGTTCGCAGTTTAGAAACAATTTCCCCAATTTGTCAATTGTGTTATAACGAATTTGCATTAATGAAACAGGTGTTACAGCAGAACAACCTGTATAAAAAACTTCTAATGCTTTGAAGATTAATTAAGGGAATGAGATATGAATGTGCAGATAAATATATGAACTATTGTAATATTTGAACAGAATAAGGCACCAGGCTACTCTGGGAAAATAGGAATTCCTATTTTGTTTTTACTACAGCTACAACCTTAATAAACAATGCAGAAACAGGGAGAACAAGCAAAGAGGTAAGAGAGAAGGGCAAGGAAGAACCTTAGATTAAATCCTGCAGAGCTACATTCACAACGTCATGCATTCGTCAATGTGATGACAACAGCAATGTTTTGAAAATCAAATTGCTGTCTGATAGAACTCTCAAACATACAACTGAAGCAGCATCAATTGGGCATTTGCTAAAACCTTTTAGAAAATGGATAGCAGAGCAAAATATGATCCCATTTTCCAAGAGCAAGCCAAGTCTCTCACAAAAGTGAGCCATTAAGCTCCACCATAGAAAACGGTCTGTTTGTGATAGTTCCTTAGAACAGAGATGACACTTGTCCATGGGCAAGAACTTGTTCATAAAGACTTTTAATATGGGGGAGACTATTGTACTGTAGCTACTGCACAGTTCTCACTGATCAGTAACTCTTCAGGTCTTACCACCTGCCATAGGTGTATTGGGATTTACAGATTGACGATCGACCCTGACTAGTCTGTTCTGACAGAACATCCATTGCCATCATGTCCTGAGGTGGGGCCTAAATCTGGAGCACCTGACCCAGAAGTAAAGATGCTGTTCACTGTATCACAAGATCTCCTTTGAGAAAATTTGTAAAAGGCCAATAGAATCTATTTCAAAGAAAGTATACATTAAGAATGAAGATAAACACTGCAATGGTTATGTAGGAAACAAGACATTGAAATAAAAACAAAATGCTGAAGAAACTCAGCAGGTGTAGTAAGATCCGTGAGAGAGACATTTCAAGTGTTCTGAAGAAGTCATTTCATGCTCTAAACATTAAATTTCATTATCTATTGTTAGCAGTAAAAGAAAACTAGCATTCATACATCATATTTCATAATCTCAAAGCACTCTAAAATATTTTACTGCCAGTGAAGCACTCTTGAAGTGTAGTTCTAGTTGGATTGTATGAAAAGCAGCAGGCAATTTGTATACAGGAGGACCCCACAAAAGTCAATGTGATTACAAATGTATTATATATCATAATATTGCCTTATATTGTAAGGAACTAAGTATCCAGAAACAAATTGTTATGTATAAGTTCTCCAGGAAACCACATACATGATTGCATTTGAAAATCATTGGACTTGCAACAGGACACCAGTCAAAGGCAGTCTCCTTGCTAGATAGCATTTATCAAATAGTCCTGAGTGTGTGAAGAATTATGCTGACAATTAATTTAGGATTGTCAGTCAGGTTCCAAGATTCTTTACAGATGAAAAACACACACTGATTGTTTCACCTCAACAAAATAAGTGACAGCTATTTTCTGGTGTATTTCTAGAAGTAATGCCTGGACAGAATAGATGTTGCGAAGTTGTTTCCATTAGTAGGAGAGGCAAGAACCCAAGGGCACAGCCTTACAGTAAAGGGACGACCTTTTTGAACAGAGCTAAAAGGGAAACTTCTTCATCTAGAGAGTGGTGAATCAATGGAATTCATTGCCACAAAAGGCTGTGGAGGCCAGGTCATTGAGTTTATTTAAAACTGAGATAGAAATGTCCTTGAGTTAAGGGGATCAAAAGTTACGGAGAGAAAGTGAAAGAGAGGGGATGAGAAACTTATCAGCCATGACTGAATGGCGGAGCAGACTCGATGGGCTGAATGGCCTAATTTCTGCTTCAAAACAGAGCCAGTCTATGTGGCTTAAAATCTAAACAAAATGTGCTGGTAAACTGCCAGTCATCATTAACTGGTGCATTCTCCATGGTAACTCCTTTATCAATCAAAATCCCCTTACCAATCAATCAGCACTTTCCTCTTATAGAGTATAATGTTGTTTTCCTTTTACTTTGGCATTTCTTGTGAATTGTCCTGCTAAGTGCAAGGTGAAAATATTCAACAAAATGTGACTTTTTTTCTGCAGTATTCATGTTCTGCACTGGCAAACAACTGTACACAATAAACTGCACCATTTATTTTCATGGTGTTGGTTGGGAAGATCACTCCTGCCCTTGTTTGAATGGATCTCCCATAAATCATCAATTAGGTACAGCAATGACAAATGGTTACTTGATGCGAGATATGGAGGATTATAGCACTCCTGCAACATTGACAGCAGTACCTTCAGGAGTGATTTGCTTAATGAGTTAAACAAAAAGGAAGGATAAGGAATGAAGGCTCGCATGGGTTTTGGAAGACAAATTTAAGCTAACAAATGAACTGGAATAAAAAAGCGAACATGAAAGGATGATGATAACACATTGGATATTATATATCTTGACTTCCAGAAGGCATTTTGCTATGTGTCTCACCAAAGTAAATGCTCAAGGGACTGAGAGAGAAGTTGCAAGTCTGACAGAAAATTGGCTTGACAATAGAAGGGAAAGGAGATATAAGTGGTAATTATTGGTGCTGGGTAGTAGTGACTAGTGAATCTGTAGGGATCAGTCCTGTGGCTTCTGTTATTCACAACATTTATTAATGACCTTGAGAGAAGAATTTTAAGCAGAAAGCTGATAATGAATCAACAGAAAGATAATAGTTGAACAACCTTCAAATGTATTTTTAAATTAGTGCCTGTGCAAATTAGTGGCATATGGTATTCAGGCCTGGTAAATGGAAGATAATGTGAATGAATATTAATAACTATGATTACATAAGGAGCAGGCATAATTTTTGTAGAGCACAAGAAAAATGCCTAAAATGATAGTTGACTTCTCCTTAACAAGTTATCCTTAACAAATGGCACAGTGAATATATATGTATAAATATCTTATATATTCAGTGTGTATGAATCCAAGAGAATAATATTGACTTTCGGTGATCTATTATTGACACCACAGGAGATAATTAAACCTTCAAAAAGATGTAGGGTTATTACAAAAGACAGAATAAAGAGCAACAAGGGAAAAGGGCAAATGTTCGTGATTTCACTGCATAAATATTTACACTAATTAATTATTCCTATATTGTAATATTCAAGAGCTCATGTTGAACACCTAATTGCCCGTGACCTCTACCTTGCACTCTGTGACTAATTTAATATGGGACACCTCAGTGCTTGATGAACTTGCATGTTCATTATGACAATTTCCTTTTGTCTCTATCTATGCTATTCCATTGTAAAGGCTAAAATTGCAAGGCAAGCAGTTAGGAAATAATAACAAAGTAAATGCAGTGGCAAATGGGAATCACTAAAAATGAACCAAAGGGCAGATTTCATAGATGAAGACTACAAATAAAATCTCATGAATTCAGGTCAAATTGCTCCACATTTCAAGCTGTCAAGAAATTGGAATGAGTTTCTCTCAGCTTCCTAACTAATAGGCAATCTGTCCCTCACCTCCAGTCTCTAAACGTGCTCTTTTCTGTCCCAACCTTGTTATTTTATTGATGCAGTCACAGTTGGAGTCCTTCTGGCCTTCCGTTCATCATTCCAATCCTCAATGCTTCCTCACTTTGCTGCAACTAAAATCCACAGTGTAGTCTTTCCCCAAGATCATAGAACTATAAAGTTCTATACCTTCTTCAGATTTCAGAGGAGGCTAGAGTCAACCATAACCATGTCATCCTTTGAACAGCTTTTTTTTTTCAAATCAGTACTTTCGAATTGATGAAAGAGGAGGGGAAACAATACTAATGGCCCCGCTATGGTAACAATAACTGTGCTAACTTCCCATATGACCATAAGAAATAGGAACAGGAGTAAGTCATTCAGCCTCACAATATCACTCAATAGGATCATGACTGATCTGACACTTGTCACATTCTACTTTTTCTCCATAACCCCTGATTCCCTACTGATCAAGAATCTCTTCAGCTCAGCATTAAGTATGCCCAAGGACTCTACCCCCATATGTGTCTGTGGTAGGAAGTTCCAAAAACTCACAATCCTCTGAGAAGATAAAGCCCCCTGGCCCTAGACTCTCCCATGAAGGGAACCATCATTTAAGCATTTACCCTCTCAATCTCCTCAAGAATCCTGTATATTTCAATGAGCTCACCTCTCACTCCTTTAAAACTCCAGTGAACAGAGTCCCAACCTGTTGAATGTTTGCTCATGAGACAATCTTCCATACCGGGTGTAATCCAGTGAACATTCTCTGAAATGCCTCCAAAAACATAATATCTTTCCTTAAATATGGGACCAAAACTGCTCACAGTCCTCCAGATGTGCTCTCCCCAGTGCCTTGTACAGCTACAGTAAGATTTCCCTACTCTTACACTCCAACCCCCTTGAAGTAAGTGCCAGCATTCCATTAGCCTTTCTGATTGCCTGCTCCGCCTATGTGCTACCTTTCTGAGCTTTGTGTGCAAGTACAAGTTTCCAAATTACCTTCCCATCTATTCCTTGTAAATATAGTGATGCTCTGTACCATACCCTTGATCCTTCATGTTGTAACCATATTGATGTTGTGCACTATCATCTTTGGCCTTCCCACATGTAATAAGGCAGTTTATGCAAAGTCTCCTGAAAGAGTTAACCTCTTCTGGTTTGGAACAGAGTGAAGGAGCACAGGTTTGGGAATTCATCAATTCAGCATCTTACATACTTCCAAGATTCAAAAAATTCTTCCATGGGAAGTTGATGTCACTGGCTGTCAGCATTTGTTGCCCATCCCTAATTGCCCTTGAACTAAGTGGCTTGCTATGCAATTTCTGAGGTCAGTTAAAAACCAATCACATTTCTGTGGATCTGGAGTCACATGTAGGCCAGGATGGCAGACTTCCTTCCCTTAATGGAATTAGTGAACCATGTGAAGTTCTACCACAATAGATGATAGTATCATAATCACTATTATTGAGGCAAGCTTCCAATTCCGGATTTGTTAATTACATTTTACATGTTGCCATGGTGGGATTTGAACCCACATCCCAAGTCATATTCCCTGAGCCTCTGGATTGCTGGTCCAGTGACATTATAACTACATTGCTGTCTGCCCATTAAATATTGTGACATAACTGGTACGCTATTACTCTTAGGAGCAGGTTATGTAGCTTTGTAATAGGATTCTTCTGCAATGTTTTTCCATATTGGGGATTTTTTGTGAGGTCACATTTACTGTCAATCCATTTCCAGGTTAGTTACAACTGGAATTAAATAAAAGAGAGGGAGTGACTGAAGGAGAAAGAATTAGGCATAGAGGGAGAAGGAAAAAGTAGTAGAAATTAGGCTTTGAAAGATGACCCAGGCTTGGGCCTGAACATTATTCACCTAAACTGCAACAGCAAATCTGAAATTTGTTTCTGAAAAAGCTGTGAATTTTGGGTCAAATTATATATTCGAGGCTGAAAAGGACAGATTTTTGTTAGGTAAGGATAATAAGAAAAAAGTAGGGAGTTAAGGTACTGATCAGCTATAATCCAACTGAATGATAGAACAGACTCAAGGGTTAGATGGCCTACTCCTCAAAATATGTCACTAGACTAATAATCCGGAAGAGTCAAAAAGTGTGGTGCTGGAAAGGCACAGCGGGTCAGACAGCATCTGAGGAGCAGGAAAGCAGTCCTCACTTTCTCCTAATATTCCAGAAGCACAGGCTCATATTCATGGTTTAAATCCCACCATGGCAAAAGGTGAAATTTGAATTAAATTAAAAGACTAACCTCATGGTGACCAAGAAACCACTGTCAATTGTCATAAAAAGAAACCCATCTGGTTCACTAATGCCTTTTAGAGATATAAATCTGCCGCCCTTACCTGTTCTGTCCGACATGTGACTGCAGATCCACAGGACTGAGGTTGACTCCCAATTGCCCTCTGGTCAATTAGAGATGATCAATAAATGCCTAGCTAGTGACTCTCACATCACATGAACAAATTAAAATATAAAGAGAATGTTCATCAAAAAATTGGGAAGTTCATCAATTTCTCTCTCCCAGCCTAATTCCTGCTCCCAATTCTCATAATTCATGATGCCAATTTGTAGTACCGGAATACTATTCTATCACAGGTCAACTAGCTCAGTGCACAGAAACTCCATGTTGCTCAACACCAAACAGCATCATAGGTCACAGTTCATGGACACCAGCTACATGCACCCCTTGCACATGGACACTGGCTTTGAACATCTGCCAACCAGTGTGGTGAGGGTGGAATAGAGGCATTTTCAGAGGTAGGGTCAAGGACAGTAATGAGGAAAGCTCAAGGTGTATGGGAGGGGTATGCAGAAAAATATTGGAGAGTATAGGCTGCAAGAGGGGGGCATTAGTGACAATGACCACCACCATTGTCTCCACATGGGGTGGGAGCAAAGAGGAGCAGAATGGGCTCATTAAGGTGTAATACCAGTGTTCAGAGGCATGGTGGACAGTTGTAGATGAAGTTCAATATAATGGGTCTTCATAGAAGGTTGAGGGTGGGGGATGGATGGAAATGGGCTATATGGGTCGTGTGAGGTTAAAGGAGACATGGGGGCATTAGAGGGGTTAGCTGGTGTTAATTGTGAACTGTGTTCTCTGCCATCACTTGCCATTCTCTAAATGCAAAATGCAACTGGAAGATGGCTGGGATAATGCCCGGGGGTGGGTGGCGTCAGTGCCACTATGCTGGGCAAAAATATAAGATTCACATTTGTTAGACATTCAGATATTGAACTGGCAAATACATGAAGCAACTGTACCCCAGCCAATTGATCTGCAATCATTTCATTGTCCATTTGCAATACAAGCAGAGGAATGGCCCTTAGAGGTCAGATGCAATTCGCCCATTGGTCATTGCAAATTGAATACTGGTATCTTGATGCTGGAGTTAGCAGCAATGACTTAAAAAGAGGCCAACACTGGCCAAAGGTGATCAGAAACTCTACCCTCTCTCATGACATTCCGTCGAACACTTCAACTTCCCCTCCCAATCTGTCAAGGACATGCAGGTTCTGGGCCTCCTCCACCACCAAACTGTTACCACCCTACGCCTGGAAGAGGAACGCCTCATATTCCGCCTTGGGACTCTGCAACCACACGGGATAAATGTGGATTTCAACAGTTTCCTCATTTCCCCTCCACCCTCATTATCCCTGTCCCAAGCCTCCAACTCAGCACCGCTCTCCGGACCCGTCCATCACTGCTCCCTCTGACCTATCACCTTCTCCCTCACCTTCATCCACCTATTGCTTCTCCAGCTACCTCCCCCCAACCCCAACCCTTCCTCCCATTTATCTCTCAACCCCAACCCACAAGCCTCATTCCTGATGAGGGGCTTTATGCCCTAAACGTCAATTCTCCTGTTCCTCGGGTGCTGCCTGACTGGTTGTGCTTTTCCAGCACCACACTCTCGACTCTGATCTCCAGGATCTGCAGTCGTCACTTTCTCCTCCATGATAAAGAGCCTGTTAGAAAGTTGGAACCACATTAACTGTGGGCAACAGGGCCTTCTCTAAATCATACTGTGTATCTTGGGGATTGGTTCACTGAGATGGTTCGATGTAATACCAACAGTATTATTACGCATCACATGATAACTGACAGGAGCTCATTGTGTCCGAGGGCAATAGAAGCAGAGATGTATGAACGTTTTCAAAAGGAAATTGGATGGTCAATTCAGGGAAATAAACTCGCAAGGTCACAGAGATGGAGTAGGAGACTGGGGCTGATTGGTTTATTTCACAGAAAACCAGCATGAATTTGATGGGCAGAATGGCTTCCTTCTATGGACAGAATTTTCTGTTGTTTTCTTTAGGTTTGGAGATGAGTGCATTAGGTGCCAATTAGTATTAGCTCCACCAAAGAGATAACTCAATAAGAGATGTAGGCAGAGCAAGGCCAGTGTCTCATCCTATCACTGTCCGTAACACTGTCGGGTTGCCAGAGCCACCTGGCTGTGACTTCTGGATCTTGAGTTCCGCCAATTAAGGCCTACTCCAAAGAGGATCCAGAAGTGAGAAGGTAAATTTTACTTTTTCTTGAGGGTAGGGATTGTGGGGTGAGGGGTGTCACAGGCAAGACTGGGCGGGACCATTTGGCTTTTTGTTTGCCTACTCTCAGCCTCCAGCCCAGTGCCTAAACCCCTAAGTGAGAGGCAAGTTTCTGCGTTTCCCACCTCTCTTGTCTACTGGGTGATCGGGAGATGGCAAGTTGAAGTCCTTAAGTGACCATGACTTGGCAGCTTAAGAACCTTAGTTGCTGCCAAGTTGTGAAAGCTCCTCATGGACAAGCTCACCCAATATTTGATTGGTGAGATTTCAGAAGGGGGCAAGTTTCTGGCCAGTGCCAATTATTTTCCCCTTCTTGCCACCTCTAAGTACAGTAATTCTATGTTATTATGTTCTGAAAAGCATTATAGATTCAATGGTAACTTTCAAAAGCAAACTGGAGATAGAGTTGAGAAGAAAAATAACTTATAGGGCTTTGATATAATAGCAAACTATTGAAAGCAATTGAATAGTTCTCTACAATCTCTGAACAAGATGATGGGCTGAATGGTTTTAGGTGCTTAAAATTTATCTTTAGGGCAGCATGGTGGCTCAGTGGTTAGCACTGCTGCCTCACAGTGCCAAGGATCCAGGTTTGATTCCTGCCTCAGGTGACTGAGTGGAGTTTGCACATTCTTCCCCATGTCTGCTCCGGTTTCCTCCCACAATCCAAAGATGTACAGGTCAGGTGAATTGGCCATGCTAAATTGCCCATCATGTTAGATGCATTAGGGTAAATATAGAGTAGGGGAATGGCTCTGGGTGGGTTACTCTTCAGAGGATCAGTTTGGACTTATTGGGCCAAAGGGCCTGTTTCCATACTGTAGGGAATCTAATCTCAAATGTTCTAGTCTTAAGACTAGCCGCTCTGCACGCTATATAAAATATAGTTGCCACATAGTCATTGCTAACACGAGGCTTATTGCCTGAGATTTTAGATGGTGGATTTTGAAATATTAGCACAATGTGGGCCATTACACAGCACAAAATACACCATGATGTCACGGTCCACTGGAAATCGGACTTTAAGTCGAGTTAACATGAGACGACATTTAAGACCAGGCACTCTGCTTTAACTGCATGACCCTTGGAATGATACTGCTTTTCATTTGTAAATCTTCTTTCCTCCTGAGGCTTGCTAGTCTCAAAGCGATCAATAAAATGTGATAATCCCTATATAACAATCAGAACTAATGGGCTTAAATTGCTCCCATTCAAACATCCTTTTGGGTCCCTGGATAATGAAAGTAAATCCTTATCCTCAATTACCAACTGTAAATGTTCTCAATTCTCACAAGTTGATCCTGCGCTAACATGTCTGTAACCTAATGTGTAATGCCTTCAGTTTATTGGTTCTGGAGCTCTAAGTCCCCTCCCGTTATTTCTCAAAGCTTTTGATTCATATTTAAGAAAATCATCAAGATTTTCAGGAACACAGGACAGGAGGTCTCACAAGGTAGCAGGACTGAGAGTTTGCTTTCTTTTCAAGCCCCTTCCCCATTTGAAATGAGCCATCCTGAAGAGGACTGCTCATTCACAAATGCTGCTACCATAAAACTCCTCTGTCTCAATATAAATATTGAGCAAGCTCATCCATCTGATATATGTGTGCAGATCATTGTCTAAGAACTTCTAGGTTCACAACGTTGTCCCTGTCTCCAATTCTCCATCCCCACAAGACTTGGCAATTAGATCCTGGCGAAGGGCTATGCAAGACTTTGTATAATGGGGGACCTTAGGATACCATCATTATCGTCAAGATCTTAAGGATTGGTGATCAGATTTCAGTGATGTGTCTGGCCACAATGATCCAGGACCACTTTGCCATGGCAGCCTCTTCTCACCTTCACAGCTTGCGAGTCTTCCATCGCCTGAGAACCTTTCAGCCCACACTTCATCTGACACTCCTCTAAGTTACCACAATTGGAGCTCTACAAGAAGTGAGAAGCTTCCGATGGGATCACTCAAGAGTTCACAAGCCCCTCCACCACATCAAGCCAGTGATCCACGGAGGGCTAATCAACTGACAAGGGACTCACAGCCAAGCTTGTTTTCTACACAATTTACACATTCTGTCGAGCGTGCATTCTCACGTCTTCACGGTGGCTTTGTACTTCAATGTCAGAAGGTGCTGAGTTCAAACCTTGGTCCATTTCAACTTGTCGTACGCAATCAAGATATTCATCAGAATTTGTGAATTGCAGAGGGGTGTGGATGGTGGTGGATGAACCATCAACAGGTGGCTAGCAGAAGCTTGTAAAATCCTCTTGCTCCTCAGGTCTACATAGTGAGGAGAGGAGCATCATGGGGGACCTCAGGGATCTCACCTGCCCTTTAGCAAGTTGCCCTAGATCAGGATCATGATCAGAATAATGAGTTGCAGCAGAAGCAGTGAATTTTTCATGGTGATTGAGGAAAAACTAGTAGAGCGAACAGCTGCTTAGAGAGAGAAGACACTTTGGGAAGAAAATTTTTGTTTCTTACAAGAACACATGAGGAAGGCAAAAAGAAAATACCTCCTGTTCTTTTCCATTTACACATCGTTCATTACTTATTAAAATTAAAAATGGAAGGTTCTTATAAGCAAAGGAAGGGGAGTAGAGGAATGAATAGAAGACCCACACTCAAGCAGATCACTACTACATTGTTACTGCCTGTTATAAAGATAAGTTTGGCCATAGAAGGAACACTTCACAGATTGTCAGATTGCAAGCCCTTCCTGTGGGACAAAGGAAGAGACAACGATATGGAAACAAAACATTTCCAGCAGGGGTTATAGAATAATGTTCAGGAGTAGGAGTCTTGGCCAATTCTATTCCTCACTCCTCAAGTCAGGGTCCCAGAAGGCGGTCGTACTGCACCGATTCCCAGCTCAGTGGCAATAAATTAAGAATCTTGCATCAGACCAGCACAAACAAAGCAACAAAGGAATTGTGTGGGGCTCAGCAGCACATGCACTATGGAGTCATTGAGTTATCCAGCATGGAAATAGACCCTTCAGTCAAAGCACTCCATGCCAAACATAATCCCAAATTAAACTAGTCCCATCTGCCCGTACTTGGCCCATAACTCTCCAAATATATCTTATCATGCATTATTCATGTATTTAAATGTTGTACATCTACCTGCATCGACCACTTCCTCTGGAAGTTCATTCCACAAACTATTCTGTTTTTAAAAATTTCCCTTCATGTCTTTTTTAAATCTTTCTCCTCTCACCTTAAAAATGTACCTCCTAGTCTTGAGATTCCCCACCTTAGGGACAAGACACCTGTCATTCATCTTATCTATGCCCTTCATGATTTTATAAATCTCTATAAGCTCACCCCTCAACTTCCTACATTCTAATAAGAAAAGTCCCAGACTATCCAACCTCTCCTGAAAGCTCACACCCTCCATTCCTGGCAACATCCTGGTAAATCCCTTCTCTACGCTCTTCAGTTTGATAATACCTTTCCCATAACAAGGCAATCAGAACTGGATACAACAGGCTTCACTCACAAGGATCTCAATGAAGGCAGTCTAGACAGGGTAGCTGTAGAAAAGATCCCTGGCAGGGAGATGCTCTCGAAATAAGGGTCACAGTCTCAGAACATTTATGGCTGGAAAGAGGAGCAAATTTTACACTTTGGAATTCTCTTCATTATAGTACGGTCTTCCTGCCAGTACAAAGATCCAAATGTCACCAATGAAATATTAACTATATATTCACAAGAGCTGGCAGTAATGACAATTATTTCAGGTGCATTTTTGTCCTTGTCACGATGAGGGCTGTTACTGTTAAGATCAGATTTTGTGATCAAGAAAGCCTTTTACCCAACTATCTGGCTCAGACTTGAGCAGCTATTGCCCAGACATTGCTACAGCCAGTACTCAATCAGAGAAGAGCCCTTTGTTAATTTGTTTAATTTATCTGGATTTGATCCATCAGAATACAGGCTCTCCCTCAATTGATTATTTGTTTTGTTGAATTGGCAATAGTTTGTCAATTAAAGTTAGCTGTACAACATTCCCATTTCCATACCCGTCCTGGGAGTCTGAGGGATAGCCAATTTGTTTTAACCAAATCCTGAACCATTTTGGATAGTGGACTCACACCTACTTAATTTAAATAGTCTGAAAACATATACTGGAAGCTCAAGGCAAAATCTGTAGACAGTAAAGTCTCACATCAATTCAAGGAAGCAAGCACATTGCAAATGGAATCCAGCAGAGAGAGACATTCACCACAGCAGACGGGCCTGAATTTAAAAATGTGCTGTAACCGAAGGGTGAAAGCATAGCTACTAATAAACTATCCAGTCAGAGAGACGTTCATCTAGTCTCTGGGCTGAATTTGAACCCAGTCCCAGATGGTGAAAGGACAGTGTTATTCAATCTCCCACTGTCTCAGCAAAGTGTTTTCAATTGTGAAAGGACTTGACGAAATCCATGTTGCAAAATTGTTTGTGTGTGTGTGTGGACGAGCACAGCATTACAATATGGTCATCACCAACAGGTCAAATAATAAATTTAAAAGGAATTTCTTTACAGAGAGCATAGTGAAAGTTGTGGGATTCACTGCCCTGACCGATCAGTGTCAAACTGCCTGTCAAAATATTTTTAAAAAACCTTGGTAGAGAACTGTCAGTTATTAATTGGTGCGTCAATTAATCAATACTCTGCTCTATGATAAATATGTTGTTTTCCTTTTAAATTGTTATTTGCAAATTGTCTGGGTGAATGCAAGACAAAAAATTTGGCGAAATGTGATCTTTTCCGACCATACACAAGTTCTATAGTTCCAAGTATCAATCTATATATTATTAAAATTCTTGATGTAAATCAATGCAAATAGCAGGTCTGTCAAATCCTTGAAATAATGATGCAGGTTCATTGAACTTTTAAGATTCATTTCCTCCCAGCAATTTCAATAGTCAGCATGCAGTCTGTAATCCACTGCCATGTTTGTGGAATCTCCACATCAAACGGAAAGAATATACAAACCATCCCAAAGAATATGCCATAGTTACTAAGCAAATAATGCAGAGCACAGGTCTTCAGCCCATAGCTTTTGTTTTATCCAAATTAGACATCTGTTAATTGATATGACATAGAATGACTATCATTGAGCAAAGACTCACATTGTGATGGTGGGGACATTTAGAGGAGCCAAGTCAGATCACCCACAAGCAATGTCTGACTAAAGACGGTTGCAAATGCTTCATTCCTGTCTTTTGAACCCAGATGCTGGGCACTGCCATCATTAAGAATGCCATTGTTCATGGCATCTCCTTCTGTTAGTTGTTTAGTTGCCCAGCACTAATCACAAGTAGATATAACAGGACTGCAAAGGCTTGATCAGATTCTCTGGTACTAAGATCACTTTGTATATGCCGCTTTTATACTTTTGCACTCAAAAAGCCTCTCATGATTCAAAGACATTTCCTTCCAGTATCTCAGCTCATTCAAAGTTCTGTTTGCTCTGCATGAAGAGCTTCCTAACAATGCTGTTATGGTTCCCTGACACCAGCTGGAATCTGAGCCTCTTTGGTCTATTACTAACATTTCCTTGAAGTATAGGTTTATGATAATTTACCACTTAATATCTGAGTAAGAGGAAGTGTACACTGTGGTACACCTAGGAGTGTTCCTGCCTCTTGGCTGAAAGATACAAGTCCAACTCCCACACCAGAACTTGCTGATCATGGAAGGACCATTTGTATTATGGCCAAACTGTTTGGTTGTCATTTGTAAATCTTTTACATGCATCTGAGGGCAGGTAGAAAGAATGGGAGATGCTACTGGTCAGGAGAACGTAAATTAAACATATTTTACATATAGACCAATGGACATCTATGGCCCAGCGTTCAGAAACCAGAACAGGAGAGAAGACAGACTTTATACATCGGAGTGTCCAGTCCATCCCCTGTTATCAATGCTAGAAGCGAGGTCACATCATTACTTCAGAGACGGCTTTCAGTTGTAGCAAATGTTTTGTTTCAGAGTTCCTCTTGGAAATATTGTTTTTTCTTGTGATCAAGTTGATAGCTCTCTAGATAATGAGGGGCATCAAATTATACAAAAGGAACAGCATTTCAGGATTTCAAGACTAGGAGGCATATTTTTAAGGTGAGAGGAGAAAGATTAAGAAAAAACATGGGGCAACTTTTTTTTACATGGGGTGATTCATGTGTGGAATGAACTGCCCAAGGAAGTTGTGGATGCAGGTATAGTTACAATGTTTGAAAGACATTTCGATAAATATATGAGTAAGAAATATTTAGAGGGATATAGGTCAGGTGCAGGCAGGGACTAGTTTAGTTTGGGAATCATAATGGGCATAGACTGGTTGGACAGAAGAGTCTGTTTCTGTGCTGCATGGCTCCAAGACTCTATAACAGTAGGTTTATTAGATAGTTTCGAAGAAAGGGCTGAATAACAAGGAAAGGCAAACGGGGTATGGAAGGTCATGGAAGCCTATCTCTTGTGATTATTGTCTCTCAACTGAAGGTTGACTTCGACTCAAGGTCACAGGTTTTTGCCATGAGTCTTTATGGGCTGGATTTTATGGCCTTCCATCAGCATATTTTAGTGGTGAGGAA
The DNA here is from genome assembly GCF_004010195.1 of Chiloscyllium plagiosum. Taxonomy (NCBI): domain Eukaryota; kingdom Metazoa; phylum Chordata; class Chondrichthyes; order Orectolobiformes; family Hemiscylliidae; genus Chiloscyllium; species Chiloscyllium plagiosum. Next base: position 15,438,315 of record NC_057748.1, on the reverse strand, counting down.
GGGGTGCACATAAAATGCAGCACGTGTCCAGCCCATCAAGTTCCTGCTCACTGCCGATCACTCTTCCACTTCACAGGGCTCAGTTGAGACATTGGCTTATTGAAGCCACTAAATAGTCAGTCAAATAAAGAGTTTAATCCTGCACCAGACACCCATTCATCCAAAGTAAGGAGAGCCCTATGTTAACCGGATTATCCTACAGGTTTTACCAGGCAAACTGGTTTCAGAGAAGTGGAGCTCTGGGGGTGGGCTGGAGTGGGGAGGGAGAAACCTCCTTTGGAGGGATCCTCTGTGTACATATGAATCACCCCTTCAGTCCCAAGTCACAGCATCTTTAACGCTCCCACACCAACCTCTCAAACCAAGTGCCCACCTCCCTAATCCCCTCACTGTCACTTATCAGCTAGGCCCTGCCAACACCCTGCATTTGTCTTCCATCCAGCCACCATAATCGCCTCTCCCTTGGGTTATAGCCATAGTTCCAGAAGTGGCCATCTCTTCAACCTGGCGCAACTGGGACAAGAAAGCTGATGGCTAACAGGATATAAGGGTATCTTTTGTTATTTTCTGTATTTCTAATTGTGGACTGAAACAAGAGAAGTAATGTTTGAAAACCAAGGATTGCTACATGCTTTGACAACAAGTACCCTGACACTTTTTGTAAGCACCATTTGTACAGCTACTCTTTGAGCAGTAGTTAACGTGAGTGGAATCACTCCACGGAGGCTGGTATTGTGTCAGCAAGTCACCCTTTATTTACGTGTTCATAGTACATGACACTGACCCAGCTGGCTCAGAGCCAGCTCCTTGAGTGAACAGAATCCCTGACACTCCTGTTTATATCTGTCAGCCAGGACTCTGTTTGGACCAGGCTAACACCCCCATTCAGGGAACTCATTTTCTGTGAGATCCACCTGGCCAATCTTGTTCCAATCACTACAATGAGGTGTCAGATGAACTGAAGTTTCGGATGGTACAAGTAACAGATTGGTAACTGGTCACTAGACTCAGGCCAATGGCAAAGGCCTTCTGCTTTCCATCAATGATGTGATTGGTTCTCAAATCGCTGAGTCTGAGGTTGGGACTGTAGCCAACAGATTTACATCAGCTCAGGAGCTTGTTGTTTCCTGCAGTAAAAGCTACTTTAAATCTGAAGAAAACCATAAACAGAAATTGCTTGTGAAACTCGGCGGGTCTGGCAGCATCTGTGGGGAGAAAGCACAGTTAACATTTTGAATCTGGTAATTCTTCAGAGTCTTCTGGAAACATTAAACCTATTTTCTTCCCACAGAAAGTGGGAAAAATTTCTGTTTTTGTTTCAGACCTCAAGTGAGTTCATAGCAAGGTTTGAGAAGATTTGTAGCTCAGGGTGAGGTTCTAGATGTAAGTTTGTTCGCTGAGCTGAAAGGTTCATTTTCAGATGTTTCATCACCGTACTGGGTAACATCATCAGTGTGCCCCTGGTGAAGCACTGGTGTTAGTGACCTGCTTTCTATTGATGTGTTCAGGTTTCCTTGGGTTGGTGATGCCACTTCCTATGGTGATGCCATTTCCTGTTATTTTTCTCAGATTGTGGTAAATGGGGACCAAGTCAATGTGTTTGTTGATATAAATATCCAAAACTAGTTCATCCTTACTTGCTATAAGCTGTGACTTTTAATTGATAATTAAGAGATATTTGATAAGTGAGCCAGCAATCCTGTCCCTCTTCCAAACCAATGAGAGCATCTGGAGAAGGATAACCAAGAGCAGTATTCTGTCCAGCACAAGAATCATATGAATCGTGCCAGGAATCACTCAACAGCCTTCCCAGTCTTTCCCTCCATCCATAAACCCATGCTTTTCTCTTGTGGGTGTAAGTAAGGGGCACTTTCTAATGGGATTACAGTTTTATTTAGTTGAATTATATACCAACAGTCCACAGCAGCTTATCTGTACCTTGAGTCTAATAACTTGTAATAAATAGTATTTTTTTGTTGAGTACATTCATCTTGCTGGATACTTTCTGTCAACCTGGATCCAGAAGGCAGATAAATTGGGCAATCTTTGCATATTTTTTAAAGTCTTTAACTATTTAGATGACTCCAGGAAGAGCAGGGCTGGATTTGCAGTGCACCACCGCAACGAAGCATGACAAGGATTTTCTCCCCAGAAGAGCGCAGATGTCTTGTTCTGAACCAATTAATGCCCTCCAGAGTGGGACAGTCATTTTATCCACAGGGAAGTTCCCCACTGACTGAGGGTTGCGGCATGGCACCCCATGAAATACAAACTCGTGACTGAGCAGGCCAATTTTAGACACTCAGTTCTTTGGGCACATGTGACAGGATTTCATTTGAGGTAGTGGGGCTTCAAGATTTGTTTCCTTCTCTGCCTCAGTGAGATATTTGGACTCAAAGCGTGATGATGGGTAGCAAGCAGCTACCAGTCATTAATGTAAATGTTGCTGTACTTGAAGGAGCTTCAACTGTCTTTGAAACATTTTCCTTGCCTTCCCCTGAAATGTTGGCCATTTGAGATTTGCAAGAACAAGACCTTGTTAGCTTTCAACCATGCAGACGTGCATCCATCAAAGTTGACATTGCAGAGTTTTGTCAGACTGCTTGTGGACTTGGCTGCGAGAAGGTAGACTTAGTGGGCGGCACAGTGGCACAGTGGTTAGCACTATTGCCTCGCAGCGCCAGAGACCCGGGTTCAATTCCCGCCTCAGGCGACTGACTGTGTGGAGTTTGCACGTTCTCCCCGTGTCTGCGTGGGTTTCCTCCGGGTGCTCCGGTTTCCTCCCACAGTCCAAAGATGTGCAGGGCCAGGTGAATTGGCCATGCTAAATTGCCCGTAGTGTTAGGTAAGGGGTAAATGTAGGGGTAGGGGTATGGGTGGGTTCGCTTCGGCGGGTCGGCGTGGACTTGTTGGGCCGAAGGGCCTGTTTCCACACTGTAATGTAATCTAGACTTGATTCAATGGTCTTCCTGCTATGTCAAAAGAATGGGAGGAAGACACTGCTGATGGAATTTCCCTCGAGTTCCCATGTGTTACTGGTGCATGCTTTAGGTCTCATTGCAATTAAGGAGCATGGGGACAACAACTGGTGTGTGAATTAAGACTTCAGCTGACCTGTGCTGGTCTTTGTGGTCAAACACACACTGATGGAAGGCTGTGTTGATGCAGTTGATCCACTGTTGGATGTCCTCCTCAAAGGTGGCTTTTTGACAGAGGTGGCTATCAAGGCACAGAAACTGCTCAGAATATTCGAGACTCTTTCCTTCAACATGTATGGTAAATGGAATACTTTGGCTGAACAAGTCTGGGTTAAAATAGGAGTTTTATTCTGGAAATGTTCAAACGCAGAGCGCAAAGTGGGTCAATGACACTGCAATCATCCACAAACTGTAGATTATGTATACTGTGGTGGTCAGTTTAATTTTGGCACAGAAATTACAGAGGTTAAAGTGTTTTTCAGCAAGACACCATTTAATAAAGACATCAGAGAGCAGCTGACACAAAACAGAAATTGGAAAGCTTCAACAGGTCTGGCAACATCTGTGGAGAGAAATCAGAATTAATGTCCTGGAAAGAATGTTTCTGATGTTCTGAAGAAGGGTCACTGGACCCAAACATTAATTCTGGTTTCTGTCCTGACAGGCTGCCAGACCTGCTGAGGTTTTCCAGCAATTTCTGTTTTTTATTTCTAATTTCCAACATCTGCAGATTTTGGTTTTTTTTTGTTTAGAGAGCAGTTGAACTTTGCTGAGGTGAATAGCTACCTTCAGGTAGATTGTGAATAATATTACAAATATCGTAAGCCTTGCTTGACCGTAGTCTGTTTTACATCTTAAAGTTTTAAACACTCAACAACATCTCACTGGCAAACCTAAATAGAGAAATAGAGTACACTTGAAGGAATGAAGGCCACAGATAATGGGGCAAAGTGCTTAGGTTCCTAGCTTCCTCAGGGTTATATCATGAGAACTATTGCTTCAGCCATAGGACTAGTCGGAAACCAGTACACTGCACTTTCATATCTAGCATTTAAATTCAAATCCTTTTCAGTTTATCATCTCTAGTTGGACAATTTCCTGGAAGTCTGATCACATGATATTAAATCAAATGACACTTCTCAGCAGTTCAAACTCATTGTTCCTTTATCTTATAAAAGGCCACACCTGCCAAGCATTACCATTGAAGGAGAACTTTTGGTCCATCATGCCTGTGATGACTCTTTGAGAGCGCAGTCCATGAAGTTCTTGCAGATTATTCCTTTATATCTTGAATGTTGCTGAACAGAAAGTTGTCAGTCTTTTGAACTTCTTCCCACTGACAGCTGTGAGAACAAGGCTCTTGTGTATATTTAAGGCTGAAATAGATTCTTGATTGGTAAGGGTCATGGAGAAAAAACAGGAATGAGAAATGTCAGATCAGCCATGATTCTATTAAATGGTGGAGGAGGCTCAAAGGACCGGGTGGCCTACTCCTGTTCCAATTTCTTATGGTCTTCCATCAGAAATCTATTAGCCATTGGGTATGCAATTCATTGTGTTGCTGGAAAAGCGCAGCAGGTCAGGCAGCATCCAAGGAGCAAGAGAATCAACGTTTCGGGCATAAGCCCTTCTTCAGGAATCGTGAAGGATTCCTGAAGAAGGGCTTATGCCCGAAACGTCGATTCTCCTGCTTCTTGGATGCTGCCTGACCTGCTGCGCTTTTCCAGCAACACATTTTTAAGCTCTGATCTCCAGCATCTGCAGTCCTCACTTTCTCCCAGTATGCAATTCATTGACAGTTGCGTTAAGAATTTTCTGATTGCTTAGTCATCAATAATATTGGGGGAGTCCTCTTCATTTCTCATCCTATCCTTCAGTCCAAATCATGAAAGCATTATCATGTTAATTTATTGTATTGATTAAGAATTTTACTGCAATTCTTCACAGAATCATAGAATGACATAGCATCAAAGGAGCACATTGAGGTCCTTATTGAGTCATTGGGATCTATAGCACAGAAAAGGCCTTTTGACCCATCACATCCTTGCTGGTCAAAAACAACTACCTAGCTATTTTAATCCTATTTTCCAGCACTTGATCTTGTATGCCTTGGCATCGCAAATGCACATCTAAATAATCTTATTTAGGATTTCTGCCTCTACTACCTGTATCTCAGATAGCCAAGTGGAAAAAGCTATGCAATTAGTTCCACTCAGCTATCCAAACCAGTAAATGTCATTTTTTTCAAATATTACCCAACTCTCCTTTAAATGTTGCTCTTGAATCTGCTTCCACCACTCTTTCAGGCAGAAAATTCCAGATCATAGCAACTATCCTGTGTATTGGAGTTTAATGCTTGAAATCTTCAAAATAACATGTGTGTACAGTATGGTTAACTTAATAATACACTCCAGAAATGTAAGCAAACTAAATTTGATACTCAGCCACATAAGATGATATTAGAAATAACCAAAAGCTTGGTGAAAGAAGTAAGTTTTAACCTTAAATGGAGGAAAGCGTGGTGGGTGGGTTCAAGGAGGGAAATCTAGAGATTAGAGCTCACACAACAGATGACACAATCAACATATTCAATGAGGCATAAAACTTCTGAAGATGTGTCTAAACAGTCATATTAATTGAAAAAGCTATCTATTAAAATAATTTCTCTGGCATGTCTGTCACCAGTGATTCTAGATTTCAAGAAACAACCTACATTAAATATTTATTTTTCCATGTCTTCTGTAAACAGCTGTTGTAAAATGAGTTTCTCTTATTAAAACAAAACAACTTTTGAAGATCAATGGAAATTGCTTAGATGTCCTCTGAGTGACAATGACAGATCTATTTTCACTCTCTCAACCCAAGCCAAATAATGTTTATTTTCTCTATCGGTGTGTAAATTGCAATTTAAATTAATCAGGTAATCACTGTATATAGGATTATGTCATTGTGGTGAGCTCCTTCAACAGCACTTCCCAAATTTTATCATCTAGGTGCACAAGAGCAATAGGAAGAGCACTACCTGCAAGGTCCCCTCCAAGCAGTTTACTAATCTGACTTGGAACTCTTTTGTTATTCCTTCACTGTCACTGGGTCAAAGTCCTGCAAATCCCTCCCTAACAGCACTCTGAATGTAGCTACAGTCCAAAGACTGCAGCATTTCAAGAAGGTAACTCATCACACCTTCTCAAGAGCAATTAGAAATGGGCAATGTACAGTGGTCTAGCTAAAGGTATGCATATCCCCTAAAAGAAGAAAATAAGTACAAACTTCACACTGTATATAAAGCACTGCATTTGTAGATACGATTCAGCTGATCCAGTTACAGAAGTAAGGGGTTGGCGGGGGTGAGTGACTGTCTCCAATGTGAGGCATGACTGGAACTGATAATCTAAAAGACATGACTTTCAAATCCCACCATCATACTCTGAGAATTTGAATTCAATTAAAATGATAATACTGCCAGTTAGCTGTTAGATTGTCATAAAAATATAATGGGTTTGCTGATGTCATTGAGAAAAGGAAATTACTGTCATTATTGCATATAGGCTGCACAGAATTGACTCTTAAGCAGTTCAGGGAAACATACAATAAACCATATAATGAACCTTTGCTTTGCCAGAAATGTCTAGATTCTGGCCATTATTTTTTTAAAATACAATGACCCTCGTATTTCTGAAAGCTAGTTTAATGTTTCAGAAAAACAAATCTTCACCACAGATGGAAATATTTCAGCAGGAGGTGGTGATTTGCCTCCGAGAGCCAGTTCTGCCATTCAAAACACTCCTGGCATTACTGAAAACAAACTTAATTTACTCGCCTTTGTTTAATATCCTTGATACCTTTGGTGAACAGAAATCTATCAATCTAAAAATTACAATTGGATTAGCATCAGTTGCAGTTTGAGTAGGAGAATCCAAAGCTTATCATATTTTCCTTCTGCTTCCTAGTTGCACTCTTGAAATATCAAGCTCTTTTCTTTTTACTATTTCCCCTTGTGCTCAACTCCAGGCAGAGCAGAAATAATTTCTCTCAATCTACCCTACCTGTTCCCCTAACTATCCTGAAAACTTTAATCAAATTATCCCTTCACCTCTAAATTCCAGGAAATACAATTCTAGTTTGTGTACTTTTACCTCATAACTAAACTTTTATAATGCAGTTATCTCACTGATAAATCTAAACAGCACTCCCACAAATACCTCTATGAAAAATGTGATGCCTAGAACTGCACGCAATACTTCAGCTGTTTCTTTGTAGCCAGGCAAGGATTTGTATTGTGGAAAATGGTTTTTATCATCTTGTGTTTGTTTTTAGATACAAGGATCAGCATTCCACTAGTCTTTTTAATCATTTCCTTTACGTATCCATGGCCTTTTAGTCACCTATATGTCCCCTTGAAGGAATAAGTGAGGGCTTGGCTTCAGTGTAGCTGGAGCTGATAATCCAGATGATGTTGGTTCAAATCCCACCACAATACTTGGAGAATTCTGTACTTTTGTCGCAAAGTTGATGACCTCACATTTGTCTACATTGAAATAATTTGCCACAGATGTTCCCATTTACTTACTGTATCAATAATACTTTTTAACTTCATGCTTTCATTCATGCTGCCTACAATATGGATAATTTTGTATCATCAACAGATATGGATTTATGATTTTATATTCATCCAATGGGGTCATTATGAATAGAGTGGATTTTGAGTTCTCAACACAGATCCTTGCCGAACATCATTGGGAACACGCAGCAAATTCAAGTACCTCCATTATCCTTAGTCTCTGTCTCCTGCCATTCAGCCAGTTTTGTAGCCAGGTCCATAATTTGCCTTCAGTCCCATGAAGCTCATACAAATACAGGAATTAGGAGCAGGGTAAGCCATTTGGCATCTCAAGCCTGCTCTGCCCTTCAATAAGATAATAGCTGATCTGATTGTGGCCTCATCTCAACTTTGTCTATGATTAAGTTGTTCAGTCATGCAGAGCTTGAGTATTGCTGAAAAAGAGACATGTTTATCAAAGCTATTCCTCTTGCACTCATCAGGACAATTCACATGAATACCAATTTAAGGGAAAACAGCCATTTGTATTGAATGTGAGATAATGCCAATTGGTTGGGCTGTGGTTAGTAGGGGCATTACCATTGAGGATGCACCAGTCCATACTGATTGACAGTTAACTACCAGATTTTGTCTGAATTTTAGAACAGGTAGGTTGCCTCTGATTGCTCAAGACATTGCCATAAGAAATGAACACATGAATGGCTGTTACTATTTTGTTGAGTTGAAACAGGCGCAGTGCATGATTAGATTAGATTCCCTACAGTGTGGAAACAGGCCCTTCAGCCCAACAGGTCCAAACCGACCCTCTGAAGAGTAACCCACCCAGACCCATTTCCCTCTGACTAATGCACCTAACACTATGGGCAATTTAACATGACCAATTCACCTGACCTGCACATCTTTGGACTGTGGGAGGAAACCAGAGCACCCGGAGGAAATCAACACAGACACGGGGAGAATGTGCAAACTCCACATAGACAGTTCCAAGGCTGGAATCGAACCTGGGTCCCATTGCTGTGAGGCAGCAGTTCTAACCACTGAGCCACTGTACCACCCATGCATGTATATGTTTCTTCTGTCTGCAAAGAACAGGGCCCTGTATATTAATGTAGCTTTCAACACACACACATACGCACCACACCAAGAAATCGAGTGACAATTCAAAAATACTTGTCAGTGTAACTTTTCACCCACTCAGCATTATCCAGAAAATATCCAATTGTAACCTCATATCTAATGCTGGACACTGTAGTGCGAGTTTTGGAAGCATAGGTTGGTTGGGTATAGTCAGTATTTGCTTACTGTGAACAGCAGAAGACATATGCTGTTTAAGTGACCTACAGTCTTTAGGACAAACATTCTTTTACAAGGGATGCCCTCTTATATAAATCATAGCAGCAAGAGAAAACCATTCAGCCCCTTGGGCATGGTCTTTAATTCAATATGTTTTTGATTAGCTGTCTGCGTCAAATCCACTTTCTGATCCATTCCTGTTATGCCTCAATTCCTTGAGATATCCAAAATCCATCTCTGCCTTGACCATGGAGCATCCATAGCCCTCTTGGATAGAGAATTCCAATGATTTACAACAAAATGACTCCTTATCGCAGTCATAAATTATCAACGTCTTACTCTGAGAATATGCCCTGTTTACATTTGAAATAACACATTCTCTGTTTGTTACTCCAGTCACCTCTTTGTAAATATAATTTGCAGAGATGGTGGCTTTGTGGTCATGTCACTGGACCAGTACTGCTGAGGACCAGATTAAGGTTTTGGGGCCATGGGTTCAAATTCCACCAGTGCAGCTGGTTGAATTTAAAATCAGTTAATTAAATCTGGAATTGAACTATAGTTACAGAGATGAAAACCAGGAGACTAAAAATAAAATCATTTCACTAATGTATTTTTGGGGATGAAATGTGCTGTCCTTTTCTGGTCTGGCCTGCATGTTATTCCAGACCCACAACAATGAGGCTGACCCTGAAATGGTCAGCAAATCACTCAGAAGTTAGAAGGTTAAGGGATGATCTGATTGAAGCCTTCAAAATATTAACAAGAAAAGACATGGTAAGTAAAGATAAATTATGACCACTGGTTGGGCATTCTAGAACCAAGGGGCATGGTCAAAGAAATAGGACCAGACCATTCATGAGAGATATTAGGAAGCACACAAAGGGAGATAGATGTTTGGAATTCTATTCCAGGAATGGACATGGATGCCAGGATAAGTAGTTAATTTTAAATCTGAAAGAGAATTTATCTTAATGAAAAAGTATTAAGGGAAATGGGCCAAAGGTAAGCAACAAATCGTGCAATCAAATAATTTATTTTCTCAAAATCCTGAGACATCTACTACTGATAAATCTATATTGCCTCCCTTGCAGCATTTGAAAATGTTCAAGGCATTCAGTTCATAATTATTTAAGAATTGTGATTTGTGCACATTTGGAATTTAAGTATCAACGAAAGAATGTCAAATCATTGTTTTCGAGGACACTCTGCAAATAGTCTCACTTATTAGTACCCCAAAACCCTTTCTGCGGCTGCGCGCCAGTATCTTTGTAAATAAATAGGGTTTATTCTGACACTCGGTGCGTTCTGGGTAAGAACATCAGCCATTGACATGCGAAGAGTCGCGGTAAGGTTCCCATTAATGACTGGGGTATAATGGTAATTATCTTGGGAGCAGTGAGTGTGGCATGGAACTAATAAGAAGTGAACCGAAACCAGGACCTCAGAGCCGCACGCAAGGATCGCGAACCACAAAAATGTGAAGTACTTATCTCCTGACTAGTCGTTCCAGGAGATTAATTCTGGCGACTTCAGTCGGACCCGAGACTTTTGTAGTTTAAGAAATCGGGAAAGCAGCCTAGACCGTTGGTAGATCAAAAACAAAAGCTCTTCTCTTCCGTCAATGTGACATAGCGCGCCTACTCTCAATGTAGTTACTGCTGTTTGTGCCCGTATGCAAAACCTGTCGCCTCTAATTACTAATTAAGTGTTCGGTTCGGTGACATTTGTTGCATTGCAAACACACATCACCAATGGGAACTGCGCAGAAAATGAGACTCCCGCCGAAGGGGAGGCTCTTGGTGTGAGCCTGTGGGCTGAGGTGCTTTGAGACACATTGGAACATAATCCCTCAACAGCACGATCACAAACATTAAGAATGCTTTTAAAAATATTCACGGAGGAAATTATCCCCAAGTGAGACAGAATTAAACGAGCCTTGCTCTGCAGTTCGCTGCCTGGGACTGCTGGAGGCTGAAATGAGAGAGAGAGAGAATGAGAAAAATGTCTCATTCTCCACTGCTGTAATAAGGGCTCTGAAGTGTTTAATTGACACTCCCTGCACACCATATTTTCAGAGTCTGAGCTTCAAGTCCGACATCTTTGACCTGGTAATGTGTCCAGTACCTTGTTGCCACCTTAACCATGTTCACCTCCTCACACTATTACAATTTACTGCAAGCTACCTGTCACTTCATATTACCTGCACATCAAAGGACAGCTGCAGACACCTGGATCACTGTTGTTCTTTCCACACCATTACTTCTGGCTATTATTTGAGAATTATCACATTATACTGTTGCCTTGAAACCTGTCAGACTCAAAACAAAACCTTATATAACTGTGAAGGGCAGAAGGGTGGCGATCAGACAAGCATAAAGTGCCAGTTATTTCATGATGCACATCACCACTCGACTTGACAGGGTATTTTATTTTTCAGGTGAAAAGTATTCCCCACTTTCACCAACTCTTTCCAAAGCAAAACAATTCAGAAGTGGAGAGGCTCTCAACTGTCAAGAATAAGTCAGTCATGTCAGCATTTCCTGTAATGAAGTCTAACAGCGTTTGTCCTGAAAAGATGTTGCCAGTCAAAGAAGTGACCTGTTCAACAGTCCTTAAAGGAAAAGTGTGCATTTATATAGCACCTTTCAGAAATTCATGATTCCCCAGATAAGTTTACAGTCAATGAAATACCTTTTGGAGTCAATTATAGAAATGTAGAAAGGTAGATGACAGGAGCAGGAATGAGCCATTCGAACCTTCGGGAATGCTCCATCATTCCATATGATCATTGCTGATCATCAAGCTCAGTACCTTAATCCCACCCTTCCCGATAGATAAATGTACCGCCTTCTTGAAATCACGGAATGTTTTTGCATCATCCATTTTCTGTCGTCGTGATTTCCACAGGCTCATCATTCTACGGGTAAAGAAATTTCTCCTCAACTCCATCCTAAAATGTTTACCTCTTATCCTTAAACTACAACTCCTGGTTTTGGACACTCCCACCATCACGAACATTCTTCTTGTATCTAACCTGTCCAGTCATAGAGTCATACAGCAGTGAAACAGACCCTTCAGTCCAACTAGTCCATGCCGACCAAGTTTCACAAACGAAATTATTCCCGCTTGCCTGTGTTTCACCATATTCCTCTAAATCTTGACTTTGCATGTACTATTCAAACATTTTTAAAATGTAACCATACCTACATCTTTTGGCATATTATTGCACATGTAAACAAAAGTTGCCCCTTAGGTCTCTTAAATCTTCCTCCTCTTACCTTAAAAATGTCCCCCAGTTTTGAACTCCCCCTCCAATGGAAAAGACCTTTGCTATTAACCTTGTTTATGCCCTTCATGATTTTATAAACCTCTACAAGATCACCTGTCAATCTCATATGCTCCAGTGAAAGACATTCTAGCCTATTATGGTTTCTATGATAATCCTCTCATTCGTCTAAACACCAGTGAAGACAATCCTGACTGACTCAATCTGTCCTCATATATTGGTCCTATCATCCCAGGAATCAATTTGGTAAACCTTTGCTACACTCCCTCTATAGCAAGAAAATGCTTCACCCTATAAGGACAGAAAAAATGCACACTGTATTCCAAGTGTTGCTGCACCAATTGGCTGTGAAATTGCAGCAAGAAATCCTTGTTCCTGTACTTGAATCCTCTCACTATGAAAGCTAACATACATATTTCCTTCTTTACTGCCTGCTGCATCTGTACACAGTTTCAACGAGTGGTGTATGAGGACACTGGATGGTAATGAGTCACTAATCCATTTTTCATAGAAAGATCAAAATTTTTCAGGGATGAACTTGCCTGCTCTTCATCAAAATTGTGCCTTGGGATCTTGTACATCCACCCAAAATGGCAGTTGAGACCTTAATTAATCATTATATCTGAAAGATGGAGCCTCCTACAGTCAGCATTCACTCAGTGCTGAAGTGAAATGTCATCCTCAATTCAGTTCTTATTTCGCTGGGGTGAGGCTTAAAAAGTATAAACCCCAATACAAAGGCAGGAGCAATGCCAACCAAATCAAAGACCAAACCATCCAAAACTCGGACTCTGTTTCCATATCGGAGAGTGTCCATTACAACTCTTACATCCTGGAGAAATAAGTGTAAATTAGATTAGATTCCCTCCAGTGCAGAAACAGACCCTTCAGCCCAACCAGTCCACACCGACCCTCTGAAGAGTAACCACCCAGACCCATTTTCCTCTGACTAATGCACCTAGCATTATGGGTAATTTAGCATGGCCAGTTCACCTAACCTGCACAACTTTGGACTGTGGGAGGAAACCAGAGCACCGGAGGAAACCCACACAGACACAGGGAGAATGTGCAAGCTCCACACAGACAGTTGCCCAAGGTTGGAATCGAACCTGGGACCCTGGTGCTGTGAGGCAGCAGTGCTAACCACTGAGCCACCCTCAATTGCTCCTCAATTGATGCTATTCCTTCATTCCCTCCTTCACTCCAAATATTTACTTATTCAAAACATTAAATAAACCATCTTGTCAATGACATTAATTAAGAGGTTGATGGATATTTGGTACTAAGGCAGTCAAGGAATTTAGGGATCCTGTGAGAAAGGACAGTTAGTGTAGGAGATTGACCACGATCTTACTGAGCTGCAGAGCAGGTTGGAGGGGCCATGTAGCCTATCCCTGTTCCTCTTTCTTATGTACTATACAGTCCTCTCAATATCCTCAGTCTTCAAATCAAGATTTGTTGAAAATAAAGGAAGAGTTGTGTTTAAATAGCTCTTTCAATGATCACCAGATATCCCAAAGCACTTTAGAGTTGTCAAGAATACTCACTGCTGTTGGAAATGCAGTTGTCAATTTGCACGCAGCTAGATCCCACTTCAGCACTAGCCCTGATTTTAGGTTTAGGCCAAGAATCAGGCTTGAATCCATAACTTCCCAAATCAGAGGGAAGAATGCTTTCAGTGAGCCACAGGGTGAAAGCAGTCAGTGATAAGATTACGAATCAAGGTGATGACAGCATGATTTGTATCAAACTCAATATGAGCTTCTGCCTCAGGTCAGTCAAGGGCTGGCAAGTGTGTGCTAACAGACATTAAAATGCTTTGTTGCACATTCAATGGACTTCCAATACTCTACTGCAACCAAACCAATATGGTGTCAGGCACGTTAATATTGTCCTCTAAATAAAATCTTTTTGCATATATCTTCTGCCTGGAAAATGGGCACAATATCTAAATCCAGCCTCTATTATCCTTTGAAATCTGGAAGCATTCTTTCCTGACAGAATACAGTGATTCTTTTGCCTCTTTATTCAGTCAATTTTCCAATATTTCAGAGACTGCTGGTAATTCTGATTTTTGAGTCAAAAATAATTGCCCCAGAATGAGCTACCGACATTTTAAGTATAACACTGAGCAAGCTACAGGGATTTCAATCCAACTGCACACTGCTCAACCCTTTCCATCTAACCCAAGGTTGACCATGATAATCAGATAATCAAATGACACCTTTTACAATACATCCCACAATAATCCTAGTCAATGTCAAATTCTATGAAACTGGCTTGACATTGCATCTGTTGCTGCCCCAGACCTCACAACAAGCTGCAAATATCCAAAATGGTGTTAATGCCATCTGAAATGATTTTTGCTATTAATTGTCTGTTTGGCTTAACATAGGTCAAGGGTGAATTGGTATCATTGAATCAAAACCTTTAAGTCACTTTGTAGCGAGAAAGCATTCTGAGATTTAATTTCTGTTTCAGATTTTAAAATAAATTGTGTTAAGTCATATTGTGATTATGTTACTGTACATGAAATCTAGAGAGCTTGCGAACATACAATTTAGGAGCAAAAGTTTTTCAACTGGCCCCTGTAGCCTACTCTACAATTCAATAAGATCATGGCTGATCTGATTGTGGGCTGAGATGAGAAATTTCTTTTTTCAAAGGTAAGCAAATCTTTTTAATTCTGTACCCCAGAATATTGTGGATGCTCCATCATGGATTATATTTATCACAGACTTTGATCTCTCAGGGAATAAAGAGATAGAATCATAGAATTCCCATCAAGTCTGCACTGACCTTCCGAAAAGCATCCTACCCACTTATGCCCTCACTCCTGATGAAGGGCTTATACCCAAAATGTCGATTTTCCTGCACCTTGGATGCTGCCTGACCTGCTGTGCTTTTCCAGCCTTGGATGCTGCCTGACCTGCTGTGCTTTTCCAGCACCACACTCTCCACCCAGATTCAGCCCCTTACACTATCCCGTAACCCTGCATTTACCATGGCTAATCAACCGAGCCTGCACATCCCTGGACACTACAGACAAATTAGCATGGTCAATCCACCTATCCCACACATCTTTGGACTGTGGAAGGAAGCCAGAGCACGTGGTTGAAAAATACGCAGACACGGGGAGAACATGCAAACTCCTATGGAAAGGGAGAGTGGGGGGAAAATTAAGTTAAGGCAAAAGATCAGTCATGATCACATTGAATGACAGAGCAGGTTCAAGGAATCCCATGGTCTATTCAGGTTCTTGTTTCTTCTGTTCAAGAAGGTAGCTCATTGCAACAACAATCAGAGCAGCTAGAAATAATTAATAAATGCAGGTGATACTCCCATCCAAGAAATGGAATTTTATCAACCTGTTGTGCATTTCAGACATATAATGCTTTTAAAAATTAATTAGGGAGGTAGTGGACTGGAGTATGTCTATGAATATTGTTTATGTGGATTTTCAGAAGACACTTGATAACATTCCACCTAAGAGGCTATTAACTAGGGTAAAAGTGCTCCAAATTGAGGGCACATTACTGACATGGCTAGGAAATTAGTTGATGGCAAGTGACAAAAATTAAGGATATTGGATAAGTACTCATACTGGTAGGATGTGACCTTTAGTTTCCCCAAAAGGATTGTGTTTGGACCTCAATCACCTGGATAACGGCGTAGGAAGTTATATATCCAAATTTGCTGATGAAACAAAGTTAGGCAGCATAGTAGACAGTTTAGATAATAGCATAACATTATAAAAGAATATTCATAGACTTGGTGAATGGGCAAAACTGTAGCAGATGGAGTTCAATGTAAGCAGTATGAGGTTATCCATTTTGGACTGAAAAAGACTAGATTGCCCCACTTTCTAGAAGGTATGAAATTAAATACAGTGGACATCAAAACATAGTTGGGCACTCAGGTGCGTGGACCTTTACAATGTCACGAATAGGTGCAAAAACTTATCAAGAAAGCTAATGAGATGCTGGCCTTTATATTTAGAGAAATTGCTGGAAAAGCTGAGCAGGTCTGGCAGCATCTGTGAAGAGAAATCAGAAGCTCAGAAGAGTTTCTGAGGACAGGTCACTGGAACTGAAACATTAAATCTGATTTCTCTCCACAGATGCTGCCAGACCTGCTCAGCTTTTCCAGAAATTTCTGTTTTTTTTTTCTGATTTTCAACATGTGCAGTTCTTTCAGTTTTTATTTATATTTAGAAGATGAGTACAAGGAGGCTGACGTTATGCTGCAGTTATGCAAAACCTTGGTTAGACCCACTTGAATACTATGAGCAAATCTGGCATAACACTTTAGGAAGGATATATTGGCCTTGGAGGGAGTACAATATAGATTTACAAGTATGATAACTGTACTTTAAGCAATATGTTATGAGGAGAGATAACACAAACTAGACCTGTTTACTCTAGAAGTTAGAAGGTTAAGGAATGATCTGATTAAAATCTTCAAGATATTAACATGAAAAGGCAAGACAGATAAACTATTTCCACTGGTTGGGGAATCTAGAACTAGGGAGCACAGTCTGTGAATTAGGGCCAGACAGTGCAGGAGAGGTCAGAGTTGAGAGTGGGGTGCTGGAAAAGCACAGTATGTCAGGCAGCATCCAAGAAGCAGGAGAATCGACATTTCGGGCAAGAGCCTTTCATCAGGAGAGATGTTAGGAAGCACTTCTACATACAAAGGGATGTAGATTTTGGAAATTTCTTCCACAAATGGGAGTGGATGCAGGATCAGTTGTTAATTTTATATCTGACAAAGGTAAATTTCTGTTTAGAAAAGGTATTAAGGGATAGGGGATAAAGGTGGTATGTGCAATTATACCACAGACCAGCCATGAACTCATTCAATGGTGATACGGGCCTGGGGGGCTGAATGGCCTATTCCAGTTCCAAAAGCCTTAAAACATGTAAGACATGAAATTTTGGTCAGTTATAACAATTAACTTTACAATCTGTTCAAAGATTTGTTATATAAAAGATATGTTAACTCATTTCACCAAGTTGTTTCTCAGTGACTAAGGATCTCAAAGGGATTGCTAGACAAGAAAAGACCAAGATCCATTTACTTTATCATTATTGCATTACAAAATGATAATGAAGCTGTTGACTAATTATGGCAATGAAACACGATCAATTGGTTGACAACAGAACCAGACATGAGGCAGAAATACCCTAGGGATAGGGAGCTTAGTTAACCTTGAGTTCACAGACAACACTTTCCCAAGCAAGTTAGACTTGCTCCATGTTCTGTCTCAAATTAAACTGTATTCAAAAATATTATTTACTCAAAGAAAATGATCTAATTTGCATTTGAATGAATTAACACCAACTGCTTATATTGCCTCCTTTGGGAATCTATTCTATAGATTGACCACCTACCTGCTGAAAGGCTGCACATCAACTGTTTAGTTTTGAATTTAACCACTTCAAAGTCAGGCTGTTTTCTTGGGTTTAACTATTCTGAACCAGACAAAGAAGTTCATTTTGTATTTGGTATCATTAGCATCCTTAACAATGAAGATCAGAGCTGCTTTCATTTTTGTCTTTTCCGGTAAGAACATGCCCCAATTACATAATTGGTCCACCTAATCTGGTCAATCATCTGGTTTCTCACTCCTGTATCATCAAGAAAGCTACAATATCTATTTTGTGCTGTGGCCACCTGAACACTATTCTGAGTGTGGTCACCCCAATGATTTATGTAGTAGCAGGATGAGCTTGCCATTTTGAGTAAACGTAGATTCCTTAAGACAACCCAAATCTGATTTGCTCGACTCTCTGGCACCAAATATTACTGCAATAACTGCCATTTCTTGTCAGTAAGGAACACACAATCCAACCTCCAATCAATTTCATTCGTTCATGCAGCTTGAAATGTTTTGTGTAGTCACTGACTGCAATCATCAACTGCAATCAATGATTGCAATCACTGACTTCAATCTTCAACGGCAATCTCGTCTATCCTGCGAATAAAAGACTTGTTTTCTGGCACAGGAAATAAAAATGATTATAACATGTTTCACTCATTAATGGAAAAAAGCAAAAACATAAAGGTGACTTGCATTGACAGGCCTGAGAAATTGAACACTGTGCTGTCTGGTGTCCTTGCCTGACTGCCTCCAGTCTGAGTTGTACTATCTATTTCACTCTCTCTGATTATTAATGTCACTCCATGGCCACTGAAGTCTCCGAGAAGGATGGCTTAGACTCCCCCTCGCTCAGTTACTGAATGCTATCAAAAGGCAAATGTCCACCAAAGTGCGCTTACAGGCTGAAAGCAGCCACATGGGATGCAAGTAGACTGTGACTCATGCATGATAAAGCCATCACAGAACTAAGCTTCAAGAAAATCCAAAATATGGGATTATCTGGTCATTATCTCAGTGCTGCTTGTGGGGTTTACCCAGCTCAAATTGGTTGCCATGTTTCCTAAATTGTAATATTGAAATTCTACTTCAAATAACTTTCATGACTATGAAATACATTTGGGACATGAGGTGGCTACATAAATGCAAGCTTTTTGTTTCACCAATGATTAGGACCACGGTACACTCATTGAGAAATATCAAATTAAATTCAACAGAATTACATCACTCAACACTTAGGATAAAAAGCCTCAAGAGTCCAAAAGCAGTGAGAACTAAAACATGACTAATTAAAGATCAGATGGAGTGAATTCAAAATTGTACATTTACCTCGGTATTACATTTCTCTGAGGCACCCAGATCGCAGTGACACTTGTTACATCCACCTTTCTGCACATCAGTGAGGTAATAGTTCTGTCCAATTAGTTATTTACCAACTCAAAAGGGAGGATTAATTTATGCAGATGACTTGTGGGATTGCATTTATCAATAGGTCGGGGATTAAATAAATTAATGCATTAACTGATTAAATGTATCCATAATGATGCTTCTGGATAGTATCGGGGGCATTTTACTACTTTTAAATGATGCTATATAAATGCATGTCATTGTTGTTGTACTGTGGACTGGAGTTACTCTTCGTAGAGGAGATGCTGCAAGTTTTTATTTCCACATGTGAGTCAAAATGGATGTCTGAGGAACCTGCAAAATTCACCATCTTTCTTAATAGTCCACCAAAGTCCTACAGAAACATTGGGCTGCTCTCTTATTAGTGAGAGATAACTGGTGCTGAATTCATCCTGAGGGTCACCATGCCTCAGGAAAGGAAAGAAGATCAAGAAGGCAGGACCTTCAGCAACTATGGGAATTGAACCCATGCTGTTGGCATCACTCTGTAGTAAAAACCGGCTACCCAGCTAACTAAGCTAACCAATTCTCGTCATTCTTAATAGTCGTGCTGAAACACATTCACTCTCTTTCTCACTAAGTTAATACCAATTCTGAGCAGAGCTTCAAGGAGCAGTCTCCAGGTGATGGTCACTGTCAAGCAGTGTTCTACCACAGAGAACAGACATTGAGCTCCATCTCTGGCAAAGTTGCAGCTGAAATGGTGAAGAATCATGGCCTCAAGCACCAGATAGTGGCTGACCCTATTTAACTCAACCTCATTAAACATTAATGAAGCATCCCACCAGTCAGCTTGAGATTTAAGTTAGCAAAACACCAATACCGACTGTTTCTTTAGTCAGTATTAAGAGTATTTAGTCAATAAGTAGAGTCAATAATTAGCATAGTGTTCTGAAGAAGAGCTATATTGGACTCGAAATGCGAACTGTTCTTCCTCTCTGCACAGATGCCATCTGACCAACATTTTCTGTATATATCTCATAATTCCAGCATCCCTAAAATTGTACATTGATATCACTGTGGATGCAACTGGTCAAATGGGGGTCCATCTGTGTCCAAACACTCAACGTTATGAGCAGTCCCATGTTGGGTTCACAAGATAGTGTATCCAATTGACCAGTTTCCAAATCACCATCTAATTTCTGTAAAACAGTATCAAATTTACATATTTCATAATGCAGGCAGGCAGGTTTCCATAGTAACGTGAGCTTATTTTAAGAATATAGCGATATTACCAAAGTGGAAGACTAGAGAGGCTGCACTGATCTGAGTCAGAGATGTCACAGTGAATTGAATCAGCCCCAGTGACCTCAGAATCCCATTGGAGGCCCAAGGTCACTATCTGGCAGTACTGGTCAAAAGGGCATCTATGTAGTGTGCAAGATGAATATTGCATTGGCTGCAATGCCACCAAGAATCAAATACCTTGCTCTGCATACCGTCTAGGCTCACAAATGAGCCTATATCAGTCCTGACAAGGAGGATGTGTAAAAAATGTTTCCATTTGTGAGTGAGTCCAGACCATGGCTTAAAAATTAAGGGTTATCCTTTTAGGGCAGAGATGTAGAAAATGTTGTTTTCTCTCAGAAGGTTGCGCGACTTTGGAAATCTCTGCCTCAGATGGGAGTGAAGGCAAAGTTATTGAGTATTTTAAAGGCAGAGGTATCAAAGGTTATCAGGGATTATGAGGAATGTATAATTCAAAACACAAACAGAGCAGCCATGATCTTATTGAATAGCCATTAGGCCAGACAGCCTGAATGGGTTACTTCTGCTTCCAATTCATTGTTCTGGCAAAACAGATCACACTCCAGCACATCAACATGTTTAGTAGATGAGGGGAGGGCATTTGGAAAAGAATACATAGGATGTGCAGCTTATATAATCATTGAAATGCAACATAGAAAGTGGCCATTCAGCCCTCTGAGCCTATGCTGGCTCTTTGAAGAAGTAGTTAAGCTTCCCACTTGTAACCCTGTAAGTTCCTTATCTCCAGTACCTGTCCAAATTCCATAGAAAGTTATTGACAGAATCAGCTTTCACTACCACTCCAAGTAGAACATTCCACATCTGCCATCTCTCTGAATGAATAAAAGGAGACCTTGTCTCCTCTTTTGCTAACACTTTTAAGGACAAAGATCTCTGGTTATTGCCCCACTCACTGGAAAATATTTTTCTTCTCTCCCTGCTCCATTGAAACTTCTCGTTACCATAGAATAATTCCGTTGTGATCATCTTTTTATCTTCCCCTGTTCCAAGGAGAACATTATTCACTTGTGCACCTTCTCATTGTTAACTAAAATCCCTTATCCCAGATAATATCCTGGATTGTTTTCAGAAAGCTGAAGGCAGGAAGGGTTCATGTTTCTTTTGCACATTTCATGATCTCAGGGCATTTCAAATGGCTTTACAGACAATGTATCAATTTCTTCAGTTTGTAGTGGAGGCAAAATGGCAGCTAATTTGTTCACAGCAAACTCTCAAAACAGCATTGGGCTTTGCAGTCTGGTGAGATACGGCCAACTTGCCTTGAAGAGGCAGTTATTGAAATGAGCAACTGGGAAATGATATATACCCATCAGACACATTCCAGCCATTTGCAATGAGTAGCTGCTTCAGTTATTGCACCCCACCACGCCTCAGAACAATGTTCCTTCTGCACATTTTCCCATCTATGATGCCTGTGGACTCAGATTTCCAAAGTATATAGGGATTCAAATAGTGTAATAAAGATCCTATGATCCATCAAACTGTTCACTGTAAATGTGAGCCCTTTGTTAACAGTGTACAGGGAACTAATAGCGTAGCAGCAAAGTCAATGGATATTCCAGCAATCCAGTCTAACGCTCTGAATTTTCAGGTTCAAATCCTAGTATGGTGGCTGGTAGAATTTAAATTCGATTAATGGAAATTGGGGAGGCAATGGCCTAATGGTAATATTGCTAGACCATTAATCCAGAGGCCTAGGTAATGTTCAGCGGACCTGGGTTCAAATCCTGCTAGGGCAGATGGTAGAATTTGAATTCAATAAGAATCTGGAATTAAGAGTCTAAATGATGACCATGAAACCATTGATGCGTTGTTGGGAGGAACCCATCTGCTTTACTAATGTCCTTCAGGGAAGGAAGTTGCTATCCTTACCTGGACTGGCCAACGTGTGACTCCAGACCCACAGCAATGTGGTTGACTCCTAAACGCCCTCCAGGCTATTAGTGATAGGCAATAAGTGCTGGTCTAGCCAGCGACGCCCACATCCTGTGAATGGTTTTTTTGTAATAATCGAAACTTAGCCTGGGATATTCCCCTCACTGGAGGTGGTGAAATGGATTTGCCCAAGAGGGAACTATTCCCACTTCCCCTTCTCACTACCTCTGTTTTAGATTCTAGCTGTAAGGTCCGTGATGACTCTCTTGACTCACCACCAACTAAGGTCTTAAGTGATGAGTTGATGGCCACTCTAGTGCCTCAATGCAACACTTCCTTCCCCCCACCCCACCCCCCAGACCACACACACACCAATCCCGTGCCTCCCCAGGAGCCTAGAGAAGTGATTAACTTCAAAAATTGGGAAACCACAGTGATCTGCCTTCCACATTTGGGAAGGGTGGCCTTCACCTCAATTCTGACGTCAACTGGCAGCACGGATGGTGGACTAAGGAGTGACCTCTGAAAGCCACCCTGGCACACTTGTCTTCAATCTCCTTTGACCCTATCCCAAAACAAAAATGGCGACATAGCTTTTCAATACTGGGTTCCCTCCAGAGCAGTGCTTGGCAGGTGGTCTAAAGCTAGTGCCAGAAGCTGCTGGTTGGCAACCCAGCACAGTAGTGTTGAGATGTCTGATAGAGCAAGAGTCTCACCTATGCACTACCTGCCTGCTTTTAATGAGGTCATAGGCAGGCAATTGGTCAAGGTATCTCGGTGGTGGGACACTTTGTAAGTTGTCACCAAACCTGCTAACCCCCACACTTTAAAAAAAGTTGGAAATCCCCTCCCCACTCACCCCACCCAAGTGTTGATAATGGTGACCATGCTTGCTACATGATTATTGCGAAAACCCATCAAGTTCACTAAAGTCCGTTCGGGAAGGAAATCTGCTGTTGTTACATGGTTCTTACTTGTGACTCCATATTCATAATAATATGATTGTCTCTTAACTGTTTTCTGAAGTGGCTTAGCAATCCATTCAGTTCAAGGGGCAACAAGGGAGGAGCAACAATTGGCCTGAGCAGTGATGCCTATTCGCAGAAACTTCACAAGGAAATAAGGGCCCCCTGCAACCAGCAAACATGCATTCCTGCTGCCTGAGCTCAATTTGAACCTGGATTTGTGGAAAATAAATCTCATTGTTTGAGAAAAGGTCTGGTTATCCAAAATGTCCTGAGCTGTAGACAAAAGAGGTAGGCTTCCATGGCTATGACCTACTCCTTCACTGCAGAAACATTGTTCTCAGCCACTCACACTTCAACCATTCTTAGCACACACGACCACCTTAACACTGACAAAGACAATAATTCCACCCAATTAATTTAAATTGGCAGGATTTCCCTGGAGTCTCCAAGAACTAAACATTAATCTCATACAAGCTTCTGTGAGTAAACATCCCGAATCTTCAAGATGGCGCCAGTGCAGCAAGCAGCATTCAGGCTGAGCCCGGGGCTTGTCTGCTGTGTGTTTTTCCTTTGTTTTCTTTCTCAGTTTTTTTTTTCCTTTTTACATTATAATTTTATTTACCTTCTTATGGAGATGTCAGCCCCGGCAGCGCCAGCATCGGTGGCATCAGCGAGGCGCCCAGCACATCGGAGGAAGGTTTTGTGTTCCCAGCAGTGGCAGTTTGGGCCCAGTACAAGACCCAGCAGCATTTGCAGCGGCTGCTTCGGCATGGTGGGCCCAAAGTCAAGTGTGAACCCAGTTTAAGATTCGGTAGTATCAGCGACAGCTGCATTGCCAAGATCAGCCCAGGGCAGACTCATGGCAGTGGTGACGTTTGTGAAAGCAAGATGGTGCCGAAGAATGGTGACTCTGTTCCCGCGGTGGCAGCGTGGCAAAGGGACTCAAGGCTGGCTGACTGCTTCATCCTGGTGTTGGTCCAAATGTCAGGGTGAAAGAGCACAGATCCAGATCCACAGATAAGTGAAGTTGAACTCTTAATTTTATTTCCTTGTTGTCTACTTTTATATTCTATGTCTTGGTTTATTTTCTGACTTCTTAAGATGGCACCAGAGAGTGGCACCAGAGAGTGGCGACATTTTAGAACACTTTTCACAAATACATGCAACAAATACACCTGACAATCAAGGAATGATATCAAATCAAGGCAGAAAAATCACTGGAGACATTTGAAAAAGGTGCCAGTGATTTGATCATTTTCTCTGAAGAATTTGCATACGAGGTAAAAATTATTGGAGGGAGGTGTAAGCCTTTTTGATTGGTCTTGGTTGAAACACTGAGGTTAGAATTGGGACAATAGGAGAGTATGTTGAAACCTCCAGGATCATGTGCAGTCAGAGTTGGCAATATTAACCATCATCTGCGTAAAAAGCACCCCCTCCCAAATCTGTCCACCACCCCATCAATACTACCATCATTTTAAATTACGGTAAGGTTCCTCTCTACACAGTAACTTATGAATGCTTCTTCATAGAATCCCTACAATGGAGAAAGAGGCCAATTCAGCCCATCAGGTCTACACCAACCCTCCAGAGAGATCTCACGAGACCCCTACCCTGTCCCTGGATTGACCATTGACTAATTTACTTAGCCTGCATATCCCTGGACATAATGGTCAACTCGACATGATCGATCCATCTAACCTGCAAATCTTTGAACTGTGGGAGGAAACCAGCAGAAACCCATGCAGACACAGGGAGAAAAAGCAAACTTCACACAGACAGTCACCCGAGGCTGCGATCAAACCCAAGTCCTTGGCACTGTGGGTTAGCAATGCTAACCACTGACCCACCATATCACTTATACTTCATCCATGGTTACATTTTACAGCAAGATACTTCTGAAATCAGCCGCTAATGTCTTTTCATCTGAACCTCATCACCTTTACAGCCATGGCCCTGACCAGTTGTGATGTTTCCTATATCCTGCACTCCTTATTCAATGCAGTACCAACTGTGGATCAATGATTGAAGTTTGAGAATTTAAACAGTGTGTCTACTTCAACGCCAGGAGCATCCGGAATAAGGTGGGTTACCTTTCATCATTGGTTGGTACCTGGGACTTAGATGTTGTGGCCATTTCGGAGACATGGGTAGAGCAGGACAGGGATGGTTATTGCAGGTTCCAGGATTTAGATATTTCAGGAAGAGCAGAGAAAATGATAAAAAGTAGGGGGGGTGGCAGGTGGGTGGCATTATTAGTCAAGAAAAGTACTATGTTGTCAGAAAGGACATTTGAGGACTCATTTACTGAGGTAGTATGGGCTGAGATTAGAAACAGGAAAGGAGAAGTCATCCTGTTGGGAGTTTTCTATCAGCCTCTGAATAGTTCCAGAGATGTAGAGGATAGGAGAGCAAAAATGATCCTCAGTAGGAGCAAGAGTGACAGGGTAGTTGTTGTGGGGATTTTAACTTTCCAAATATTGACTGGGAATGCTATAATTCTATAATGCTATATTTTAGATGGGTCAGTTTTTGTACAATGTGTGCAGGAGGGTTTCCTGACACAGTATGTAGACAGGCCAACAAGGGGTGAGGCCACATTAGATTTGATACTGGGGAATGAACCCGGCCAGGTGTTAGATTTGGAGGTAGGTGAGCACTTTGGTGATAGTGACCACGATTCAGTTATGTTTACATTAGTGATGGAAAGGGATAGGAATATACCACAGGGCAAGAGTTATAGCTGGGCAAAAGGCAGTTATGAGGTGATTAGGCAAGATTTAGGATGTGTAGGATGGGGAAGGAAACTGCAGGGGATGGGCACAATTGAAATGTGGAGCTTATTCAAGGAACAGCTACTGCGGATCCTTTATAAGTACGTACCAGTCAGGCAAGGAGGAAGTTGTTGAGCGCAGGAGCCATGGTTTACTAGGTTGAATTGCTTGTCAAGAGGAAGGCTTATATTAGGATGAGATGTGATGGCTCAGTTAGGGCACTTGAGAGTTACAAGTTAGCCAAGAAGGACCTAAAGAGCTAAGAAGAGCCAAGAGGGGACATGAGAAGTTGTTAGCGGATAGGATAAATGAAACCCCTAAGGCTTTCTATAGGTATATCAGGAATAAAAGAATGGCGAGAATAAGATTAGGGCCAATCAAGGATTATAGTGGGAAGTTGTGTGTGGAGTCATAGGAGATAGGGGAAGCGCAAAATGAATACTTTTCATCAGTATTCACACTCGAAAAAGACAATGTGGTCGAGGAGAATACTGAGATTCAGGCTACTAGATGGGATTGAGGTTCAAAAGAAGGAGGTGTTAGCAATTCTGGAAAGTATAAAAATAGATAAGTCCCCTGGGCTGGATGGGATTTATCCTAGGATTTTCTGGGAAGCTAGGGAGGAGATTGCAGAGCCTTTGGCTTTCATCTTTCTGTCATCATTGTCTACAGGAATAGTGCCAGAAGACTAGAAGAGAGCAAATGTCGTTCCCTTGTTCAAGGAGGAGAGTAGAGACAACCCTGGTAGTTATAAACTAGTGAGTCTTTCTTTGGTTATGGGTGGAGTGTTGGAAAGGCTTATAAGTGATAGGGTTTATAATCATCTAAAAAGGAATAAGTTGATTAGGGATAGTCAGCGCGGTTTTGTGAAGGGTACATCATGCCTCACAAACCTTACTGAGTTCTTTGAGAAGGTGACCAAACAGGCGGATTGGAATAAAGTAGTTGATGTGGTGTATATGGATTTCAGCAAGGTGTTTGATAAGGTTCCCCACGATAGGCTGTTGCACAAAATATGGAGGCATGGGATTGAGGGCGACTTAGCGGTTTGGATCAGAAATTGGCTAGCTGAAAGAAGACAGAGGATGGTGGTTGATGGGAACTGTTCATCCTGGAGTTCAGTTACTAGCGGTGTGCTGCAAGGATCTGTTTTGGGTCCACTGTTGTTTGTTATTTTTATAAATAACCTGGATGAGAGCATAGAAGGATGAATCAGTAAATTTGTGGATGACAATAAGGTCGGTAAAGTTGTGGATAGTGACGATGCATGTTGTAGGTTACAGAGGGACATAGATAAGCTGCAGAGCTAAGCTGAAAGGTAGCAAATGGAGTTTAATGTGGAAAAGTGTGAGGTGATTCACTTTGGAAGGACTAACAGGAATGCAGACTACTGGACTAATGGTAAGATTCTTAATAATGTAGATGAGCAGAGAGATCTCTGTGTCCAGGGACATAGATCCTTGAAAGTTGCCACCCAGGTCAATAAGGTTCTTAAGAAGGCATATAGTGTGTTAGCTTTTACTGGTAGAGGGACTGAGTTTTGGAACCATGAGGTCATGCTGCAGCTGTACAAAACTCTGGTGCGACCGCACTGGAGAATTGCGTTTACTCCTGGTCACTGTATTATAGAAAGGATGTGGAAGCTTTGGAAAGGGTTCAGAGGAGATTTACTAAGATGTTGTCTGGTATGGAGGGAAAGTCTTACAAGGAATGGATGAGGGACTTGAGGCTATTTTTGTTAGAGAGAAACAATTTGAGAGGTGACTTAATTGAGACATATAAAATAATCAGAGGGTTAGAAAGATTGGACAGTGAGAGCCTTTTTTCTCCGATGGTGATGGCTAGTGCGAGGGGACATAACTTTAAATTGAGGAGTGATGGATATAGGGCAGATGTCAGAGGTAGTTTCTTTACTCTGAGAGTAGTAGGGGCGTGGAATGTCCTGCCTGCAACTGTAGGAGCCTCACCAACTTTAAGGACATTTAAATGGTCATTGGCTAGGCATATGGACAAGAATGGAATAGTGTTGGTTGAATAGACTTCAGATTGGTTTCACAGATCAATGCAACATCGAGGGCCAAAGGGCCTGTACTGTGCTGTAATGTTCTATGTTCAAGGAGCTCAAACCCATATATATTTGGCCAAGCACTTGCTGTGCCATACTGAGAGAATGCTGCACTGTTCGAGGTACTGCCTTTTTGATGTGAGGTGAAAGTAAGCCCATGTTTAGCCTTCTTAGGTGTACGTAGAAGATCCTATGGCACCATTTCAAAGAAGATCAGAGGATCTCCCCAGTGTCCTAGCAAATATCCCTCAGAAAACATCACCAAACACAAATTAAAGTGACTGTTTATCCCATTCGTCGCTTGTGGGTATTACACTATGCACAAACCTGGCTGCTTTTAAAAAGCAGCAGTGGCTGCACATTTGAAACATGTTGATAGCTGTGAAGCACTCTGAGGCATCCTGAAGGGTGTGAAAGGCACTATATCAATGCATGTTTCCTTTCTGCCCCTCCCTCAGTCAACTCCCTTTGGTGTGTGTGAAAATTCACAAATCCTCCACTTTTCACTTGAGCCTACCCGACGCAAAACCCAAATAAGTTAGCACCATTTCAGGAATCCCTCTCAGATTCGCACAGTATTCGATGTGCACTTTTCAATTTGCATAAAGGCAAAAACCAAGATATTTGTACATCACATAACGAGTGAATGCAACCGAGAGAGACAGAGAGAGCTGAGTAAATATATTCAGCACTGATCACACCGGGATAATTCATCTTCAATCCTATTGTTTTTGGTGCCAGATTTCCTCACGATATTTGTTGTTTAAATTCAGACTGTGGGTTGTTGCATTGCTAAAATTCAGCCAGCAGACTGTCAACTGGGACTGTTCATAGCTGTTACTATTTACCATGTATAGGGTCCGTGTTCTCATTAACTGAGATGATCATTTGAAATAAGGTTTCACCCCTTCCTATTCAGCCATTGAAATGAAAGGAAATGTTAAAGGCACCATCTATAGTCTGGAATGTAATGTCAGAGAGAGTAGGACATGAAGAAGGGGAATGGGCTATTTCTTTTCCAACATTCTTCATTGGGATGTGGTACAAGGTTGTTTTTTTGTTTCAGTTCCCCCAAGCAGGATGTCTCGTTCAATCATTTCAGATGGCAGTGTAAGAGTCAACAACTTTGCTGTGGATTTGGTGTCACATGTAAGCCACACCAGACAATGATAGAGACAAACAAAAAACTGCAGACGCTGGAATCCAAAATAGTCAGGCAGGAGGCTGGAAGAACACAGCAGCGGGAGGGCTGATGAAGTTACGGTGTTGTGGCAGTGAGATAGGGACTCACATAGTGCACATCTGAGGGAGACAGAGAACTTCTTCAAAATGGGCATCCTGTGTTCTTCCAGCCTCCTGCCTGTCTATTTTGGACACCTCCTGATGCTGCCTGGCCTGCTGTGTTCTTCCACCCTCCTGCCTATCTACACCGGACAAGGATGGCAGATTTCCTTCCCTAAAGCATTTTAGTGAACGGGGGTTGGATTTGTACACCAACTGACAATAGTTTCACAATTGTCATTAGAGTCATAGGGACGTACAACACGGGAAAAAAAACCCTTCGGTCCAACTCGTCCACACCGACGAGATATCCCAACCCAATCTAGTCTCATCTGCCAGCAGCAGGCCCATATCCCTCCAAACCCTTCCTTTTCAGATGCCCATCCAGATTACTTTTAAATGCTGCAATTGTACCAGCCTCCACTACTTCCTCTGGCAGTTCATTCCATACACATACCATCCACTGAGTGAAAAGTTGCCCCTTAGGTCTCTTTTATATCTTTCCCCTCTCACCTTAAACCTATGCCCTCTAGTTCTGGACTCTCACACCCCAGGGACGAGACCTTGTCTATTTATCCTATCCATGCCCCTCATGATTTTATAAACTTCTATAAGGTCACCCCTCAGCCTCCGACACTCCAGGGAAAACAGGCCCAGTCTATTCAACCTCTCCCTATAGCTCAAATCCTCCAACCTTGGCAATATCCTTGTAAATCTTTTCTGAACCCTTTCAAGTTTCAGAACATCTTCCAAAAGGAAGGAGACCAGAATTGCATGTAATATTCCAACAGTGGCCTAACCCAATGTCCTGTACAGCCACAACATGACCTCCCAACTCCTGTCCTCAATACTCTGACCAATAAAGGAAAGCATACCAAATGCCTTCTTCACTAACCTATCTACCTGCGACTGCATTTCAAGGAGCTATGAACCTGAACTCCAAGGTCTCTTTTTTCAGCAACAGTCCCTAGAACCTTACCATTACTATAGAGATGAGTTTTCAATTCTTGATTTACTTATGAATTGAACTTAAATTTATATGGATTATTGTCATGGCACCTTCTTGGTTTTCACTGATGCTGAATTTTGTTAGCAAAAATAGAACAAAGAGGCTTTTGAGCCCATTCTGTCATTCATTTCAATCATGACTCACCCCCCTCAGCCCTCATTTTAGACAAACTCCTTC
Source organism: Chiloscyllium plagiosum (assembly GCF_004010195.1). NCBI lineage: Eukaryota > Metazoa > Chordata > Chondrichthyes > Orectolobiformes > Hemiscylliidae > Chiloscyllium > Chiloscyllium plagiosum. The sequence goes on along the minus strand of NC_057748.1, from coordinate 15,407,989 downwards.
ATGGGATTTTCTTTCCAAAATCAAGGGGCTTTTTTGCTTCTCCTTATCCTCCTGCAACTATTATTAGGACACTATATTTCTCTACCTCATTCAATAATACTAACAATACCAAATCATCTAGATTTTTATTGTGGTAAGCTGTTTTGAAACCAGTATTTTGATCATGCCATCATCACGAACACCACTGCAGCCCACTCCATGGTTATGTTTGCAGTCTATCTACAGCAAACCACATAGAAAAATTATAATCTGAAAATAATTGCTTGAAGGGACAGAGACTTACACCATGACCTAAATAAAATTATAGACTGACCAGCTCCTTACACATGTGTATAAACATTTCAGCCTGACAAATGATTCCATTCTAAAATAATAGTCTGTTAAGCCTCACCAACCTATGGCTTATAGAAATTAATATATATATACCTTGAATCTAGAAATATGTCAAGAACAAGTAACTTAAATTTAAAATATTACATACTGAACATCTCAAATCTACATTTAGATTTACATCTTAAATCTAAAAGTTCTAACAACTCATGAATATCTCCATGATATAAACATCAGTGACTGAATCGTGATCAGGAAAAGAGTTTGTGAACTAGACCTGAAAGGTAATCACACTAAGTGGGATGTAAGTATCGGTTTAATCTGATGACAAGATGAACTACACTTATTTATAAAAATCATCAATGGGCCAATTGAAGAATGAAAGTCATGGATCTTGTCAGAAGGGCTAGATTTCTGCACTTCAGTTTTCTCTAGATTTGTGCAGATATCTGAGAATAAAGTCTCAACACATCTAATCAAATAAAACGTCATTACTGAAATCAAGCCTTTTTATCTTAATGTAACTCAATGGTGTAATTTGCATTATCGGTCAATTTTCCAAACCAAACAAGCTAACTGAATTCTTTGGAAGTCACGCTTGTGAACCATCCTGTAGTTTAATATGCCACCTCACAAATCAGGAAGATCCCAGGAACAATTCTGATTTGTGCCAATTACTGCCAGAAAAACACTATATTTGGCCCCTTGTGCCTGTGCACTGGGATGTTTGCCAAACTTGCAGTTCCTATTCAGTGTTTGGGAGTACACACAATTTGGGTCACTTTAAGTGTGCAGCAAACTTTCAGTGAGTTATTTTTCTCTCATCTTCTCCTGAGGTGGTACAGATCTACAGTTACCAAAGGAATTTTCACAGCTTAGTGGTCATTCCAGATGTTTAAGAAATCACAGCCAGTGTTACATTTTGTTCACAGGTTGACCGGCTTTTATTGTCTATCTCAAGAAGCAAGTAGCAAGGTGTCTTCTTGAACCACTGCAGTCAACATAGCATTGTTGGGCTCTTGACCAGGGCAGTTAAGTCCATTACAAATGAATGTTCCATCCACTTCATTGTAGAGAATCAATAGACAGCAATGAGAACTTGTCATGAAATAAAGAAAGAATTGTCTTGAGAGCAAAATCATGTCAGGAAAGATTTGATTAAGGTATTCAACATTTATGAGCAAGTTTTAATGGAGTAAAGAAAATGTTTGCACTGGTGATTTTGTTAGCAACAAGTAGTCATTGATTTAAGAATAATGGTGAAAGAACCAAAATGGAGGAGAGTGGAAATTGATTTATGCAGCAAATTTTTAACATCTGGAAGATACTACTTCTATTCAATTATAACTTTCAAAAGGGAATTGGATACATATTTGGAAAATAAATATTTGCGGTGATATTCCAAAAGAGCTAAGGAGTGGGACTAATTTTTTAGCTTTATTAAATAGCTGGTAGTAATGAACTGGGCCGAATGGCCTGTTGTTATAATATTCTATGATTCTAAGTCAAAAAGGCCTTAAAATGCTCCACAACCAACAAACAGTGCTGAGTGTTTACACGCTGCAGGATCCTACAGATTGGGACAAGATGAACAGATGATAGATTTAGGACAGATATTGGGATAGCTTCTTCACACAGAGCAGTAGGGGCGTGGAACATCCTGTCTGCAACAGTAGTAGACTCGCCAATGTTAAGGGCATTTAAATGGGCATTGGACATACATATGGATAATAATGGAACTGTTAGGTTATCAGATTATTTTCACAGGTCGACGCAACATCAAGGGCTGAAGGGCCTGTACTGAGCTGTAATGTTCTATGTTCTATGAACGATAAAACGAAAGATAAATGTTGACCAGGGTATCTCTCCTGGTCTTCAAATAATTGCTGTGGGATATTAGATGGATTTGAGGTCAATTTAACATTTTTTTTAAAGTTAGCATCTCCAACAATGTAGTACTCCCTCAATCATGCAGCGAGGCTTATAATCACAATTTTCTGAATCAATCAGTATTGTTGTCAGTGAGACATCTGGTCAGATAATGACGACTATATTGTGATTCCAAATGGATTATCCCGACGAGGTGGTGAGCTACAGGGTAGGCATGCAAAGTGACCATCCAGAGTTGGCAACCTTAAAGCCATAGTGATACAGGAATCTCCTTTTAAAGCAAAGGAACTGACTCTATTTACATGCATCATCATGTTTGAATTGAGTCATGAAAAATAAGATTCCAGGTTCCCTTATTAGTCTGCATTGCATCTTCGGGATGAGCTAGCAACAGCATCTGCTGAGGTAAAAGAATCCGTCAGTGTGCCTGTTCAGGAGACAATTGCTGGAAATCATGGAGTGTGACAACAATGGCCACTACCAACATCACCATCTCCACACACCCATTGGCAAGGCCACCAGCACTGATGTACAATCTCTCCTTGTCTATAACTTGAACAAGGTCATTTGAACAAGACACTTGAACAACCATATGCCACTGAGAGTTCCCAACTCCAAAGAAAGGCCGACCTGCATTTATATAGCACCTTTCATGACTGCCTCAAAGTCACAGTACATTGTTGAAGAGTAGTCACTGTAGCAATGTAGAAAGCACAGCAGTCAATTTGTATACAGCAAGATCCCACAAGTAAGAATGTGATAATGACCAAATCTTCTACTTTTGTGAAGTTCATTGAGGCATAAACAATGGCCAGCAGGCTCAGAATAATACTCCATGCTCTTCTTTGGAATACTGCCTTGGATTCTTTTACACTCATCCAAATAGGCAGATGAGACCTTGGTTTAACATCTTATCTGAAAGACAACACTTTGGATGGTGGAGCTTTCCCTCTGTCGCAGACATTGTGACTTAGAGCCAAGAGTAGTAACAACTGAGGTATCACTGACACACTTTCACCAGGAGTGAAAGAACCAAAGGACAAGACAATTTGGTAAGAGTGAAAGAAAAAAAAGACAGTTCCTTTGCAGCAGTTTTTCCCAGTAATCCAATAAAAATAGCATGGCTGGGAGTTTAATCGGACAAGATGTCATCCTGGCAGAAAATACAAATTGGCAATAAGGGACACATGATGATCATGCAGCTGTCTCCATGTGTAGTGAAAATGACAAGTCAGAATGATCTAATCTATTATACAGCTAATAAACAAGATCTCTAGTGGTGTTGCTCATGGGTACCCTGAGGTCAAAAGCATGTTTTTGATCTTTACCTACTGATTTGGCCCGTGCAACTACTATGAACAACCAAAGCTTGTTAGATAGCATTACAGCATATCACATGACAGATACAGTACAGAAACAGGCCATTCAGCTCAACTGGTCTGCTTTACTTTCTATGCTCCATATAAACCATCTCTTCATCTGACCATGTCAACATATCCTTCTTTTCAATTTTTCTTTCAAGTGTTTACCTAGATACTCTTTAAATTATGTATTCTAGTCACCTCAAATACTCCATGTCCCAGTCACTTCCATATTTGTACTGTCCTCTGGGTACATACGTGTTGACTTCCCTATTGGGCATATTAGTGACTGTCTTATATTCATGTCCCTGGTTCTAGTCTCTCCCACAATTGAATACATCTTCTCTATGTCTGCCCTTTCAAATACTTGCATCATTTCAAAACTCTCAATCAAGTCACCTCTCAGTTTCCACTTTTCTGGAGAAAAGTCCCAGCCTATTCAGCATTCCCTGTTATCTCTCAGTTTCAGTATCATCCCAATAATCTTTCTTGTAATCTCTCCAAGGACTCCATGGCTTCTTAAAATATGGAGATCAAAATTGTTCATGAAATTGCAAGTGCAGTCTAACCAAGGTTTAACCTAACTTCTCTGCTTTTCAATTCAATCCATACAGAAATGAATCCCAGTACTTTGCTTTCCTTCATACAAACTTATTATAGTACATCACTACTCTTACTGAGTTGAGTCACATTCTTCTTTATCCTTTCACGAGATATGGGTGTCATTGGTGAGGCCAACATTTGTTGCTTGTTCCTGATTGCCTTTGAACTAAGTGGCTTGCAGCGGTCATTCAGAGGAAGATTAAGGGTCGATCACATTGCTGAAATCCTGTTGGAAAGGGATTCTCTGTCCTTACCAAATCCGGCCTACATGAGACTCCAGACCAGGTAAATTTTGGAGTATTTCCTTCCTGAAAGGGCATGTGTGAATGAGTTGGCTTTTGACACAAACAATGATTATTTCCTATTCCCCGTTACTGATTTATTAATTGAATTCAAATTCCACCACTGCTGTGATGGAATTTGAACATGTGTCCCCAAGACATTTGCCTGGGCTTCTTGATTACTAGCCCACTGACATTTCCACTTCAACAGCATCTCCCATTTAGAATTTTCTTACCTGAGCAATATGAAGTCTCCTTCATCTACCATTCAAAATATAACACATATCTATATTGAAACTTGTTGGCCCAGTATATGCACATTCTGCAGATGTCATGAAACTTGGAAAGTTTTTTTTTAATTCATTCATAGGATGTGGGCTATTGCCCATCCCTAATTGCCACAGTTAAGAGTTGACCATATTGCTTAGATCTGAAGTCACATGTAGGCCAGACCAGGTAAGGGTGGCAGTTTTACTCCCTGAAGGATATTAGTGAACCAGATGGGGTTTTCCCCAAAAATGGTCATCATTAGACTCTCAACTCCATATTTGTATTGAATTCAAATTCTACCTTCTGTGGCAGGATTCGAGTCAAGGTACCCCGAACATTATCTAGGTCTCTGGATTAACAGTCCAACAATAATACCACTGGGCCTTAACCTCCCCTTGTGAACCTTTAGGATGAAAATGAACTTGAAGAGGAAATAGACAGTATAATGGAATGGGCAGCTAAGTGACAGATGAGATTTAATGGAAGACAAGAAGGAATTACTAATTTTGGAAGCATAAGCAAGAAGTGGCAGCATAAAGGAGACAAGTCCAATGGAGGAACAGAGGGACCTGAGGATGCATAATGAGGTGGCAGGATAGGTTGAAAATGTGGGTAATTAAGCATATGAAGTCCTGGGCTTTATAAAAGCTAATATTCCATAGTTTCAGTGTTCCCATATTTTGTCACAATCTTGCTTTGTGTTAATGAACTCCCCGCCCCATCCCATTTTACATGCATCCAGAGATCTTGATATTTTACTGCCAATCTGAATCATTTATGTAAATGGGGATCCGGGGGTGGGAGAGCTCACTTGTTTTGCACACCAGGGTAACTACTTCTAATCTCTTTTCCCGGTTTTCTGTTTGTAGTCAGCTTGTCATCCACTCTGCAACTTTACCCCTCTGCTCTGACCTTAGTCATGAGTTGACTGGTCATGGTATTTGTCCACCTCAGGAGAGAATGGACAGTGCCTGAGATATATGTCACTTCTGGATTTACATTGACAATTGTGGCCATACAGGCCCAATTGAGAATGGCAGTCACTTCTGCAGCTGGCACAGATAAACAGCATTGGTTCATGGTCGATTATTGTTCCTGCCAAGCAGCTGTGAGACAACAATGTTTCTTTTTGAAAGTTCAGATATATATTACATTTGCTCGTTATCTAGCTAGTAGCACCCTGTAATCAAACTCTGGGACAATGAATGACTTTCTGTCTTGTTTTAAAAAGATTCATGTACATTTATTATAAGGTTAGGTTAACTTTAAGGGTAAATAACTTTAACTAAAAGGTTAGACCTCACTTTAACACGTAACATCTAATGTCATAGGAATGTATCAAAGAATAGGCACTGATAATCAAAATAGTCCAGACAGCTTGTTTGTTGCAAGGAAGAAAGAAAGTGCATTTATATAGAATCTTTTATGGCCTCAGGACATTCCATAACACATTATAGCCAACTTTTGAAGTGTAATCAATACTGGATTCATGTAGCACTCAATTTGCACACAGCAAGCTCCCCCAAAACAACAATGTGATAATGAACAGTTAATCTGCTGTTTCCCTTTGTGAAATTGACTGAGAGATAAGTAATGATCAGGACCCATTTAATGCGCAGATCATTATGTAGTATGCAGCTGTCTGAACTATTGCTCACCATGGGTAGGTTTGCTATTTTCTTTCAATGCAGGCATCTACAGGGCCCTCATGGTCTGGTGTGGTAGAGGAAAAGCACTCCATGGTGTAAGGAGGAAAGTGTCTTGTCTTAATCAAGATAAAGTTTATTGCATGTTAGCAACAAGTACAAGAGTTTGTTACAGATGCTGCGAGAACCAGTCTCATTTCTTTAAGATCCTAAGCTGTTCTCCCACCAAGTCCATATGACATCATCACAGTAAATGGTGCTTAAAGCACACCTCAGTAATGAAGTGCCTTACACTTCAATACAAGAGATCCCAGCTGAGAAATCCATTGCACTTCTTGAAATACTGTCATAAGTTTTTTGCAACCACCTCAACACTGAGTTCAAAAACTGCAGAGCTTAACCGCTGACCTTGTTGTTTCCTTATCTTTGGATGTTTCAGCTTTTTTCTTTCTTTCTACATTCAGACAGCAGCATTCTTGCTCCAGGCACAATTTTTCTTCCTCTGTTTCTATCCTTGCTGTGTCCCTTTGGCCCAGTGAGACTAAGAGTGGCTCCAGCACTTTCTGTTATCAGTTCAGATTTACAACTTTCCTTGGCATTCTGTTTTTCAATTCAGTGGGAAGAAGGTTAAGGGAGTAGGGGTGGGTCTCTTGAGAAGGTGAACTGAGAGAAGATGTCAGCAGAGATCATTGAGAGATTAAAAAAAGATATGAGGTCAGGTCTAGAAGGTGGAAGGTTCGAGAAGGAATTCTAGAAAGATGCTTGGTCGGGCGGTCCAGTGGGAGGAGAGAAGAGGCAGCAGAGAAGTTTGTGAATGTTGGAGATGGGGAAGGAATTTTTTTTTTTAAATTTGCAGTTAGAGAAAGGAAGCCAGCAGTTATTTTTGCATTGCAAATGAACCTGGTGTAGAAATCAGTTTTAGCAGACAAAAACATCATATGATAGTGCTTTATGAGGTCCAGTCAGATCTGACGGTACAAGGAGAAATCATTTGTCAATCATAACTGTTCAAGTCTGTTCATACCTGGGACTAAAGGAAAAATGCATGAGCATCGTATCAGGTGAACAGCAGGGTGCAAGACAGTGATGGTTTTATGAAGCACTTAAGTCTCAAAGGTGGAATTCAGAGTGCGGCTGAGTGAATCAGTGACTGCAGAAACGCTATGGTGAATGGCAGCCAGCAGAGAACGTGGATTTTGAATGAGTCGGGAAAAATGCTGAAAGATGGCAAAAGTAGGATTTATGTCAAAGTGTGATTTGCTGATAAGAACCACACCATCACCACCACCATAACCGTGATGATCTTGAGTAATAGGAAGTACAACCAAGTAAGCAAACATCATTTAGGGTGAGGCTGTTACAACCTTCAGTCAGGTTTCAGTTAAGGTCATCATGTTAACTCAATCATCCACCAGTTATAGCCATGACTGGCAGCAGCTTGGATTGCAAGTGAAAAGGAAAAAGATGCAGAGAGGGTGACAGTAGCTCAGCACACTTGGGTTTACCACGCATAAAGAGGCCGTAATGAGTGCCTCAATGGGCCTTTGCACATGATGCCAAGGGAGGGAAGCTTTAGGTTTATCTGAATGCTAACCAAATGACCGACCTCAGCAGGTTAGACATATTGAAGGGCTGTGGTCAGGATTGGAAGAGCAGAGTATCTAAGTTGCGACAAAATTTAAAAATGGCTACAAAGGAACAGGAACCAAAATGGAAATGATTGACTCTGGTTTCATCTTGCAAACATTTCAGACTGTTCATTTATTCCTCAAGGAAAACAGTGTAGTCACTCACTTGACCAGTGTCTTTCCTTTCTGACAATTAGAATTAAAGGCTTATCCACCGTACATATAGGAGGAGAATGTGAAGAAATGTGCTTTTTCTAAAAATTTACTTTGAATCTTTTAGTGTAATAATTATAATATTTGTGATGGGAGTGAAAATGATGAGAGAAGGCAGCTGGTGATGTGAGCCCTGGGATGAAACCTCTCAGAGTAAACCAGAGTTGACAAAATTATTGCTGCCGCCTCTCAAAGTGAGAATGTCCCTTTCACAGACAGTTTTGGATCATCGGAGCATGGGAGCAGGACGAGGTCATTCAGCCTGTTGAGCCTACACCTCCATTCTATTTAATCAGAGTTGATCATTCACTTCAATGCCTTTTTCTCACTCTATATCCATCCCTCTCTATATCACAGGTATTCAGAAATCTGCCAATCTTTTAGTCATAGAGTTATACAGCACAGAAACAGACCCTTCAGCCCAACCAGTTCATGCCAACCATAATCCCAAAACTAGTCCCACCTACTTGCACTTGGTTCATATCCTTCTAAATATTTCTTATCCATGTACTTATCCAAATGTCTTTTAAATGTTGTAACTGCACCCACATCCACCACTTCCTCTAGGAGTTCATTCCACGCATGAACCACACTGTATAAAAAAAATTGCCCCCATGTCTTTTTTAAAACTTCCTCCTCTCACCTTAAAAATATGCCACAGTCTTTGAAATCCCCTACCCTAGAGGAAAGACACCTGCCGTTCACCTTACCTATATCATCAAGATTTTATAGGCATCTATAAAGTCACCCCTCAACCTCCTACGCTCTAGTGAAGAAAGTCCCATCCTATCCAGCCTCAGACCATAATGCAAACCCTCCATTCCCAGGAACATCCTGGTAAATATCTTCTCAATCTCTCTCCCTAAAACATATCCAATGACAAAGCCTCTACAGCCCTCTGGGATCAAAAGAATTCTAAAGATTCCCAACACTGAATAAAAACATTTCTCCTCATCGCAGTCCTAAGTGACTTCCCCTTTCTCTGAAATTGTGTTCCCTGGTTCTAGACTCCCCACCAAGGAGAAACATCTTACTTGCATTCTTCCTGCCTATCTCTTGAAGTGTTTTGTAATTTTTTTTAAAAAAAACCAACATTGCCTTTCAACAATGTGGCCATGTAGCAGCCCAGACAGGCTGGGTACAATTTTGCCCCTTTAGGTTACTGCAACTCCACGGTCACGTTAAGAAAAAGTCTCACAATAGACCAGGCCACAGAAAATAAAGTAGCAGGAATGCTGCCAAAATCATAACTCAACATTGTTATCAATGCTTGGAGACCATCAACTTCATTAGCAGGGAAGACAATCTGGAGCAGTTACTAAACCCAGTGACCAAAGCTATGGATAGCCATTTCAATAATTTACATCCTTCCTGGTCTGTTTCAACTCCCTCACACAGTCATATTGAGATTTCCCCTCCTAGCCTTTTGCCAATGGGGCACTCAGTCTTTAAACAAAAAAAAACACTCAAACATTTCGACAGAAATAGGCAAAGAAACAAAAAGAAACACAAAAGAGATGGTAATGTTAATTATAATACTCTGCAGCTGGTTTGATTTATAAAAGGAGTCCTGAGGGGAAGCCTTTAGTCTTTAGCCGAGGTGCTGGTGGGGAACATTGCACTTTAATTGTGTCAGGAATACATAGCTCCCTCCTATCTCTCCGTCGGGATGGGGCAAGTACGCATTAATCACTGGGTCCTGGAGTGTAATGCATTCACGCAGCTGCAGAGACCAAGTTAATGTTGCAGGCTATATTTAAACAAGGAACCAGTCATCATTTAGGTTCATTAACTGACGTCTGAATACCCACAAACGCTACTGTTTATTCATTCACATGATGAAGGAGTCACTTGCTACATCAGCATTTATTGCCCGTCCCTCATTGCCCAGACGGCATGTCTGTGGGCCAGGAGTCACATGTAGGTTAGATTAGGTAAGGATGGCAGTTTCTCTCCCTAAAAGCTATTAGTGAACTTAGATATGATCAGTCCTGACTGACTTCTTTGCTCCCCTCCCATCAAGTATTGACAATATCACTGGTAGTCACTAAAGATCACTAACCACGAAGTCTATTTGCCTGCAGGACTCAGCACTTGCCCACAGTATCATTGTGGAATTGCAGGTTTCAGAGTTACACATAACTGCTTGATTTTAATTCTTTATTGAGTAAGGCAGGTCAAGAGATCTGGTAACCTGTAGCCAACTGTTACTCATCCACCTAACGTACTTCAGAAATGCACAACCTTCCCAATTCATACAGCACCCAGAAACACACAACACCCAGAAGTATGCAACACCTGGAAATATGCAACACAAAGTAACACACAAGACCTGAAATACCTGGAAACATGCAACATATAGAAACATGCAACATATAGAAACACACAATAGCAAGAAACACACAATGCCCAGAAACACACAACAACCAGAAACATGCAACTCAAAAAGACACTATACACAAAAACATGAAACACAAACACATTCCTCACCCAGAAACATAAAACATATGGAAACATGCAACACATAGTAACATACAATGCACAGAAATGTATAATACAAAGATAAATGTCTCACACACAGAAACACACAACCCATAGACACATGCAATGCAAGAAAAATGCCATGCACACTGGAACATACAATGCAGGGAATCACACAATATTCCTTTAGAGACACCAAACAGATCAGCAGAAATATACAAAATCCACTCTGAAATACAAGATTTACACTCAGAAATATGCAATGCCAGAATCGCTCAGGCAAACATAATGCCCACGTTCAGGATAAAATACTCAGAATACCCAAAAGTACATTACTGGCATCAGAAACACACAAACACCCTGGCACATAAAAAGCAACATACAACATGAACGACTGATGTGTTAATGATAAATGACTTTGGCTATTCTTTATAGAGTTTTAACAATAATCGCATAAATAAAAACCAGGGTGTCACTGGGATACTTTTAACTCTCAGCTGAGATCGAATTAAGCACCTATTATATACCATGCCGTCCACCCTGCTCATTGAAGTTAATGCTCAGAAAAAAGCATATTTTTCACCATTGTCCAGAGTTAAATCTGCCTGCGCTCAGTGTGGCATTAGTGTCTCAGTGCCAAACAGAATCAATGACAACATTTTTGTATTTACATACTGCCCCAAGCTGCTTCCCAGAGGTATCATTGAACACAATTGGATGTTAAGCTGAAGAAGAGATTGGCATGGGTATCAAAAAACTTCATTAAAGAGAATATTTTAAAGGAAAACCTTAAAGGAGAAGGTTATTATTTTTTCGACTGTTTTAAACAGTGGAGTTAACTGCGTACTTTAAATTGGCTAATCTCCTGTTAAAATAGTCACGTAGATATGTTACAGTTTCCTAAATTGCTGCAGGACATGATAGCTTCTAGGCTGTAACTACAATTCATTCACGCTTCACTTAGTATGCCTTTCTTGTTGGTGTTATACTGAGGAACAGTCAGTCAGAAAACCTCCCTCTGCTTTATATTAAACTGGTCTACTATGCTGGTTTTTGCATGTTCTAAATTCAATCAGCCAACCCTGTTTCGGATCAGCTGCAGTATGTCACTATTCAGTGCAATACCGCGTCAAGCACTATGAGCTGGTCTTGATTGTTGTTCACAATCATCAACTATTTATTTGCAACACTCTCAACCTGCTATTATCCCTTCTATCTGAGTAAAGAAATATTTCAGAGATATTAACAATCCCTTCAAATAAAACATTCAGATACAAAATATAATTCATGAGCACCTCAAAAGACAGACTGAAATATATGTCTCAGCTGAAGTGAATTACAGGTGTAAGATTTATCCAGTAGTAAAGATTAATCTATATGTATTTCATATATGTATCTACATTTAGAGACAGATGATTGATTCACAGTGTCTAAGATATAGAGCTCAACATAAATACTCATATTCCTGCTAAATATCTCTGTATGACTCCTAACCTGCTCACAATTAGTCATTGAACTAATTTTCCCTACAATGAGTCAAAAGCTTTGAATAACTAAGGCAGGTTTCAGATAGCATTCTGCTCAAATGGGTCACTTCATCCATCTCACTTGATGCACGTTAGGAGCTAAATGTCCCTATATATAGAATGGTGAATACACCTAATTAAATACAAACATTACATATTGTACAATATATCCCAATATATATGCATTGCCTTGATTATATATTGGAATTCCTGAGTACACAGGTGACTCTTCACTGACTACAGTCTCAGGCTAAATTAGACTGATTTGTGACCTCCCTGTTCTCTCGGATCAAAAGTTGGGTTTCCTATACTTTTTCCATCAGGAAGACTGTCAACTTCCATCTCTGAAGTGTTGCCCCTCTCCATCCCTGCCTGAATCCTCACTCACGTTTTAATTACAGTTGAGAATGTATCCTGATGTGGGGCTTATGCCCGAAACATCGATTCTCCTGCTCCTCGGATGCTACCTGACCTGCTGAGCTTTCCCAGCAACATACTCTTGACTCTGATCTCCAGCATCTGCATTTCTCACTTTCTCCGCGTTTTGATTACACCAAGCTTAACTGTTTCAATTTCAATGGCCTTTCACTCTCTATTAGTTTTGGATAAGCTCAAAGTTATCAACCAACTCACAACAATTTTGTGTTTACCATCCCCCCTCCTCATTATTGTCAACCAGATTGGTTCGCAGTCCATCAACACCTCAATGTTACAACTGTATCCTCATGTTTGGGTTCCTCCATGGCCTCATCTCCTCCCAGTCTCTAAAATTTCTTCAGCCTTAAACTTAATTCTTTTGCCCATCGCCCACCAGTTCCCTTGGCCCAGCTTAGTCTTCAGTTGTCTCACCTCCAAGCTCTGAATCCCCTTCTTAAAGCCTCTTTGCACTTCCAATTTTTTTCTTCCTTTAAGATCCTACATGAAACGTACTTTCTCGATCGAGTTTGCTTACCTCTCCTAATATCGTCTTCTGTGCCTCTATCAATTTTTGTGTAACAGTATTTCTGTAAAGTGTTCTAAGATGTTTATTACACTTAAAGGTGCTACAAAGAACAAAGAAAACTTACAGCCCAGGAACAGGCCCTTTGGCCCTCCAAGCCTGAGCAGATCCAAATCTACTGTCTAAACCTGTCGCCCAATTCCTAAGCATTTGTATCCCTCTGCTCCCCACCTACTCATGCATCTGTTCAGATGCATCTTAAATGAATCTATCGTGTCTGCCTCTACCACCTCTGCTGGCAATGCGTTCCAGATGTCACCACCCTCTGTGTGAAGTACTTGCCGCGTGTATCCCCCTTAAACTTTCCACCTGTCACCTTGAAAGCATGACCTCTCGTTATTGAATCCCTCACCCTGGGAAAAAGCTTGTCTCTATCCACCCTGTCTATACCCTTCATGGTTTTGTAAACCTCAATCAGGTCCCCCCTCAATCTCCTTTTTTCCAATGAAAACGAACCTAACCTACTCAACCTCTCTTCATAGCTAGCACCTTCCATATCAGGCAACATCCTCGTAAACCTTCTCTGCACTCTCTCCAAAGCGTCTACATCCTTTTGGTATTGTGGTGACCAGAACTGTACACAGTATTCTAAATGCGGCCGAACAAATGTCTTGTACAATTTTAACATGATTTGCCAGCTCTTATACTCAATACACCGTCCAATGAAGGTAAGCATACTATATGACTTCTTGACCACTCTATCCACCTTTGCCGCAACCTTCAGGGTACAATGGACCTGCACTCCCAGATCTCTCTGCCCACTTTTCCAAGACTCTTCCATTCATTGTATAATTCACTCTAGAATTAGTCTTGCCTAAATGCATCACCTCACATTTGTCTGAATTGAAATCCATCTGCCACTTTTCCATCCATCTCTCTAGTCTATCTATATCCTCCTGTATTCTTTGACAGTCCCTTATGCTTTCTGCTACTCCACCAATCTTTGTGTCATCTGCAAATTTGCTGATCATACCAACAGTGCCCTCTTCCAGATCATTTATGTATATTACAAACAACAGTGGCCCCAACACTGACCCCTGTGGAACATCACTGGCTACCTTTCTCCATTTTGAGAAACTCCCTTCAACTACTACTCTCTGTCTCCTGTTGCTCAACCAGTTCATTCTAGCTAGAACACCCTGCATATCATGTGACTTCGCTTTCTCCATTAATCTACCATGGGGAACCTTATCAAACACCTTACTAAGGTCCATGTATATGACATCTACAGCCCTTCTTTCATCTATCAACTTGGTCACTTCCTCAAAAAACTCTATTAAGTTGGTAAGGCACGATCTCCTCCGCACAAAACCATGTTGCCTAACACTGATAAGCCTATTCTTTTCTAAATATAAATAGATCCTATTCCTCAGTACCCTCTCCAGCAACTTTCCCACCACCGGCGTCAGGCTCACTGGTCTGTAGTTACCCGGAATATCCCTTCTACCCTTCTTGTACAAGGGGACAACATGAGCAACCTTCCAGTCCTCCGGCACCTCACCTGTATTTCAGGATTCCACAAAGATATCTGTCAGGGCCCCAGCTATTTCCTCTCTCACCTCCCTCAGGAACCTGGGATAGATCCCATCCGGTCCTGGGGATTTGTCCACCTTAATAACCTCTAGCCTACCCAACACATCTTCCCTACTTATGTCAACGTGATCCAGACTAATCAAATTTCTATCTCTAATCTCAAAATTCATCATGTTTCTCTCCTCAATGAACACTGATACAAAGTAATCATTCAGAATCTCACCCATTCTCTCACGTTCAACACACAGCCTTCCTTTATTATCCTTTAGTGGACCAATCCTTTCTCTAGTTACCCATTTGCTTCTTATATAAAAATAAAATGCTTTGCGATTCTCCTTAATTCTGCTCACCAAAGCTATTTCATGACCCCTTTTAGCCCGCTTGATTCCTCGTTTAAAACTTGTCCTACTCTTCTGATATTCCTCCAGGGCCCGTTCTGTTCTTAGCTGCCTAGATCTTATGTACGCTTCCCTTTTCCTCTTGGCTAGCGGTTTCCTCCCACAGTCCAAAGATGTGCAGGTCAGGTGAATTGGCCATGCTAAATTGCCCATAGTGTTAGGTGCATTAGTCAGAGGGAAATGGGTCTGGGTGGGTTACTCTTCGGAGAGTCGGTGTGGAATGGTTGGGCCAAAGGGCCTGTTTCTAATCTAAACAAATGTGGGCTTCCCTTCAAATAGCTGTGTCCAATTCACATTTCCAAGTTCCTGCCTAATTTTGATATAATTAGCCTTGGCCCAGTTTAGTACTCTTCCCTTAGGACCACTCTCATCTTTATCTACGAGTATTCTAAAACTTACAGAATTGTGGTCACTGTTCCCAAAGAAATTCCCCATCGCAACTTCTACCACCTGTTCTGGCTCGTTCCCCAGTACCAGGTCAAATATGCCCCCTTCCCTCGTTGGACTGTTGACATACTGATCTAGAAAACTCTCCTGGACGCTTCTTACAAATTCTACCCCATCCAGACCTCTGGCGCTAAGTGTATCCCAGTCAATGTTGGGAAAATTAAAATCTCCCATCAACACTACCCTATTGACTCTACATCTTTTCATAATCTGTTTACCTATTTGTTCTTCTACCTCACGCTCACTGTTGGGAGGCCTGTAATACAGCCCCAACAATGTAACTGTACCTTTATTTCTCAGCTCCACTCATAATGCCTCACTACCCAAGACCTCCATAGTGTCCTCCTTTAGCACAGCCATGATATCATCCCTGACCAACAATGCAACTCCACCACCCCCTTTTACTTTCCTTCCTGTCTTGTCTGAAGCATCTATATCCTGGAACATTTAGTTGCCAATCATGCCCTTCCTTCAACCGAGTCTGTGTGATTGCAATAACGTCATACTCCCAGGCACCAATCCATAAGACCATAAGACCATAAGACATAGGAGTGGAAGTAAGGCCAAGTTCCAAGCCCTAAGTTCATCTGCCTTACACTCTATACTCCTTGCATTAAAGTAGATGCATTTCAAGCCACCAGTTCTTTTGCGTTCATCTGCTCTCTGCCTACTCTTCCCTTTATTAATGCTATCTTCATGATTCTTAAAGTCTCCAGTCTCCACCTCGCTGCTTAATTGTTTTCTCTTCTGGTTCCCAGCCCCCTGCCACATTAGGTGCTATCCAAATACAAGCCATCATTGTCCTCTATTATATACTATACATTTTATGCAGAGTGGCTTCTATTATACACTACGCAATATAAACAGTTATACTTACAACACTACAATAAATCCTGGTGTTATATAGTGTACAGTATGCTACTACAATCTAGGCTACTATTTTAGCGTTAGCAGACAATAATAGTGCAATTTTATAACAATCTTTTGTCTTCTGTATAATACAAGCTAAATAAATGGGTAATTCACATCAGCAAGAGCAGCAGACAGGAATGTCATATGAATGCATGAAGCATTTATCTGCTACTGTCAGTTACAGTAATCTATAGTATCCCATGTCCAGTTAGGTTTCTATTATGTACAATACCATTGAACCTGCAACAACTTTATTAACCAATAACCTGTTTGACATGAACATAAATTAGTCAGTGCATCTAAAATTGGGGTGTGGGGGGGAGCAGCATCTTATGTTTGTAATTTATCAGATTAATGAATGAACCATTACATAGGTAAAACATAGTATCTTCTACAACATTAGTGTTATCAAATGTTCTGCTTAAATAATTGTATATCAGAACTTAATGTCCATCTGTTATATCTTGTACTTATATTGTATTTTAAAGTAATGACATGTCCCAAGGTACTGCATATGAGCATGATCCACATAAGGACTTATTTAAACAGGCAATTAAATGTTTGGTTAAATATATCACTTTAAAAGATAAATGAGAGATACAGAGACAGAGAGATTTAGTCAAGAAATTTCATAGTTTTAAACCTCACCAACTGAAGGCACAGCCTCCACTGGTAGTGATTAAAACCAGGAATGCTCTAGAGGCCAGAATTGGAAGGCACAGAGAGATTGGAGACTTGTAGGATTGAAGATTACTGAGATTTAGGTCGGGTAGAGTGGGTGAGGCAATTAGAAATTTGAATAAGTGATAAAATTCTGATCCTGAAGGACCTCAAATGGTTAGATGTGAAGAGAATGTTTCCTGTTGTGGGAGAATCAAGAACTAGAGCTTATTGTTCAAAAACAAAGGCTCGACCATTTAAAACAGAGACGGTCAAAATGTTTTTCTCTCATGGGTTGTGAAACTTTTTCTGAAAATGTGATGGAAACAGGGGTTGGGGGGTTGAATATCTTTTAAAGCAGAGGTGGATAAGTTATTTTTAAGCAGGGAAGTGATAGGTGATTTGCAAAGTCAGGTAGGTAAATTTGAGGGAACAGTCAGATCAGTCATGATCTTACAAGGTGGTGGAGCAGGCTGGAGAGGCTGAATGGTCTGCTTCTACTCCTTGTTTATATGTAAATGTATGCAAGTCAACTCACTGCTTAACCAGGGACTAATGTAGGTCAGTGAACATAGAGATTACAGTTGAGCAAGAATTATTTCAATTTAAAATAGGGACAGCAGAATCTGAAGCTTATGAGGAATAGCAGTGATATATTGGATTAGTCAAGACTAGAACTAGTAAAGGCACTATGAGTGTTTTACCATCAATGAGTTGAGGCGAGATCAATTTGGACAATGTTAAAGAGGTGGAATTAAGCACTCTTAGTAACGGTGTGACTATATAATTAGAATCTTATCTCATATCAAACTCTACATCAAGGTCACAAACTGCTCCTCGAAGTTGCAGATGAGCCAACAGCTAAGGAATAGCTGGGAGAAAAGGCAGTGGCATTCGTCTTCCCGATGTTCTGTTTGGAGGAGCTTTTCTGCTCACCCAATGCTAAGTGTTAAACAACGAGCCAGGTGATTTGGAGAAAGGAGAGGGCTTGAAAAAGGTGGTGGTCGGCCACAAATGGCCATCAGCTACATGTATCCAAACTGGGTTTCTGGGTGATATCACCAAGAGGCAACATGCAAATGATAAATATCGGGCTACCTCTTATTTAAGAGAGAGATAGCTCTAAAAGCATCTATGAACATCTTAACTGAGTGTGATGGCTTCTCCACACAGTACTTAAATTCTCACAGGCAGTTTGAACACAAAAAGACTCCAAACTATGAAAGCTTAAATCTCATTCAGTGAGAGAATCAGGCTTAATCTTTAGATGAGAGAACTGAACAAGGCAAGACCAATCAGAGTTAAACTATTTGATAATAACTGAAGAAGCTGATTGGCAAAAGAAGCAACATGAGGAGGAAGACCTTCTTTACACAGCAAGTGGTTAGAACCTTGCCATGCACTGCTTCAGGCAGTGCCTAATGCAGATTCAGTCACGGTTTTTAAACTACTTGAAGGCAAAATGTTACAACAGTATGGGGAGAAGGTTGACAGTGGGAATAGGAAAAGGCAGGAAAATGGATTGGAGAATTATCAGATCAGCTATGAACTCATTGAATGGCAAAGCAGACTCAAATGGTCTACTTCTGCTCCTATGTCTTATGGTTTTACTAGGTAAATTGGTTTTGCAGAGAGTCAGCACAGACATAACATGGCCTCGTTCTGACCTGCAACCACTTCATGATTATATGATAGATTAGGACAATCAGAGTTTGATTGTTCAATGGGAGAACCATGCAAGGAAGTCAACCAGAATTAAACTGTATGACGAAAAAACTGTACTAGGGAGGTCAACCTGAGTTCAATTGTTGATTGAAAGAATTTTGCAAGGTGAGGCCAGTTAGAGTTTAATCGTTCTTCAGGTTGTCGGTCAGAATCCAGGATTACTTACGAGTTAGAAGCAGGAATTAGCTCCCTACGCCTGCTCTACCATTTAGTAAGATTATGACTGATCTGATTGTGACCTTAATCTACTTTCCTGTCTAGCCCTTATTACCTTTGACTCTATCATCTATCAAGAATCTATCTCAGTCATAAGAATATTCAATAATCTCTGTTTTAACTAAACTGGATTGCGAAGGTTATATTCTATAAGCTCAACATTTCAGTGAAAATAAGATATTATCTATTGCATAAAGTTTCTTGTTGCATATTACAATTAAAGAAGGAATTATTAAAAGAAAAATGCATATGAAACAATCAACCAAGAGGTTGATTGAATGAATGAATTTGCCAATTCTTAGCAATATTACTGAAAAATGCAAGACAGGAAATGTGACAGGAAATGTGACAGGAAATAGACATAAACATACACTCTTCATCATGATGGATATATGTGTTGCTTCCCACATTAAAGCCACTCAATTGTATATAACTTGCCTCTATACATTTAGAACAATATTTCTATCTACAGTACGTCTCTCTTTGTCCACTGTCTCCTGTACCTTATATATAATATGCTTCTATCAATCTCATGTGGCTGCTGGATGCTATATAACATGCTCCTATATTTCTTGTGTAAATATAAAGTAAAGTCACCATAGTCCCAGAAGACCATAGGGCTGCTTTCTCATTAGAGAGAGACAACTGGTGGTGCTTTAACTTGAGGATCACCATGCCTCAGGCAAGGGGAGAGATTGAGTTCTTCAGTGGAACATTATGTGATAACATCTCCTCTATATCCAATATTTTCTTTTATATGATAGAATCATGAAAGGTTTATTTGTATGCCATTTGGCCCATCATATCTGTAAGTATTATTGTTAGTCCCAGTTCCCACCATTGTTTCCCTGTAACCCTGCAAACTTGTTTATATCTAAATATTCTGCTGGGCCTCTATCATGCGGAATGTGTCATAGAAGCATTCGGATGAGGCTATTCAGCCCGTCTGCTATTCAATGATTTGTTGAAACTTAACTTACCCATCTTAATCTCTATATACCATTACCTGCCTCAGTCTCAAAATTTCAATTGACTCAACATCTACAGTCTTTCAGGGGAGGGAGTTCAATTTGACTGTCCCATGTTTGGAAAAGAGATTTGTGATGTCACTCCTGAATGACCTAGTTCTAATTTTAAGATCACTTTTTTTTGATTTCCCAACTAAATGTCTCTCCATATCTACCCGACCAAATATTCATAATGTTTTGAACACTTGGTTCAGATCACCCCTTAATCTTTTATATTCGAAGGAATGCAAGCCAAGCTTATGCAATGAGTCCTCCCAACTTAACCATTTAAGCCCCAGAATCATTCTCATCGATCTGCGTACCATCCTGTCCAAGGCCAGTCTTACCTTCCTGCCCACAACTGAACGTGTTTACTCCAATCTGGATCTGACTAAGCCTTTATATATCTGTTTAGAATCCAGGTCCAGGGCAACAATGGTTATGTGCTCAGTACTCCATCTTTACGCCTCTGCACTAAAATATACAGTGCCTTATAAATTACCACAAAATAAGACTATTTGCATAAGGTGTCAATCTCATCTCCTACTGCTGCTCTGACTTCAGCTGAAACCCATTCCCTAGCTGGATACAGAAAGGCCAGTCTGCCCCTTTACAAGGACCTATTTAAAACCAGCAGCCCCTTTAATATCAAGGCAGTGAGGGTCTCACTGCCTTTAAGATGGACCCAGAGCCATTCAGCATGTATAACATCACTTTAGCCTAATCACCACCATTGTCCATTGAGACCAACTATGACCAGCGACTTCCAAATCAGCTTGTGCCTGATGCCAATGCTTTGAATACCAGATAAACTTTGGGAATAAATGAAAACTGGGAACATTGACTGGCATCTCTTCACCACCCCCACCCCACTTTCCCATTCATTTTAATGTCATAAATCTTACCTTTCTGGTTACTGAAGGAGCTTGCTCTTGGGTTTGTTAGAGAGCTGAGCAATGGTGATAGGAGCCTCAGAGTGGCTCCCCCTTGCATTGCCACCAGCATGGATCTTCCATTGAACAGTGTCTGATTCCCTCGGTCTTGCTATCTGTCTCTCTCTCCCTCCCTCTCCAGCTCGGCGTAGATCAGGTCCTCCCGAGGACTGTCTGAGCTTGAGAACATTAGCCCTCGCTCCCTTGTGTTCAACAGCAAAGGAAGGTGGTCGTTACTTTGGGAGGAGGGAAAGGGGGTGCGGAAAACGAGGAGGAATGGGAGACGGGGAATCAAATCCAATCCGGCCGCTGTGTTATGTTTCAGCTCCTGCAATGCACAGACACGTTCAATCTCACAATCTTAACCTCCATATACTCGCAGCCCATGGACAGTTACTCCCTGTGGAAGGAAGGAGTAGATGATCAGTATTTATTAAAAACGTCAGGTGCTGAATATGAAATGCCAGAGGAACTTCAGATTAATAGTTATGGCTAGTGAATGGTAATCGTTTGATTCCTTCCCCCCCCCCCCCCCCCCCGTCTTCTCCCCGTCCTTTATTCTCTGAAGTGTTGCTTCACACACCATACAAAAAAAACCTCACCACAGCTTAACAGAAAAAAAAACCCCTCTGCAACCGGAGGATTTTTCCACACCCTCTCACCACCCCGCCAACCCCAACATTTAGCGAGGTTACACATGTTGCAATTACAATAGACTGCCTCACGACTGAAAAATTAGGTGCCATTCAAAGGGGGCAATATTTTTTGCCAGAAATGTCAAACGAAGCATTCAGCAGTTACTGCCCACTGCTAAGGAGTTCCTTCAATACATTCCGAGGCACTGTCTTTCTGTCAGATCCTATGACAAAGCACCGGCAAATGCCACCCGTGAAAAAGGACAAAGGCATTTTTTTAAAATTAAAATAAAATCGTATAATACTCACAAGAAGGAAAGATTTTTCTTGCTCTCGTTCTTCGGTAGCACCTTGCTTGCCACAGAAACGCTGGTCCAATAGAGCAAAATAAATTCCTCCTTATTAATTCACCCACACACCAAAAATAGATGCACTAAAAAAATTCCTTTAGGAAACAAATCACACACACAAAAAAAAAGCCAAAACAAAAAAAAAACAGAACAGCGTCCTGTTCATTAAAAAAAACCCTCACACACGACAGCTACCTTGTATTCCAGATGTGCGGTGGGATATAAAAATCAGGGCTGGTGGAGGGGGTGGGAGGAACAGAGTGTGAAAAATGCCACCTCAGTCTCCAGATGCCTCCCTTAGCTACATCAAGCACACATAAGGATGTGGGAAGAAAGGTTTGGAATCTCTCTCCTGCTGTATTGCTAGGAGACAGCGGAGGCTGCACGTCATGTGCCTAAAGGGTTTGATCTGAGAGAAACGGGCTGCTAGCACACCCTGGTGCCCGCCTGCTGCTCCTGCGCCGAGCCCAGATCAAAGGCTGCAGCCTCCAACTTGACAATCAAAGCCGACGCCAGTCTTCCATCCCCACGGTCGAGCCCAGGATGCCTGCCGTGGGAGCTTTGCCAAGCCAACTCCAGAGCTGCTGGGGGGCAGATTGGAGACCAAAGCTGGTCTTTGTGGAATCTAAGTCTGCAGGACCCATAACCGGGCCCCTGTGCTTTCACAAGGGCTGGAAACAGAAAGACGGGCTGAAGAACGAGGAAGGTCCCGAATCCTGAGAGTTCCCTTTAGCTCAGTATAGTAGGTAGCCGTACAGAAGCAGTCGGGTCCAATCTGTAAATACCCCTGTCCTGTGCTGAGTTAGCTCCTCACCAAGAAAAATGGCAACAGGCCAGTGTTACTGTCCTGAGCAAGGGAAGGGACAATAATAAGTAATCCAACAGTGAAGATTCCTGCTCCAAATGTTTTTTGTTTTGCAGAGTGGGCACACTTATAGAGGTTGAAAACAGAAGCCAGATGTATGAAGTACCCAACCTCCTTTGTGATTTAATTATCAGTAGGAACCCATTGTCGGCTTAGAGTCATAGAGTTGTACAGTACCCAAAAAGGCCCTTTAGCCCAAATCATCCTTGCTGGCCAGACATCCTAAATTAATCTAGGCCCATTTGCCAACATTTGGTCCATACCATTCGAAACCCTTCCTGATGTGGTGGGAAGAATAATGGCCATTCCAGTGAGGTTTCAGAAACTAGCAAAGGTTAAGTGAACCAAACACCTGAGCCTTCTGATTGACATTTAACCAGAACAGGTTACTACTGACATGAACCAGAAGATGCCTCCATGGAAAAGATAGAGGAGTATTGGGAATGGAGTCAATAAAGTAAGGAAATTGCACCTATGGTGAAGGGTCTTATGTCACTTTCACATTGCGGTCCTGTGCTGTACTGGTCTTTGGTCTTTGACCTATGACAGACTATATACTGTGACATTACAGTGCTAGCTGATAGGAGTCAACATTCAGCCACCTAGTACTCTGACCAGCAGGAGAGAAGTACAGGTGCGTCTGCGACTGACTTGACAGGGAGTGCCATTACAACTCTCAGCTTCAATTAAGCAAGTTAGGTCTAACTCCTGCAATAAATATTTGGCTGAGCACAATAGCAGGGGGCTGACATTTAAGATTTGAATTGATATTAGATTTACAGCCCCTTACTTCCTCCCCTCCCTCCTTCCCCTCAAAAGGAAGAACCAGTAAAACTTGTGAATGACACATACTGTATAACCTGATAATGGAGCTCCAATATGACCAGGATGTTCATTTCCAAATAGAACTTTTTAAAAAACTTTTTCTTTCGCTTCTGGGTACCCTTTTCATTCTGCCCTCCTTCTTTCCTTCCCTTGTTTTCTCCCTGTCTCACATCTTCCCTTCCTCTTCCCCATTATTTCCACATCACATGTTATTTGACTAATCACACTTCAAACTTCGTGGTATAGAACTCTATCTGTTTAATTCTGCTGGTCCACAAAAAAGACAACAGTTCAGACTTCATTGGAGTAAGTGGTTCAGTTCCCCATTGCATGTTTTGCATGTGTTGCTGTGAAAATCTTCACTCCTAAAACACACATGTCTAACTTCAGTTCTGGGCTCTAATATACAATTATATTCCTTTCTATTCTTTCTGCCTCTTATTGTTTGCACTTTTTGTTGTGACTATTACTCCTTCTTCCTTTGCTTCACAGCATGTTGCTGTCATTCTATGAAGCATTTTGAGTTGTTTTGTTAATGCTGGTTATAATTATTGATTCATCTAGTGGATTATGTAGTAAAATAGAAGAACACAAGGCAGGCCAAGGGTATGATTGTAAAAGGGGTGCAGGAATAGAGGGATCTGGAGATATCTGAACATATTTCATTAAAAGGGGGAGAGCAGGTTGAGAAAGCAGTTAATAAATGTACAGAATTTGGGGCTTTATAAATAGACACACAGAGTACAAAAACAAGGATGTTATAGTGAACCTTTACATAACACTGGCTCAGGCTCAGTTGAAGTATTTTGCACTTTACGAAGGATGTAAGAGTGCAGAAAACTATTTCATGGGGTGTTTTCTAGGATGAGGAACTTCAGCTCCAACGATAGATTGGAGAAGCTGAGGCTGTTCTCCTTAGTGAAGAGCAGATTCAAGAAAGATTGGAATGAGATGCTCAAAATTATGGAGCAACTGAACAAAACAATAGATACATTGATGGAATGGCTCAAAATCAACCTAAGATGATTAACAAAAGAAACAACAAGAGGAAATTCTTTTCTGTACAGTGAGTGGTTGGGATCTGGAATGCACTGCCTGAGAGAGTGGAGGAGGCAAATTCTCTTAAAAAGAGAATAAGATTCAGAGAGAAGCAGTGTTCCAGTGAAAAGAGATAGTGAATGGGATTGGGTTAGTTGAGCTGACATGAACCTGATGGCCAAATGTTTCCTTCTGCTCTATAACTATCCTATGATATTGCATGCATGCATCTATTCACATTTCCAATCCTTCCACTTTTATATCACTGAGCTTGACACAGAAGGAATAAAAATACTTCCTAGTTTTCACATAAATAAGACAGAAGGATATACTCTGCATTAATATTGTACTTTCCACAACATACTGTAGCATTTCACCATAAATGGAATGTATTAAAGCATAGTCATTGTTACAATGTAGCCAATTGAAGTACAGCAAGCTCATCAGAAAGTGGGCACTTCTGACAGTGCAGCTGTCTCAAGCACTGCTCTCAAGTATCAGTCTGGACTTTGTGCTCAGCTCTCGTGAGTGGACTACTAGGCTATTATATGTTTACGAGATAGAAATGTTTGCCAATGGGACATGACTATCACAATACTAGGCAAAAAGTTGCGTTGAAGGAATTTATGGGTTACAATGATCAATAAACAGGTGGATTATGTAATGACACATCCTGCATCTCATGCAGTGTAGTTTTACTCATATGTATCTTTTTATATCTGCTTAAAGTTTCACAGCCTACACCTTGCCTGATTCTATTGGTTTGTCTTAAATTAATTATACCCTCTGGCCTACTTTAACTCCGTCACCTACAGCAATACACAGTGATCCCCAGGTAGCTGCTAATTATATAATGTTGTCACATTTCCCTTGCTTTAAAGCAAATCATTTAAACAAAAACTTCAAAACCATTCATTCCTCGATAAACCTCCTTGCCAATAATCCTTCTTCAAGTGCTTGTATTAATCATTTATTGCAAACAATTACACTAAAACATACAGTGCATCTATTCCCCTTTGACCTGATTTCTCTGCTATTACATGAGATTCCTGACTAGGAGTTTCCTGTTGACTGTTTGTTCCCAGGCTGTTTGGCCAAGGGGCGGGAGCAGGTGGCACAAGACAAGCAAGCTGCCTGAGTTTTGAGCCGGACAGCTCGATGCATTTACCATTCGCCACATGTGTCTAATTGGAGTTCCAGGTCTGGCTAATTGTAATTCTGATATGTGAACAGAAAAAATGTGCAATTGTCATCGTCATTCAGCTGTGCAATCTCGAACCTTAGCCACATAGTGTGCACCTGTGAACTTGAACCTTTATTGTTAAAATAGAGTGTGTGTTTTTTTTAGCAATTGTGAGTGCGTTGCTATTGCGATTTCTGAATGGCGGTGTATGTTAAAACAAACACATGAAGTACATTAATCTCTAGTCTGAATATCTTCCACATCCCCTTCCAATTCCAGTTTGATTTAGTCCCCTTCCCCTCACCCTAACTCTCCTTCACCTCTGATGGTATGCATTGCCCTTATAAAGGGCTTTGCACATAAATTATTCAATTGGAAACATGGGTAGTTAAGAGTCGGAACAAAATACCATGGATGATTTGATCATGGGGAGAAAAAAGCAGTGAGAGCACTTCTGGATAAGAGAAAAGACTTTAGAAAATAAAAGCGAAAAACAACAAAAATACTTCCACAGGAGCTAGCATGGTGCAATGGTAGTGTCGTGCCTCTGAGCCGGAAGGCTTGAGTTCAAGTCCCACCAGCTCCAGCACTACCCAGAATAACATCTCTAAACACATTGCTCAATAATATCTGGGTAGTTTCCATGAAAATTAGTGGCTAAAACACTGCTGCCAGCAGCACACATGAGGCTGGTCAACAATTTCTATTGGACAAAACAGAGTTAGATTTACCCCAGTTTGGCACCTCCAGGTCTCAGTGTCAGGAGTTGATTTTTCACGCCCTATTACCTTCAAAGACTTCATTGAAGCTATAAGGAGAATCATTCATGGCTGTAGGTGCTGGAGCTTTTCAAGTCTGTGATTGGTATATCTTCCTTAGGCATCAAGGTGGATAAATAGAGCTGACATGCAGATCAGACATGATCTAATTCAATGGCAGAGTAGGAGTGAGTTGCTGCATGGCCTCCTCCTATTCATGTTTATTTACCTGAAGTCTTCATCTAGAACTGGCACAGAACTCAATGATATGATGCTTCCTAGAAAGTTTTTTTATTATTCATTCATAGGATGTGGGCATCGCTGGCTGGGCCAGCATCTGTTACCCATCCCTAGTTGCTCTTGAGATGGTGATTGGTGAGCTGCTTTCCTGAACAGCTGCACTCCATCAGGTGTAAGTCGACACAAACTGCTATTCAGGAGTTCCAGAATTTGGAGGGGGGGCTTGCAGGCAGTGATGTTCCCGCATATTTGCTGTCTATGTCATAGAGTCATACAGCATGGAAACAGACCCTTTGGCCCAACCAGTCCATACCGATCAAGTTTCCCAAATTAAACTAGTCCCATCTGCCTGCACTTGGTCCATATGCCTCCAAATATGTCTTATTCACGTACTTATCCAAATGTCTTTTAAACATTATATCTGTACCCACATCATCACTTCCTCTGGAAATTTATTTCACACCCAAATCAGTCTCTGTATAAAGAATTGCCCTTCATGGTCTTTTTAAAATCTTTTTAAAAACAAAACCCCTAATCTTGAAATCATCCACCCTCGGGAAAGACACCTGCCATTCATCTTATCTATACCTCTTGTGATTTCATAAAACTTTATAAAATCACACTGCAACTCTTAGACTCCAGTGAAAGAAGTCCCAGCCTATCCAGCCTCTCCTTATAACTCAAACCCTCTATTCCCAGCAACATCCTGGTAAATCTTTTCTGAACCCTCTCTAGCTTAATGCTATGCTTCCTCTAACAGGGCGACCAGAACTGGACACAGTACTCCAGAAGAGGCCTCACCAATGTCCCAAACAATCTCAACACAATGTCCCAATTCCTGTACACAAAGGTCTGAGCAATGAAGACAAGCGTGCTAAATGCCTTCTTGACACCCAGACTATATGTAATGCAAACTTCAAAGAATTGGTCTCTGTTCTACAGCACTACCCAAAGCCTTACCTTTAATTGTATAAATCGTGGAGGGGAAAGTGAGGACTGCAGATGCTGGAGATCAGAGCTGAAAATATGTTGCTGGAAAAGCGCAGCAGGTCAGGCAGCATCCAAGGAGCAGGAGAATCGACATTTCGGGCATGAGCCCTTCTTCAGGAATGAAGAAAGTGTGTCCAGCAGGCTAAGATATAAGGTAGGGAGGAGGGACTTGGGGGAGAGGCG